>NC_089584.1:131471715-131777871 GCF_019320115.1 Miscanthus floridulus
CACTTCCGTCAGTTTAGGCTCTAACGCCGTCAAATTGTAGGTGTGAAAAGACGAAAATGCATTTAAGTTTAAATATGTCATTCATTTTTTTTGAGCATCTTAACGACTTTAAATGGAAAAAACTCAAAATTAGAAAGTTGTAGATCTCGTCGAGATCTATAATTTTCATATAAATTTTTTTTATTTAATTTCGCAAAAAAATAATATGATTTTTCTAAGATATATTAATCATATCAAATCATATTTTTTTGTAGAATTAAATGAAAATAATTTTTTATAAAATTATAGATCTCGACGAGATCTACGACTTTCTAGTTTTGAGTTTTTTTCATTTAAAGTCGTTAAGATGCTAAAAAAAATTAATGACATATTTACACTTAAGAGCATTTTCGTCTTTTCACACCTGCTGTTTGACGGCGTTAGAGCCCAAACTGACGGAAGTGGCATGGAGGACACGAAAAGTTAAAACAGTGACGTTAAAGATCGCTGAACTTTTTCAGAAGTATACATAGTATTGCGATCTTTTTTAATAGCACGCATGCTCTTTACCAAATGGCCTGGACTATTCCTTCCTTGCCCGGTCCGTGCGTGCATAGCACGGGGATGGCAGCGCAGGGAGACTCCGCCCAAGTCAACGGCACATCGCATGCCTGGTTGCCGGGTGCCGACTGGACACTGCCGACCGTTTCGTTCTGAAACAGGGGAGGATCTCTGCCACTCTGCCTGGTCAGATCAGTTATAGCCCATAGGACGTGGGCCGTCATCATGTAATGGGCTGGGCGTGGGTGTAGCGCTTAGGCGGTTGGCGGCCGGCAAGCTTATAAGCTGCGCCGGTGTTACGGATTCGTCAACGAAGAACAGAACTCTGGTTTCCCTAAAACTTCCCAAACCCACGAACTCTGCCGTGTTCCATCATGTTCTTCCCCAATTCTTGCTACGATTCCCCCTCATATACCATTTAGAGCCTGTTCGGTTCCCAGGGATTGACGTCCCCGAACCGTTCCGGCCAGGAATGTTTTTTAAACTGTATGTAGCAGACTTCAGGAATCGTTCCGGACAGGAACGACTCCAAACGAACGAGCCCGTAGTTATCTTAGATCATAACACTTGGTATCAGCGAAATTTTTTTCCCCAAATCCTGGCGCCGAAGAAGAAGAATCCACCCAATTCCCAGCTGGAGATGGCGGCCTCCGTCGACGAATTGAAGACGACGATGCAGGCCATGGCGAAGCAGTTCGCCGGGTTCCAGGACATGATGTCCACCGCCTTGGACAAGCTTGGAGCGCTCGAGACCTGGAAGGAGACGGCGGACGGGTCTCTCGGCACCCTGTTGCAGAAGACCACGGCGACGGCGACTCGGGTCGAGGAGACGACGTCGCGTGTGTCTCGCCTCGAGTTTCGTCCTCCACCACCACCGCCGCCACCTCATTGGAGCGCACAACACCATCCTCCACTAGTTGCGGAGTGGAGCGCGCAACACCATCCGCCACCGGCTGCGGCGGGTCTCGACCTCAACACGGCTCCCGGAGCGTCGTCAAGTGCGATGCCTCCGCGACCGAACTCGCCCATGGGGCACAGCGACGACAATCAAATCCGGGACGCTGGCGGTGGAATCCTCGGATTTCCCCCGCCTCGCCCGGGCAACGGTACGCACTATGGTCCCGTTCCCCAACCCCTTCTAGTTCAGGCACCTGCTTCTGATGAGGATTCGGGACATCACAATCCCCCGTTTCCGAAGATGGAATTCCCCAAATTCGATGGATCTAACCCCTGTCGGTGGCGTGATCAATGTGAACTTTATTTCGAGGTATATGTCGTCCACGCGACGATGAAGTCGCGCTTCGCCGTGCTGGATTTCAAAAAGCCCGCGTCGACTTGGTTGCAGACCGTGCAGAGGCGTGGCCGGATTGCCGAGTGGGAGAAGCTGTGCGAGATGGTGATGGCGAAATTTGACAAGGATCAGTACGAGGTACTTCTTCGCCAATTCAATGCCCTGAAGCAGACCGCCTTGGTGCTGGAGTACCAGGCGGCGTTCGGGAAGCTGGCCCATGGCATGTTGCTCTACAGCCCGGCATACGATGACACCTTCTTCATCACGCGATTCGTGGGTGATCTCCGCGATGACATCAGGTCGGCGCTGCTGCTTCACCGGCCTCACGACGTCGACACCGCGAGCGCTCTGGCGCTGATTCAGGAACAAGAACGAGAGCACGAACATTCGAAGTCATCTGGGCGGGATTTCACCAAATCAACTGCACGTTCAGGGATTGCTGTGGAGAAGCAGAGAGCGATGGACACAACGAAACCTGTGATCAAGGCTCACAAATCAGAAGCTGAGGATTATCTGGCTAGCCTCAACTCTTTCAGGAGAAGAAACGGATTATGCTTCAAGTGTGGTGAGAAGTGGAGCCCTGCTCATACTTGTCTCCCTCACATTTCGTTACATGTGTTGGAGGAGTTCCTGGATGCCTTGGGCATTGTGCAATCTAATGATGATGATGATGAGAGTGAGGTGGAATCAGCTGTCGAAGACCAGGAGGTGTTAGCTGTCCAAACTGAACCTAATCCTCAAACAGTCAACAGACAGACACTGAAGTTGTTGGCTCAAATTGGGAAGCACAAGGCGCTTGTGTTGGTTGATTCAAGAAGTGTTGGGACCTTTGTGAGTGAACAGCTGGTCCATCATCTGAAGCTTAGAGCAACCTCTTGTGATGCCAGTACCTTTCTAGCAGCTGATGGAGGATTGATGTTGTGTGATCAGCAAGTATCCCAGTTGAAGTGGTTTATACAGGGACACAATTTTGTCTCAGATGCAAAAAGTGTTACCTCTTAAGGGCATGTACAGCACGTCTGTACACGCCGTCTGTACGTCGTATATTTTACAAAAAGAACCCCGGTTGTGAGGAGACGAGCTCGCCCCGTCGAGACGACGAGCGTGGCTCGTGGTCCAAGAAGCCCTCGTCTCTCTAGAGTCGCGTTGTACGGGGGAGTCGACGAGCGGGAGGATCCATCCACTGTGGACGCGCGCGCGCAGAGGAAGTTGAGGGCGTGCGGGAATGGATTTTCGCGCCAAATCCACGGCGGCGGCGCCGCGATGAGAGTGGCGGCGGGGCCGAAGGGCAAGGTCAGCGGCGGACGGGCATCTTCCTCCATTGGTCGATTCAGCAGGGCGGCGGGCCTCTTCCCTGTTGGAGGCAGATCCAGCTCGGCGGCCGGCCTCATCCCCTTTGGCGGCGTATCCGGCCCGGCGGCGCCTCTCTTCCCTATCAGCGGCGGCAACGGCGAACATCAGCATCGTCCTCATCCATGGCTGCATCCGGCACGGCCCAATCCCCCCCCTATCGGCGGCTTCACTAGCCACGGCGGGGGCGTCTTTGATTATCAGTAGATGTTTCTGAATTTTGATTATTAAGTACATGGTTTTCATTATTAGATTACTGCATTTTTTTTCTGAAAACAGATCTGAAGTGATCTGAAGTAGCAGCGATCTTATTTTGCTTAAACACTAGTAGTAGCAGGTGATCTTATTTTTCTTAAACAATACTAGCAGTTGTTGTCACCAATACTAGTAGCAACCTATTCTAGTGAATGATGACGAGAAACGAAATGGTTAGGACTGAGAAGTGGATATGTGGCTGATTTTGCAAGCTGCTATTTTTCTGAATTTCAGTCATTGTCAAAGGACAAGCCAGTTACTATTGTTATCTGAAAACTAGTGTATATGTTCTCTGAAAACTAGTGTATCTGTTTGATTCTGGAAATGACAGTGTGAAATGTTACCTAATAGTGCGAGTCTGGAATGTGGAATGGCAGTTTTGCTTGTTTTCTACTAGTGAACTGAATGATGACAAACGGTACCTACACTTGTGCATTTCACTTGGTTCTTCTGTTTTTGGCGTTGCACTAATTTTCTGAAAATTATGAACTACTAAGCATGTTAGGGTCAGCCTGCTATGAACTATGATGCTAGCTGCTGTGATCCTTTGCAAAAAAAATTCCTGAATATTTACTGGCTGCTGCTGCTGCTGCTTGTCTGAAAATTTGGACCGAATACTTGTGAATATTTGTGACTTCACTCACTGCTGTAGTTGATCTCACCATGTTGGTGATTTCAATTGGTGGGGAATGTGTTTTTGGAGATTTCAGTTCTGAAAATATCACTTTTATGTATGTTCAGACCTGCAGATCACTTTTATCCATATGTTCAGACTTGCCGATCACTGTTATTTGTTCCATATCCGAAACTGTTGGAATGCACGTGACTTGCAGAACACCTGGACGTGCCTTTGCAAGGCTAGTGTTTAATCAAGAAGCTACATGCAACACAATGGTATACAAAAATTAATTTATCATTGATCTTGGCTACATGCAAAGCATTAAACAGCATGTAGACAACGAAATAGACCATGGGTTGTATGCCCTGTCTTTTTACCTGTCTGTACGATAAATTCGAGGCGTTTACAGCATGACCCTCCGTCTGTGGGGCTGTACGTGCCCTAAGTGCTATGACTCGATCCTTGGAGAAGACGGTTTGGAGGATTTCAGTCCCATGACAATTAATTACAAGCTGAAGACAATACAGTTTTCTCATGAAGGCTAAGGTCATCAAGTTGCAAGGAGTGGTGGACAATACCACTACCTGCACTCCTGTTAGTGCTCACAAGCTGAGGGAATTGTTAAAAAATGGAGCAGTGTCTCATTAATGTGGTAGAACCGTCTAATCTAATGTCTTCCTGGAGTACTTATCTTTCATTAGACACTAAGTGCCCAAGAGATGATACTAAACTACGCAGTTCCGTCGAGCACACCTCAAGGAAGAACTCGAAAATCCACATTTTTCCATCAGGATCATAAATGAGAGAATAAATCTTACAACATTCTGAAATCATTTCTTACATCACTTTATTACAGTAGTAGAATATTACCTCAATTGATTATAATCGCAGAATATAACAATGTTATCAGAGTTATAGAGAAAGTAGGATTAATTTAATGACATGGTGGAGCATTAACATAGTGGACATTTTTATACAAGAGATTCTAGCAGATTTTACAACTTGTCTTATAAAAATCTTTAGTGAGGGTTATAAATAAACACTACGATCGTAACGTGAAAGGAATCCTCTCTAAGCCCTCTAGGAGGTTTTCACACACAAGAGTCAGCTCTAAGTATCCTCCGATCACCTGCAACAGGGGGAATAAAACAATAAGTACTCGATTGTACTCAGCAAGACTTACCCGACAGGAGAAAAATAAAAGACTCTAAGGATATGCGAGGCTATCTGGCTTGTGGGTTATTGCATCTGCGGAAGCATTACTAAACATGCGTCCTTATAATCAATTTTATTAGCTATCATCATTAGTTCATTAACTAACAATTCTATGTAAGCACCTATGCTACTTTCAAGCAAGTGGTGAGCAATCAGAATTATTTACCATCTTTCATATTCCAATTCTTACTATGGTGCTAGACCATAGCCAAGTCATACCATCTTACGAAAATAACGATTCGTGAACCAATGTATCCCAGCTGAGTACCTTGAAACGCATACCTCATTTATACCCCAGGCACAAACAAGACCAACCCACCACTCCTGTCACGGGGTACAGGTCCCCGTCTAAACTTAGACTCCAAGCCCTCATACTTGAGACCCGGTCTTAGTCGGGTGCTTAGACTTCCACCTTTCCCTGCCTCCAATCACCCGGTCCAGAAAGAGCTGGAACCCACGACAAGAGCGTAACGAGCCTTTCTGCTCCCATAAGCAAATATGTGCTCAGGATAATAAGTCTGTGACCTGACTACCATCCACAACATCGGATAATTGTAGCAGAACCCCAGAAGTACTTGTCTTCCATTAGACACTAAGTACTCAAGGGAGAACACCAAATTACGTAGTTCTATCGAGCACACCCCAGGGGAGAACCTGAAAATCCATATTTTTCATCAGGATTATAAATGAGAGAATAAAGCTTACAACATTTTTAACCATTTCTTACATCACTTTCCATGTAACATTAGAGTATAATATTTATTATTATAACAGCGGAATATGAACATGTTATCAGAGTTATGAACAATTTAATTTAACAGCAGAATATAAATATATGATCAGAGTTACAGCGAAAATAAATATCTATTCATGACATGATAAAACCTTGATATATAAACTATGACAACAGATTATAAAACTTCCATTTATAAAAAACATTTAGTGAGAGTTATAAATAAAGACTATGATCGTAGCGTAAAGGAATCCTCTCTGAGCCCACTAGGAGGAATCCACACACAAGGATCAGCTCTAGCATCCACCTGTCACCTGCAAGGCTGCAACACGGGAAAATAAAACTCTGAGTACTCAATTGTACTAAAAAAGACTTACCGACAGGAGGAAAGAAAAGACTCTAAGGATATGCAAGGCTATCTGGCTTGTAGGTTTATTGCATCTACAGAAGCATTACAAAAAGTGCGTCCTTATATTCAATTTTATTAGCCGTCAACATTGGTTCATTAACTAACCATTCTATGTAAGCACCTGTGCTACTTTCAAGCAGGTGGTAAGTAATCAGAATCATTTTACCATTTTTCATCTTTTAGTTCTTACTACAGTGCTAAATTGTAGACAAGTCATACCGAATCGTCGGCGATTCGTGAATCGATGTGCCTAGCAGGGTACCCCAAAACACACACCCCGCTTATATCCTAGGCATAAGCAGAACCAACCCACTACCCTCCTATGATGGGGTCTAGGTCCTCGTCCAAACTTGGACTCCAAGCCCCCACCCCTGAGTCCTAGACTTTGTGCGGTGCTTGGACCTCCACCCAAAACCACCCTGAAAGTCAGTCCGAAAAGAGCCGGAACCCATGATAAGAGAGTAACAAGTCTTCCCACGCCTATACACAAGTATGTGTTCAGGATAATAAGTCTGTGACCTGCCTAGAACCCAATGCAATGGCTGGTCCTTAACCGACACAGACAGGAAAACAGTGTAACCAAGCTATGCCCTGCTGGCCGCAGGATACAACCTCTTACACCCACCAACCCACCAATACCCAAACCATACCCCTACCCGGTCTCCATTTATCATTCATATATATTCCAAGTGATAATAATATAGTAACCACAATAATATATTTCCTACTCTCGCGAGTGACAGGTAATCACTCGACTTCTATCAGAGTCCTGTAGCATAACAATCTACACGATCCTATCATACTAGTAAGACTCATAGGATATATATATATATATGCAAGTGAGTTTCACTCAACTCCTTAAAACTTAATGCACAAACATAATATAAAGTGCAGAAAAATAGGGGTTATGCACCGGGGCATGCCTAGGTAAGAAATAACCAAAAGTTAGTATTCCATCTTGGTGACACGATTATCGAGACACCATCTTTTCTGCTACTCCAGATGGCTCCATGATTCATCATCGTCCCTATTATGGTATGTAATGCGATGCAGAGATGATGCAACAGTTAATTAACAAGGCAACAAAAATTCTTAAATAGAGTACATACTACGAATGAACAAGCGAGTTCTAATGAATAACGTACTAATCTACGCATCAGCATCGTCAAGAAAGGTGTCATTTCCCAACAAGTGTTTTAGTTATACAATTCTAAGGTGTTTCTTTATTCTATTCTATTGATTTAATCTTTATTCAAAATAAGGCATCATTATCTATCTAGCAAACTAATTATTCTGGAGTTACAAAAATTACAATGAGCAGCTAATAATATTAGGAATTTACTGTAAAATTTTTAGAGTTAACACTATCACAATTTTCTCACAAAAATTCCCACAAGTTCACATTTTAACAAATATTTTAAAATAATTAGAGCAACCCTAAAAATATACAGAACCTATGCGAACAAAATACACTATCAGATAGATCATGATTTTAGGAGACTAACAAAACTAGTTTGGCATTTTGTGATTTTTCTATATTTTATTATCAATTTTTGAACAGCGTTGAATTAACAAAACAAAAAAACACAAAAAAGACAAGGCCTGAGCGGTCAGGCTTGGCCCATAGGCACGTGTGCGGCCCAACGTGGGCAGGCGACGGCCCAGCAGTCGAAAACGGCTGGCCCACGCGGACGAGCCCAGGCATGGGTGAGCAACCAGCCCATGCGCAGGAGCAGGCCAACCCGAAGGGAAGGCCCAATTGCGCGCTGCAATTTTGCAAAAAGGGCCCCTTTCTATTTTTAAATCGCGTTCCAACTATTAACACTATGTATATGCCTCACCATCTATGCGATTTAGCCCCTATATTTTCCTATCTTCACGTTCCCTCGTCCCCAAGCGTCACCAGAGGAGAGCACCAAGGCGGGGATGATCCAACGGCGGCCAAGACCGGCCAGGGAGGGTATGGCGGCGACGGAGGGGTGGCCTCCAGGGGCAGGGCCACCAGCCCATCGCAGGGTTCGTGCGACCACGTAGGACCGTGATGGCCTGTGACGGCGTGTAGGGCATATCTAAAAGGAATTAGATGGAGATGCGTTGTGCTCCACGAATTTGGAGGAGAGGGAGGGACGGTCATGGTGACTGGCGATGACAGAAACAACTTTAACAGCCCGACTATGGCAAAGACGGGTGGGCTCACTCGGTGCTAAAGATAGCGAGAGGGCAACCCAGGGAAGGTGCCAACCGGGTGGTACGAGGGCACACGGCAGCAGCAGCTCGGAGGTGGCCCAGGTGTTACACTATAAATGTTTGCTAAAACACTTCATGGGCATCATGTTTATGTGATAGTGTATGTAAAATAGTGTGTAAATCAATTTCTATAACTAGAAATGACTAACGGAAACGCGAAACAAAAGTTACATTTCATAGTCGAGTTATTTTACATAGGGTTTCAAATCAATTTTTATTAAGCGAAAATGCTATAGAACGTATATACAGAATTTTAGTAAAGTTAGAAACACAAACCATGTAGGTGATGATGAAATACTTGAGGCCATGAAATGAATTCACTAGCTAGCGTACCGAATAGCTTGGAAATCGAATTCGACGCGAATCCGATCGAGACTTTGTCGAATTTCCTAAGTCGGGAAGCGGTTTCACAAGGCCAAGTTTGGCAATTTTTGTAGAGCAATTAGGTTAAAGGGTGGTGTGGTTTCATGGCTGGTTTTAGTAACTTGATATGCCCTCTTGAGAATGGTATAGGTGGTTTGGTAATTAGATCAATGTTTCAGGGTTTTTCGAACGCTTTAAAAAGCGTGCGCAACGTTCCCAGGCGATTCCTCGTGTTGATGCGGTCACCGTGTCCCTGTGCCGTCATCGGTGCGCCGGCCACACGCGTGTGTCTGGCCAAGCCTAACCGGTCACGGTGGCCGGCTGCCGGGTGTGCAGCTGCTCCTCCCCACTGCCACGACATGTGCTGCTGTCCACGTTGCTGCCGGTGCCTTAGGACCGCCCGCGTCACTCCGTGCCGGCTCTGCTCCACCTGTTGCCATTGTTGGTCCGCTTAGGTGTAGTGGCAATTCTAGGGCCACAGTCGTCATCACCAGCACGCACGTTTCCTCTACGTCGTGTTGTCACTTCATGTGCACCTGCGCTAATTGCGTCGCATCGCCACTGCCACTGCTGCTCGCGCCTACGGCACCGGCACATGGCCGTGTCACCGCCAGCTTACAAATTAAGGTGCTACGACTGTGCAAGCCATGTCGACTCTGGACACGCACGTGTAGCCTCCTGTGTGTGAACCTTGTCCTCATCTATTGAGCGACAAGCGCCACGTTGCCTTCCTAGTCACCTACGCCTTTAAGGCATCGTGCCAGAGTCACCGGCCATGCCAAGGCCAACTCGTAGTCCCAGTCTAATCCTAGCAATTGAGTGCGCCAGGCGATTGAGTGGAACCTAGCTACACACTTAGCTCATCCTTTGTCGTAGCCGTGCGCCGTAGTGCTTTAATTTGGAATCTTCTCCCCCATCGGCCCATCTTAAGGCCGAACTGCGGCGCTCACCCAATTCACCTCGCACCGTTCACCTCCGTTCAATTCATTGGCATAGTGTGTTCGCCCTGTTCCCTCCCTCCATTCGTGCGCACACCAATTTCCACCACCACTGCCTTCCCGACACCGTTGGCTCGGTCGCGCCACCACCACCCTCGCAAGCTTGCCGTGCGTGCGTGGCCGCGCACTCGGTTCATCCCTGGTCAAGCCACCATGTCTGGTAGGTTCTGAGTGAGTTACTAAGTGCCCATTCTTTGGTTCGTTTCCTCGTTTGTGCTTTGGCTCACGGAACATGGCTACCACCACTGTAGGAAGGTCCGTCTCATGGGGGAGCTTAGGACCCCATCTTCCGTTCTCACTTTTGCCGCCCACCGCTTTGAGTTTGCGTCTAGGTAATTTTTGTAGCCCTTGGTTGGTTGATAAATAGATTAGCTAGTACTCCTTGTTTTAGTATATATATAGTAAATCGATATTAAGAGTAAGAATTGCCTTAGTTTGTTAAGATAATACTGCCCGATTTCATACCTGTTAGTGGTAACAATAGGTAATTTTAGCACCTTAGTCAGTAGAACTAGCTTAGTAAGCTTGATAGGTGTATCGTATTTTAACAGTTGTTGTTGCTGTATTCTAAGTTTGCAACTCATTTCATGTATGTAGATAACAAGTTGGTAGAGTTCATTCCTATGGACGAACATGACTATGATGAAGATCATTGAGGAGTATGAGGAGGAGATTCTCATATAGAGGGAGCACCGGAGCCATTTGTTGCTGACTTTGTTTGACACCACCCCCGACTACCCTCCGACCCGATCGCTTCAACCACGCCTGCCCAAGGCAAGCTCCGGTGCATAACCCTTATTTTGAATGATCACTGAATATATATATGATGTGCATTTACGTTACAGGCATTTTATGGAAACTACATGGATAGATATATCTACCTATGAGTCCTACTAGTATAGGTTGAGTAGCTGCTATGCTCAGGATTTCGGTAGTGTGAGTACATGTCATTACTCACAATAGGTGATTACTAAGATCACTTATGATAAAATGTGGAAAGGGATGGGCAGGGATATGGTTTTGGGTATTGATGGGTGTAAGAGATTGTGTCCTGCGGCCAACGGGGCATAGCTTGGTTGCACTTTTTCTCTGTCTATGTTGGTTAAGGACCGACCATTGCAATAAACTCTAGGCAAGTCACAGATTTATTATCCCGAGCACATACTTAGGTATGGGCATAGGGAAGACTTGTTGCTTTTTTGTCGTAGGTTCTAGCTCTTTCTAGACCGATTGATTGGAGGCGGAGATGGTGGAGGTCTAAGCACCGCACTGAGTCTAGGACTCAGGAGCGGGGGCTTGGAGTCCAAGTTTGGATGGGGACCTAGACCCCTTAATAGGAGAGTGTGGGTTGGTCCTGCTTGTGCTAGGGGTACAAGCGGGGCGTGTGTTTTTGGGTACCCAGCTAGGCACATTGATTCGCGAATTGCCGCCGTGTTAGTACGACTTGTCTACACTCTAACACTGTAGTAAGAACTAAAAGAGGAAAGGTGATGAAATAGAATTGTTTGCTCAACCCTTGCTTGAAAGTAGAACAGGTGCTTACATAGAATGGCTAGGTAATGAATTAATCATGACTGCTAATAATAACATAAATAAGGATACACTATTAGTATTGCTTTCTGCAAAAAGAAAACAACAACTATAAAGCTTATCATAACCCCTTAGAGTCAGGAAATTATTCCCACAAGTCGGATAAGTCTTGCGAGTACATTGTGTTCTCAGAGTTTATTTATCCCTGTTGCAGGTACTGCTTAAGGAGTAGCCATTGTGTGAAGGATTCTTCTAGTGGGCACAGACAGATCCTTGCTTATTATTAATAGATGTTTTTTTCATTCCGCTGTTTAATATTCCATAGTCTAAATTTGGTAATGTAATAATACAATTTTTAAGAACTCTGGATGTATGAAATGGACTAAGTTTGTAACTCGTTCTCATTATTGGATCCTTGGGGGAAAATGTGGATTATTCGGGCTCTCCCTCGGGGTGTGCTTGATGGAATCCGCCCGATGTAGCTCGCTCTCAGGGCGCTTAGTGTCAGTGGAAGACAAGCACCTTCGTAAGTCCGTTATTTCGGGTGGTTCTGCCACAGATGGTACTAGAGCCAATAATGAGTCTACAAATTTCATCACTCTTTTAGAAAAACTAAATTTGACCACACAAAAGTTGTGAAAAGTAGGATGCGATAAAATTATGTAACTAAGTATAAGCCCTAGCAATATGGTCTATCTAGGATAGCGGCACTAGTTTATCTAGTCAGTTTTCTATAGGTATGCTAACTTGCGCTGTGTAAGAATCATTTAGCATACGGAAAGTGAGTGCGATGTGCCAAAAATTCTTACGAATGCCGCAATATTCTGGCTTGAGTGAACGTATAGGCCGATGCATGCATCATGATAAGAGAATCTTGCTAAAACTAAATTCCCCCTACACATATAATTTGGATTAGTAAATTGATAGGATAAATTAAAAGAATGCTTTAATAAACGTCTTATCATTTCTCTAATCCCTTGTTTCTGATCTAGAGGGTTGTCCTAAATGGTTGGTTCCTATCTGTTATATATGAACCTGAGGTCCGGTCATGGGAGTACCAGTGCTAGGGTGGGCCACGGTCTTGGCGAAGGCCAAGGTGAAAGTGGCCGAGGCAATGAGCACGACAATGGGGAGAGCCATGAGGCTCCACTTCTGGCTCCTCCTCCACCACCACCACCACCTCCGATGACTCATGTGGAGATGTTGGCTACTCATCGTGAGTCAACTCGTGCCATGGAGCTATTGGCATAGGCTATCGGTGGCTTTGCCTGTGGAGGCCATGGGGGTAATGGTGGGTATGGGGGTGGTGCCTACAGTCCTGAGGGACCATGCTCTTATTTGGATTTCTTAAAGATGCACCCACCCACATTCACGCCAACAACCGAGCCTCTAAATTTGGAGCATTGGCTTCGCATTCTAGAGCAAAAGTTTCTGCTGCTCACCGTAACTGATGAGCAGAAGGTGTGCTTTGCAGCATAACTGTTGTTGGGATCCATGAGTGCATGGTGGGATACATTTAATGCCATGCTGGTGTTCTAAATAGGAAGTTGATAGAGTTTCTAGACCTGGTAGGAGTTCACTGTGGCCTTCAGAGAGTATTATATTCCTGCTAGAGTTCTAAACAGGAAGTTGATAGAGTTTCTAGACCTTCAGCAAGGGGGCATGTCTGTGATGGGCTATGTCAACAAGTTTAACCACTTGTCACAGTATGCTGGGACTCATGTTGATACAAATGAGAAGAAGAGGGACCACTTCTTTTGTGGCCTCTCTTGTAGCCTACAGAAGGAGTTATATACTGGGAACTATCAGACCTTTGGGGCGATGATGAATGCTACTATTGCCATGGATGGCTTGCAGCATGAATCTCAAGCAGAATGGAAGTGCAAGTGGGTGGCTACTGGGTCTTTTGGTCACCCCCATGCTTAGAAAGTATAGGTTGCCAGGTGGGTGCCCTATCATTCTTCGAGTGGGAATTCATTTCGACAGCCTCAGCAGACCTTTCAGGCTCCTTCCACTCAGTATCATGCACCGACTCAGCAGGTGCAACCTTAGTAGCACTAGGGACAGCATGTCCCACCTCGTTTAGGACAAGGGAATAAGCCTGGTGCTTGTTTCAAGTGTGGCAAGGAAGGCCATTATGCTTGAGAGTGTCCGCAAAACCAGCTATCCCAGTCTGCTCAGCCTTCAGCTAACTCTAGGCTAATCAAGCGGATAGTTATCAAGAAGAAAGTGCCAGTGAGTTGATCTAGATAGGTTAATTTCACAGAGGTTGATGATGGTTGTATGTTCACCATTGATTCCCATCTAGCTTATGTGTTGTTTGATTCTGATGCATCACATTCATTCATGAGCATGGGATTTGCGCACCGGCATAATATATCTCTTATGGCTATACCTTTTGCCTATAGAATTAGTACTTTGGGTGCATAGTTGTGCATTAATACTTGAATGGACATAGTAAGCTTAGTGCTAGCCACTCACACTTACCGTCTCCAGTTCATGGTACTGCTTGGGCAAGGCATTGATGCAATTCTCAGAATAAACTGGTTGCGTGTATATGGGGTAGTTTTGGATCTGAAGAAGAGAGTTGTTGAGTTATGGCTTCCATCTTCTAAGGATAGGATGTCTATTCTTATGCCCACAGATCTAGTCTTACCTGTTGCTGCTCATGCTAAAGCTTCTCCTGATCTTGCCTCTATTCCTATGATATGTGAGTTCTAGGATGTTTTTTTCTGAAGATCTACTTGGGTTGCCATTGGACAGAGATGTAGAGTTCTCCATTGAGTTAGAGCCTTGTACTGCTCCTATCTCTCGACGCACGTATCGCATGGCCCCAAAGGAATTGGCTAAAATGAAGAAATAGTTAGAAGAATTGTTGGAAAAGGGATTCATCCATCCTAGCTTTTAACCAAGGGGTTGTCCAGCCATTTTTGTGAAGAAGGATGACACTCTTTAGATGTGTGTGGATTACCACTATCTTAATGCGGTAACCATTAAGAATAAGTATCCTTTACCTCATATTGGTACTTTGTTCGATCAACTAGCTAGTGCCAAGGTGTTCTTCAAGATTGATCTCCGTTTAGGCTACCATCAAATCAAGATTAGACCACAAGATATACCAAAGACAACTTTTTCTACTAGGTATGGGCTATATGAATACCTAGTCATGTCTTTTGGTTTCACCAACGCTCCTGCATTCTTTATGTTTCTCATGAATTCAATTTTTATGCCAGAGTTAGACAAGTTTGTGGTGGTATTCATTGATGATATCTTGATATATTCCAAGAACAAGGAAGAGCATGCCCAACACATCCAGATAGTACTGACTCAATTGAGGGAACATGAGCTGTATGCTAAATTCAGTAAGTGTGAATTTTGGTTAGATCGAGTGTAGTTTTTGGGACATGCTCTAACACCGGAAGGTATTTCTATAGACCCCGACGAAGGTGCAAGATGTGCTAAATTGGAAGTCTCCCAAGTGAGTACACCAGATTCATCAGTTCCTTGGTCTTGCTAGATACTATCAACGTTTCATTCCTGACTTCTCCAAGGTAGCTCAGCCGATGACCAAGCTGCTCCAAAAAGAAGCCAAGTTTGTTTGGAGCCTGGTCTGTGAAGAAGCCTTCCAAGCTTTGAAGAATTTTCTTACCACTGCTCCTATCTTGGCCCAACCAGATATTGACAGACCTTTTGATGTATATTATGATGCCTCGAAGATGGGGTTGGGATGTGTGCTTATGTAGGATGGACGTGTGATAGCTTATGCTTCACGCCAACTGAAAAAGCACGAAGTGAATTACCCCACCCATGATTTAGAGCTGGCTATTGTGGTCCACGCTCTAAAAATTTAGAGACATTATTTGTTGGGCAACAAAGTACACATTTTTATAGATCATAATAGCCTCAAATATATTTTTACTCGGTCTTAGTTAAATATGAGGTAAAGAAGATGGTTGGAATTGATCAAGGATTATAACTTGGAGGTACATTACCACCCAAGAAAGTTGAGCTAGAAGTCATATTAGGTTGAAGAAACACCTTTGTCTCTCAACCATGCAGAGGTACTGGCTCACATTGCCTTAGTCTCAGAATTACTTGAGCAGATTATTATGGAGCAAAGGCAAGACACTTTAGAAATTACTCACATCAAGAAATTGATTGCCGAAGGATGTGGTCCTTAGTTTAGCATTGATAAGCAAGGTATAGTGAGGTATAAGGATAGATTGGTGGTTCCATCAAATGAGGAGCTGAGAATGAAGATTTTGAATGAAGCTCACTATTCCAAATTGTCTATCCATCCTGGTAGCAACAAGATGTACCATGATTTACGCCACTTGTATTGGTGATCCAACATGAAGCAGGACATCACCAAGTACGTCATGGAGTGCGACACTTGTGGGAGAGTTAAGGCTGACCACATGCGTACCCTAGGATATTTGTAGCCCTTACCCATTCCTATATGGAAATGGGAAGATATTTCCATGGATTTCATTATGGGTTTACCGTGCACATCCAAGGGCTATAACTCTATCTAGGTCATTGTGGATCGCCTTATCAAATCAGCTCATTTTCTTCCAGTGGATTCCAAATATTCTACCAGAAAGTATGCCAAGTTATATTTGGACCAGATTGTGACCCTGCATGGAGTCCCCCTTACTATTATCTCTGATAGAGGGTCAGTTTTTATACCTCGCTTCTAGGAGCAACTCCAGGAGTGTCTTGGTACTAGTCTCCTCAGCAGTTTAGCCTATCACCCATAGACTGATGGCCAAACAGAAAGGGTAAACCAGGTACTGGAAGATATGTTGAGAGCTTGTGCCATTTCTTTTTTTAGAGAAGTGGGACGGATGCTTGAATTTAGCTGAGTTTTCCTACAACAATAGCTATCAAGAAAGCATTCGTATGGCACCCTTTGAAGCTCTATATGGGAAGAAATATAGGACACCACTCAATTGGGTTGAAGTGGGAGACCATGGATACTTTGGGCCTGACTTCATCAAAGAAGCTCGAGAACAAGTCAGCAATATTTAGAGTTATTTGAAGGCAGCTCAGAGCCAACAGAAAGCTTACGTGGACAAGCACAGAAGGCCTTTGTAGTTTGTAGTTGGGGATTATGTGTACCTCAAGGTGTCTCCTATGAGAGGGGGTGCATCAGTTTGGTGTTCAGGGCAACCTAGCCCCTCGATATGTGGGTCCTTACAAGGTTATGAGATAGTGTGGCTCAGTTGCTTATCGTCTTCAACTATAAGATATTTTATCGGTGGTACACGATGTGTTCCATGTATCTTAGTTGAAGAAATATTTGTGGGTACCTAATGAAGCTATGAAAGTTGAAGGACTTCCTCTCCATCCTGACTTGACATATATTGAGCACCCCGTCAAGATCTTGGACAAAAAGGAAAGGGTGACGAGGAACAATTTGGTGAAGTTCTACAAAGTTCAGTGGTAGAACCACTCGGAGGATGAAGCAACATGGGAGCAAGAAAGTTACATCCTAGAGCATTATCCCCAGCTTCTCTCTGGTCATTGAGGTAGTTGCTTGCATTGAAATGTATTCCTTATCTCTTTTCCCATACTAGGCAGATGAAATCTTAGGACAAGATTTTGTTTTAGGGGATAGATTTGTAACACCCTCGGTATTACACTATAAATGTTTGCTAAAACACTATATGGGCATCATGTTTATTTGATAGTGTATGTAAAATAGTGTGTAAATCAATTTCTGTAACTCGAAATGACTAACGAAAATGTGAAACAAAAGTTACATTTCATAGTCGAGCTATATTACTTAGGGTTTTAAATCAATTTTTATTAAGCAAAAATGCTATAGAATGTATATATGGAATTTTAGTAAAGTTAGAAATACAAACCATGTAGGTGACGATGAAATACTTAAGGTCATGAAAGGAATTCACTAGCTAGCGTATCGAATAGCTTAGAAATCGAATTTGACGCGAATCCGATTGAGACTTAGTCTAATTTCCTAAGTCTGGAAGCAGTTTGACAAGGCCAAGTTTGGCAATTTTTGTAGAGCAATTAGGTTAAAGGGTGGTGTGGTTTCATGGTTGGTTTTAGTAGCTTGATATGCCCTCTTGAGAATGGTATAGGTGGTCTGGTGACTAGATCAATGTTTTAGGGTTTTTCGAATGCTTTAAAAAGCGTGCGCATGACGTTCACGGCCGATTCCTCACGTTGACGTGGTCACCGTGTCCCTGTGCCGTTGTTGGCGTGCTAGCCATGCACGCGCGTGTGTCTGGCCGTGCCTGGCTGATCACGGTGGCCGGCTACCGGGCGTGCAGCTGCTCCTCCCCACTTCCACAACATGCGATGATGTCCACATCGCTGTCGGTGCCTTGGGACTGCCCATGTCACTCCGTGCTAGCTCTGCTCTGCCTATTGCCATTGTCGGTCTACTCGGGTGCAGCGGTAATTCTAGGGCCACAACTGTCATCGCCAGCACGCATGTTTCCTCTATGTCGCGTTGTCAGTTCGCGTGCACCCACGTTGATTGCGTCGCATCGCCACTACCGCTGCTGCGCGCGCCTATGGCATCAGCACATGGCCGTGTCACCGTCGGCTTGCAAATTAAGGCGCTGTGGCCGCATGAGCCGTGTCGACTCCATACGTGCACGTGTAGCCTCCTGTGTGTGACCTTGTCCTTGTCTATTGAGCAGCAAGCGCCATGCTACCTTCCCAGGTCACCTCTGCCTTTCATGGCGTCACGCTGGAGTCACCGAGACGCGCCAAGGCTAGCTCGTAGTGCTAGTCTAATCCTAGCAATTGAGTGCGATAGGTGGTTGAGTGGGAACCTAGCTACATGCCAAGCCCGCCCTTAGTCACAACCGTGCGCCATAGTGCTTTAATTTGGAGTCTTCTCCCCTATCGGCCATCTTAAGGCCAAACGGCGGTGCTCACCCAATTCACCTCGCACCATTCACCTCCGTTCAATTCATTGGCATGGTGTCTTTGCCCTGTTCCCCTCCATTCCATGCGCACCCCATTTCCACCACCACTGCCTTCCTGACACCACTGGCTCGGTCGCGCCATCGCAAAGCTTGCCGTGCGCGCGTGGTCGGACGCACCCGGTCTATCCCCAATCAAGCCACCACGTCTGGTAGGTTCTAGGTGTGTTGTTGATGCCCATTCTTTAATTTGTTTCCATCATTTGTGCTTTGGCTCACGGGAACATGGCCATCGCCGCTGCAGGAGGTTCGCCACCGTGGAGGGAGCTCTGAACCCTGTCTCTGTTCGTCGCTTCACCGCCCACCGCTTTGAGTTTGTGTCTAGGTGAGCATCAGCTCGCATTTGGGGGCGGAGAGGGGCTGGTCTGGCTGGTGTAACCGCCCTGTGCCAGCACCGCCGCGCCGGTGTACGCGTAGATGCCTTGGGGACCTGGCTATGGTAAAGAAGGAAAGGGAGATGGGCATATTTGTAAAACAGCTGACTGAAGGAATAGTTCTGTGGACCTTGGTTGGATTCGGTATTAGCGCGAGGACATTTTAGCAAATGTACCAGTGCACGAGGGCCTCCCCATCGCAGGCCGTCGTCGTGCGGTTGGGACATGCCCGCATAGGCCACGCTGGTGGGTCGTGTGCGCACGCACGATGCACGAGAGTGGGCCACGCTGCTCGCTCGCGGGCCGCATGGTGGATGTAGTTTTGCTTTTCCTTGTGAATTAATAAATGTTTATTCAATTTAGTTTTGAGCTGATCTTTGTTAAATTGTAGTAAATTCTGTAGGTATCCAAAAATAGTGAAACAAAATTTGTTAGGTTCACAAAAATGCTATCTATCTGTTGGTGTAGTTATTTTATAGTTATTTGTGATAATGATAGGCTCATTAATTCATTTAGGAAAGCTTAGTATTATTGAGCTTAATATTTGTAGGAATTTTTGTGGTAAATTGGTGATAACTTTAGCCAGGAAATTTTTATAGTAGGTTCATTAGATTATTATGTGCTCACTGTCATTTTTATAGCCCTTGAGTAGGTTGATAAATAGATTAGCTAGTACTCCTTGTTTTAGTATATATATAGTAAATCAGTATTAAGAGTAAGAATGCCTTTAGTTGTTAAGATAATACATGTCATGTTTCATACCTGTTAGTGGTAACAATAGGTAACTTAGCACCTTAGTCGGTAGAACTAGCTTAGTAGCTTGATAGGTGTATTCATATTTTAAGAGTTGCTGTTGCCGTATTACTAAGTGTTGCATCATCATTTCATGCATATAGATAATGAGTTGGTAGAGTTTGTGCCTGTGGATGAACAGGACTACAAGGAGATCATTGAGGAGTATGAGGAGGAGATTCTCGTATAGGAGAGAGCCCCAGAGCCATTTTGTTGTTGACTTTGTTGACACCCCGCCTGCCCAAGGCAAGCCCCGATGCATAACCCTTATTTTGAATGATCACTGAATATATATATGATGTGCATTTACATTATAGGCATTTTATAGAAACTACATACATAGATATATCTACCTATGAGTCCTACTAGTATAGGTCGAGTAGCTGCTATGCTCAGGATTTTGGTAGCGTGAGTAACCTGCCGTTACTCATAATAGGTGATTACTAAGATCACTCATGATAAAATGGTGGAAAGGAAAATAGAGATTGGGTAGAGATATTATTTGGGTATTGGTGGGTATAAGAGGTTGTGTCCTACGGCCAATGGAGCATAGTTTGGTTACACTTTTTTTCCTATCTGTGTCGGTTAAGAACCGGCCGTTGCAATAAACTTTAGGCAAGTCATGGGTTTATTATCCCGAGCACATACATGGGTATGGGTATAGGGAAGACTTGTTGCTCTCTTGTCATGGGTTCTAGCTATTTTCGGACCAACTAATTGAAGGTGGGGATGGTGGAGGTCTAAGCACCGCACTGAGTCTGGGACTTAGGAGCGGGGGCTTAGAGTCTAAGTTTGGACAGGGACCTGGACCCCTTGATAGGAGAGTGGTGGGTTGGTCCTGCTTGTGCTAGTGGTACAAGCAGAGCGTGTGTTTCGGGGTACCCAGCTGGGCTCATTGATTCGTGAATCGCCGCCGTGTCGATACGACTTGTCTACACTCTAGCACCATCGTAAGAACTAAAAGAGGAAAGGTGATGAAATAGAACTATTTGCTCAACCCTTGCTTGATAGTAGAACATGTGCTTACATAGAATAGCTAGGTAACGAATTAATCATGACTGCTAATAATAACATAAATAAGGATACACTATTAGTATTACTTTCTTCAAAAAGGAAACCAGGAAACTATAAAGCTTATCATAACCCCTTGGAGTTGGAAAATTATTCCTAGTAGTTAGATAAGTCTTGCGAGTATATTGTGTACTCAGGGTTTATTTAACCCTATTGCAGGTACTGCTTGAAGAGTAGCCATTATGTGAAGGATTCTTCTGGTGGGCATAGACGGATCCATGCTTATTATCGATAGATGTTTATTTTCATTCTGCTGTTTAATATTCCGTACTCTGAATTTAGTAATGTAATAATACAATTTTTAAGAATTCTGGATGTATGAAATGAACTAAGTTTGTAACTCGTTCTCATTATTGGATCCTTAGGGAAAATGTGGATTATTTGGGCTCTCCCTCGGGGTGTGCTCGACGGAATCCGCCTGATGTAGCTCACTCTCAGGGCGCTTAGTGTTAGTGAAAGACAAGCGCCTCCGTAAGTGTGTTATTTTGGGCGGTTCTGCCACACCCGGCCTGCTCGGCATGGTCATGTCGGCGTAATCACGCTGAGCTGGATGGGAGCAGGGCCACATGCTCCCCTTCTGATGCCCCTACATTGTGGACCAGTTCAAGAAGTGGGCTCGACCATCTTTCTTACAGGCGCTCCCGAGAAAGGATGCGAGGGAGCATGCGCACCTGGCATCTATTGCGCTCGTTTAGTGCGGCAGCGCCACCAAACAGAGCAGACGAGGTAGGTGAGATGAGAGGTTGCGAATGATGTTGAACGCTGGTTCGTGAACGAGCACCAGATTGGATTTGCAGCGCGTTCTAATGAAGTTAGGCAATTTCTACGAGGGCGCCATGACACCCATTTCCACCCCGACCTACACCGTTCTCGAGTACTCGCCATGGTGTGAATCACTAAATAAAAACATGGCACTAGTGTTTAAGAATTTTAATCAGAGTTTAAATTCCAATTTAGCATTGTCACACTATTTTCAAACTTGCAAATTGGCCTTGAGTTGAATTTGGTTGATTTTTTTAAACAGTCAAAACTTTACCAAACTTCACCAACCACCATTTCACGACATAGCACACACTTTGCACCAAACAATAGAACCAAAACATCATGGCGCTATTTAACTATTTTGCATTTTATAAATCGCCAAAAAGTGTATTTTCAACACAACTTCAAATCTTTTGCCAATTCAACAAAAAGGGCTAATTTAATTTCCAATTTGGTTTTTGAGCCGTCAGAAATACCATGGAACAACATCTATTCCCCAAATCAATGGTTGCATTTTCATCTACTAAACTTGCACTTCAAATTTCATTTAAGTACTAATTACAAGTTATATTTTATTTTTGTTTATATTTTTTTTTCAATCCAAACGATTAAATCTACCCGCCTATTTCCTTGTCAGGATTTTCATTAGCACCTTAATGCGAGTTTTAACTCTAACACCCGAGAAACCTGCATTGATAAATTCTCTTAGGCCTTAATCTAGGTGCTAAGCGAGCTCGTAACATTAGAGGTGTTACAACGGTCCTCAATCGACACAGGCGAAATAAGTGCAATCCAAGCCTCGCTTGAATGCCTAACTAAGTCCAGATCTAAGTACCATTTCGTTCGGTCTCCAATTATCATTCATTCATATATATTTCATGTGATAGTAATATAATAACAACAATAATATCTTTCATATCTCTCGCGAGTGATAGGTAATCACTCGACTTCTACCGGGTCCTATAGCAGAGCAATCTACATGATCCTGACATACTAGTAGGACTCATAGAATCAGGATATATATATATATATATATATATATATATATATATATATACACACACACACACAGAATAATAGAGGTTATGCACTGGGCTTGCCTTGGTAAGATATAACCAAAAGTTAGCTTTCCACCATGGTAATACGATCATCAAGGCACCATCCTTTCCGCTACTCTGATCACCACCACGACCCATCGTTGTTCCTATTATGATATACGTGGTTTCACTCAACTCCTTAAAACTTAATGTACAGGCATAAAATAAAGTGTAGAATAATAGGAGTTCTGCACCAGGGCTTGCCTGAGCAAGATATAACCAAGGATTAACATTCCATCATGGTGACACGATAATCAAGGCACCATCCTTTCCTCTACTCCAATCATCTATACGATCCATCGTTGTTCCTATTATGATATACGTGGCTGCAACGCATAGACGTAAATAATCAATGATAACTGAAACTCTTAGAAATACGATTATGCATAGCAAGCTAATGAGATAGCTCTAATAACTAACATGCTAGGCTACATATCCATGTTGTCGAATAAGACATTGCTTTCTGAAAAATGTTCTAGTTTTAAAATCCCAACGTGTTGCGGCATTTTATTGATTAAATATATATTTTTGAACTATGGCTCATTTAGCTACCTTAGCAAACTAATTATTATGGAGCTACAAAAATTACAGTGAGCACCTAATACTATTAGGAATTTACTATGAAAGTTTCAGAGCTAACACTATCACCAATTTATCACAAAATTTCCTTCAAGTTTATATCTTAACAACATTAAGCATCTCAAATTAATTAGATCACTTCTGAAAATATTATAAAACTATGTGAACAAAATATACTAGCAGGTAGATCATGATTTTAGGAACCTAACAAAATTAGTTTCATAATTATTGGTTAAATACACAACTTTATATTGAATTTACAAGTTTACCTTAGAAACTAAATTAAAAATACATTAGAAAAAGAAAAGGGCCGGCAACAACCCACTCTGTCCCGGCAGCCTGGAGGCCCACAACGGGCGTGGCCACGCGCGCGTCGCGGTAGCCCAGCATGGCCCCAGGCCAGGGGCGCCCGCGCGTGACGACGGCTTTGCAGAAAACCCCCCGAGCTTTTAGATAATAACATGACTACTATGCACACTATTCCTACCGACAACGGTTTTTCAAACAAACCCTCGGATGTTTTCACCTTTACCACGGTGCGGTGGCCGACAGCATAAGGTGGTTACGCCAGGCAACCTAGGCGTGCTACGATGGAAGTAAGAGGGCTGACCACCATCTACAGCTAAACGTGTAAGGATGGGTGGTGGTTAAGGACTCAGTGGCGCACTATCACGGGCTACAGCGGCGAGCGGCTATCCGCGGCGGCGGCGGCACGACTGTTCCGGTGACCTAAGGTTCTATCAGGGTGATAGGGATATCGGGTAAGCACCAGTAGCTCACCGTAATTCGTGCTACAGTGATGGTTGAGGCGGAGGAGTGCTGAGGTGGCCGGGCCACGTGCGAGCCGCTGGGGCGACGGTGCTCCGTGATGGACACCCATGTGTCACCACGTCTCCAGTAAACGCCCAAGCCAAATGGCGCGAGCACCAGATAGAGCTTAGGGTTACGAGCAATCGAACTGCTACCACTCCTACATGCCTTACCTCTCAACCCACCGATTCGGCAGCGCCTATGACCGGCGACGAGCAAAAGGACAAATTGCTGGTCGACAGGGCATGACCGAGCTTGAGGGGAAGGAGATGGCTATCCTACTTCCTAAGCTACCCGCTAGAGCGAGGAATTGAACGGCAAAGCCGCTGGCGCTAGGCGAATTGGAGGGCGGAAAGCAGAGCTCAAGCTGTGGTCATGCCGAGGAGAGGCACACGAGTGAGCACGAGCGGATTAAGATGGGCGGCTCCGATCGATAGCTGCAACACAAGCACATGCACATAGGTGACGAGACAGTGGAGGGATTGGCGCGACGCGCTTGAATTGGAGCGGCCAGACCCGAGCAGGGCTCACCGACGTCGGCTAGCGGGGGTAAGTGAGGCAGGACGAGCAGAGAGGCATCGCCGTCACCCTGTGACTTGGGTCGGTTGACCCAGACGCGGCGGGCAGCGGCACGGGCTCGCGGTAGGTGAGACATAGGGTAGGGCGACTGCCATGTCGACATAGCGACAATGGCCACGACCTTGGCTCAACCCCGCGCGCGGCTCAGTGGACACGGTGGCGCCCGCATGCAGCGATAGGGGGGCACACAACAACCGTATTGCGACGACGCCTCGCCATGCGACCGCGCTGCGGCTGCACCGGCGTAGCGCAATGGCAGCACATCGGCACAACGTAGCGGTGCGGTGCAGCGCTCGTGAGCGCGTGAACCAAGGCACGGCTCGGCCAGCCCGACACGAGGTGGCCGCGACCTGCTCGGCCCAACGCACAGCATGGGCGGCGACGAGACAGCCGCCGACAAGGTTACGCGTGGTGCGCGCGTGCAACAGTGCATGCACCCCCCGTGCGACCCCGCACTCCCGAGCACGGTGATCACGCACACCGGACCAGCCAGCCTAAGGTGAGGTCGTGCACCAATTTTAAAGCACGTCTAAAATCTAACCTAACACAGTTGAAGCTAAACTACCTCGACCGTGCTAACGATGGTACATCAGTCTACCATAAGGAGCAAAAACACAGTATTGACCTTTAACTAGATTTTCCAAAATTAATTCACCAACATAGCATTGTCACACTGTTTTCAAACTTAAAATTTCTTACAAGTCTTGAGCTGAATTTGACTTCAAGTTCCATTTCCAAGCCATTAGAAATACTAGCTAGTCATATGATTTTTCTACAGCAAGAGTTGCATTGTCATCTACAAAGTCTGTACTTCAAACTTTATTTAAGTATCACACACATGTTCTATAGTATTTTTGCTTAAAAATTGATTTTCAACCCTACTTGATATACATGAGCTATTGAATCAACATTCATTTAACATTTTTATTGGTTATTTTTGGCTACAAGAAATTTATCAACACCTTCTATCACATGCATTATTACATAAACATTATGCTCATGACATGATTTAGTAGTTTGTTTAGGGCGTAACACCGAGAGTGTTATAATTGCATCCAAATGATGGTTCCAGCATTGCCTACTGTCTCTATTGTGGATGATACTGATAAACAGTTGGACAGAGAGGACGTTTTGCCATCAGGAGTGTTTGAGGTGTTGAGTCAGTACACCCATCTTTTTGCTGAACCCACTGGGTTACCTCCTACCAGAGCTGCAGATCACAAGATTCCATTAGTTCCTGGAGCTCAGCCAGTCAAGGTGAGGCCATATAAATACTCATCTATTCAAAAAAACAGAAATTGAAAAACAATTGCAACAAATGCTAGCTCAAGGGGTTATTAGACCTAGTACTAGCTCATTTGCCTCTCCTGTACTGCTGGTTAGAAAGAAGGATGGCACTTGGAGATTTTGCATTGATTATAGGCACTTGAATGCTATCACTGTCAAGCATAATCATCCCATGCCCGTGGTAGATGAATTATTGGATGAGTTAGCTGGCTCTAAGTGGTTCACCAAATTGGATTTTAGATCTAGGTACCATCAGATATGTATGGCTGCTGGTGAGGAGTACAAAACAACATTTAGAACACATAATGATTTATTTGAATTTTTGGTAATGCCCTTTGGACTGACCAATGCCCTAGGCTACCTTTCAAAGTTTCATGAATGAAATCTTTGCTGAGCTGTTAAGAAGAGGAGTTCTGGTATTCATGGATGATATCCTAATATACTCAAAGTCACTGGATGAACATATTTCTTTGCTTCAGAAGGTGTTTGCAATTCTGGAAAAACACCAATTCTTGATTAAGAAGTCCAAGTGCTCTTTTGCCAAGAACACTGGAATATTTGGGCCATGTCATCTCTGAAGAAGGAGTAGCAACTGATAGTTCAAAGGTTTAGGCTGTCAGTCTTTGGCCTACTACTAAAATAGTTAAGCAGCTCAGAGGTTTTTTGGGACTTATTGGATACTATAGGAAGTTTATAAGGCATTATGGGTTGATCATTAAGCCCCTCACTGATCTATTAAAAAAGAATGTGCAGTTTCAGTGGACTCCTACTGCTAACAGTGCATTTGAAGTAGTGAAGAAGCAGCTTATGCAAGCCCCAGTGTTGGATGTTCCAGATTTCTCACAAAAATTTGTGATTGAGACAGATGCCAGTGATATGGGTATTGGTGCAGTGCTTATGCATAATCAACATCCAGTTGCATATTTGAGCAAAGCCTTGGGACCCAGGAATCAGGCCTTATCTGTATATGAGAAAGAATGCATGGCTATTTTATTTGCAATTGAGAAGTGGAGACCCTATCTGCAGCATCAGCCATTTGTGATCATAACACATCATAGAAGTCTACGACACCTTACTGAGCAAAGGGTGACTTCTAAACTTCAGCACAAAGCATTGATCAAGTTGATGGATCTTCAGTATACAATTCAGTACAAAAATGCAGCTGCAGATGCTTTGTCAAGGTGTGAACACACAAATACAGTTCAAGCCATATCTGAGTGCTTGCCTACTTGGGTTCAGAAGTTAAAAGAAGGATATGAAGATGATGATCAGGCTAAGCAGTTATTGCAGGAGTTGGCAGTATCACCTGACAGCAATCAAGATTATAAACTGCAGAATGGGGTACTGAGATATAAAGGAAGAGTGTGGGTTGGCAATAATACAACTGCTCAGAATCACATTTTATTTGCCCTACATGACAGTGGCTTGGGTGGACACTCTGGTGTAAGTGCAACATATGCAAGAGTGAAACAACTATTTGCTTAGCCCAGTTTGAAGCAGTCAGTGCAGGAGTTTGTTAAACAATGCCAGACATGTCAACGGGCTAAAACTGAACGGATTAAAACCCCAGGACTTCTACAGCCACTGCCAATTCCTGATCAGGCTTGGGACATCGTTAGTCTGGACTTTGTTGAAGGATTGCCTACATCTAACAACTACAATGCACTGTTGGTGGTAATTGACAAGTTTACAAAGTATGGCCACTTCATATCCATCAAACACCCCTTTACTGCATTGCAGATAGCTCAAGTCTTCATGAACCATGTGTATAAGCTTCATGGTCTCCCCAAGATCATTATATCAGATAGAGATCGGGTATTCACCAGTGCAATCTGGCAACAATTGTTCAAACTGACAGATACCAAGTTGATGATGAGTTCCTCTTACCATCCACAGACCGACGGAGAGACTGAACGTCTTAATCAATGTGTGGAAGCATTTCTCAGATGTACTGTCCATTCATGTCCTCGCCAGTGGAGTAAGTGGATCTTAGTCGCTGAATTCTAGTATAATACTTCGGTTCATTCAGCCTTGGACAAATCTCTTTTCAAAGTGTTATATGGTTACACACCAAGACAACTTGGCATATCCAATCTGCAGCTGTGCAACATACCAGATTTGGAGCAGTGGCTTACTGACCGTGAGTTTTTATCCCAGCTGGTTAGACAACAGTTGCAGAAGGATCAGCAACGTATGAAGTCGCAGGCTGACAAACACCGGACTGAATGGGAATTTGCTGTGTGCGATTCAGTCTTTCTCAAATTACAGCCCTATGTTCAGTCGACGGTGGCTTCACGATCAAATCAAAAGCTGTCATTCAGGTTCTATGGACCATTCAAGATAACTCAGCGTGTGGGCCAAGTGGCGTACAAGGTTGATCTGTCACCTGATGCCAAGATTCATCCAGTACGCGGTGATACGGTGGTTCCCCAGTATTTGATCCAGTGGGGTGGCTTACCAGCTGAGATGGCCACTTGGGAAGACGTTGTGATGATGTCAGACCATCTCCTACTGATGAAAGAGTGATGTTATTGGATTGCTACAGCTTGTCCTCAAGCTGTTGTTTAAGAAGGGAGGAGTGTTATAGCCCATGGGCCGTGGGCCGTCATCATGTAATGGGTTGGGCGTGGGTGTAGCGCTTAGGCGGTTGGCGGCCAGCAAGCTTATAAGCTGCGCCGGTGTAACGGATTCGTCAACGAAGAACAAAACTCTGGTTTCCCCCCCAAAACTTCCCAAACCCACGGACTCTGTCGTGTTCCGTCCTGTTCTTCCCAAATTCTTGCTACAATTCCCCATCATATTCCATTCAGTTATCTTAGATCATAACATAGAAGCCAGGTGAGCATGAGCATGAGCAGCTATTTACCGGTGTTTCCGCAAATCGCCTACTCGTGCAAACTGGCTTCCTTAAGGGCAATAAATCCCAGGAATACATGTGTTTCTGTCAGTGGCCAGGTGCTACTGATCGAGTCACTGCACCAGTGATCGATACCTATAGTTACCAACCGAGTCTTTTGTTTGGAGTCTCGGTGTTTTGTCTGCAAGAATCAACCGAGTGAACTCGTCCAATTTTACCGTGGAGACTGGACAGTGGGTTCTGGTCCCCGTTGATCAGGTTTTTTCTCTAGCCATATGTTAAGGAAGCAGTGCTGTCAGTTCACAATCTGGTGGACCATCGATATAGTGAGTTGAGTCCAGTGAGTCAAGGTGTTTACTCGTTCAATTCTACAAGTTGGAAGGAAACAGCGGTTGCTTACTGTAATAGAAAACGCTAGCGAATGAGGCACGGTCATAGTGAGCTATATATAGTGACAGTGCAATACAATACATGCTCCTAGTAATTGATCAATTCATAGATGGAAGTAGGAGAATCTTGGACTTGTTCCCCTATTGTCTATTGACTTCGCCACTGTTTATTTACTGAAGCTAGAAAGAAATCACTACCATTTTCATTGACCTTGCAGTACAGTGATGACTGAGCTATGCTGCACCTAGAGTCCTAGACACGGTTGGTCGGATACCCTGCCTACTAGGCATGACGCTACAGTTGTTAGAACACCAAATAACAACACTTTCGTGCTCTACTACTGAACAGCATACGTCACGTTTATAAAGCAGCAGAAGCATACACGTATAGAATGGCAAGTCTCAACCGCACCATGTGCCTTTGTGCCTTTAGCAATGTACGTATGGAGACGACGACGCTACAGTTTTTGTGATCATATGTCATGTGAGGACAGGTGGATGTTAAGGCCTACCGAACCGTGGCGGTTCTTGCCAATGCTATCTTCGTTTATATCTCGCCATTTTCGCCGCCAGTACACCTCGCCTAAACCTTCCTGACTGTGCCTTCACAACTTGCATGCGGCACTACGTTTAATCATTCGAGTGATCAAGTAAAATGTATCTCCATCGATGATTTGCTGCTGTTGTTTAGGTTCAGGAGAAGTTGGAAGCATTTTTTAACTGAATAGTACGGGACCGTGTCAATAGTTTGTCGAAGATAATGTTTTTGTACTTCTGAATTCTGATGCCGTCCCTACTGAATATAAAAACAAATGTTTAGCGTCCATCAAGAATCTTTTCTGCACCAGTAATGCACCAGCTAATGGCTCTGTTCGCTTCTCTTATAATCCGTCTTTTTCAGCTTATTTTTTCAGTCAGAATAATATTTTTCTCTCACAACAAATTAGTCGGAACAGTGTTTCGATTTATTTTTTCAGCGAAGCGAACGAGACTTAGCTTCCTCTCCTAAAAGTTCTCTGCCCATCTTTATTTATTTGCAAAATGATGGTGTCTGCGTTTGTTTGTTTCTGTTGGCTCGAATAGATAACAGGGATCCTTTTATAAGCTACTACTCCACGTCTTAAATAAACAGATCATAAAGTAAGCTACTTTCTCAGAGGCAATGTAGCATCGCTTTTCAAAGAAAATATCCACATTTTTAAGATACCACGAAAGGAACTGTTCCTTTTGCATTAAAGAAAATGAAGGTGCAGCACAATTTGGTGAACGGCTTCTCGTTTCAGGAAACTTTCTTTGTTGAGTTTTTAATCGGCAACATGTCCTAATTTGTCAATCCAACCATAAGCAATCGATATCCGTGATGAGAGGAGAATATAGAATCCAGCGGTAGGTATACGGGGAATGGGAACCCCATAACCACCTCGGCTGTTGCCAATACTCTTCCCCAACTCTTCTATTCTTTGCACTGATCTCACCAATAGATGCCTCGGGTGACCAAAACTTTCTGCATAACAAATTCACACGTGGAAGCACCTTTGATTCCTGCTGCAAAAACATGCACTAGTAGATTACTCTCATATCGAAATCAGCCACGCGGTATCTAACTAAAATATTTCCAAGTTTCTCCTGTTTCTGTTCCATCATTGATGCTTGGTAAATAATGACCCCCACACATGACTCAACTCTGCATGCAGAACAAGTCCTGCCTGACTCCTGTAAATAAAAAACACTGACTTCCATCCTAAATAAACAATTTAAAAAAAAACAAAACTAGACTGGAATCTGCTCATCTGTCATCTCCTTTTTGCAGCCATTTTGACTTGCTCAACTGCTACACTGACTTAGCTTTCGTCGCATATTTGCGTCGTCGGAGTTGTTACGGTTCGGGCATGCATGGCTTTCGCGCCAACATTGACGGGCGGGTTTGTTAAGACTCTCCCAAGATCAGATAACGTGCGCAGGTATGCTTAAAAATGTTTGTTATTGCATCCGTCGAGCCGTGTGGGTTTCCACTTTCCAGATCCTACGTGCGCGCGACTGCGATTGCAGCACTGCAGCAGGCGCATGCAGCTGAATGACCTGCGATGATAGTCAGAGCCCGCCTAACCGGACTGACCGTTTCAGCCGGGCCTGAAACAGCTGGAGATTATCGTGCATGATCCATCCAGGGTCAATTCTGCTGCGCTTTTGTATATCCTGCAGTCGTTTTTTCCTAGTTTCACGACCCTAATCCATGCGGTCAGATTGGGAGAAGTCGGGAACGAAAGGTTCCGGGTTTCACTTAGCAGCCCCGGCCACTCCTCTATATCCAATCTTTGCTACTGGGAAGCATCATCCAATTTGACCGGACTGAAGTTGATACACTGGAAAATCAATAGATTTACAGTCTTGAAACACACGCTGAGTCACGCAGTCCTGTTAGATGTGTGCAGTTCTTATCGTGAGTTCTCCATTCTTCACGTTCTTATCGAGAATTCTTCAAGTCCTCCCATGTCAGCAAAGGAACATAAAGCCTCCATTCTTCAAGTTCAGCCTTCTATTCAGCACTGCAAAATGATCTTCAGGAAAGAGTTTGCTCAGGTTATCCTTAGAACAAAACAGAAATGTGAGCCTCTTATCAGTCGTCAATTGGCTAGAAGCTTTTGTGTAATTATGTTGGTTTTCTTTGTCTCCTTTTTTGTTTCGTGATTTTTTTGTAAGACTCTTGGTTTTGTGAATTCCAAAGAGTCTTACAAACACATGTGTTTCCTTATAATTTTTTTCCCCCGCAAATATTTCGTCAATCACAAGCCAAGCTTTCCCAGGAGAGAGCCTCGGAGACCTGTGGCCCATATGACAAGTCGTACAGCCCAGGGCAAGCAAAGAGGCCAGGGCCGAAATTACCAACGCGACCCACGATACCAACGCTCGAAGACCACATGTTTACACAAAAATTTGGTAAGCTTATTCTAGAAAGAAAGAGATCGGCTGATGATGTCAAAAACAAGAAAGTTTTTTAATTAAGAAATATTTATAAGCCGACCAGAAAATATTATTTAGTAAATTTGAGAGAGACACGGCATCCAGGTACATATCAGGATGAAAGAAACAAGGTCACGTATCAAACAAGGAAGCTTTATCAGCAAGGATTTTCCGTAAGGGAAATTAGAGTACATGTATCTTGATATTTCTTTTTGTTATCTAATTGTGTTCGTTTAGGACTCTTGTCAGCCCAAAGTATAAATATAAACCCCCGGCTATTGTATCAAGGACATCCAATCAATCAAATACAATTTTTTTTTTGGCTCTATGTCAACCCTTAGGAGTAGGAGTAGTGTAGATCTCGGCGAGTTCTTCAACAAGTAAGGCTGCATCGGTCTGGCCGACCTCCGGCTTGTCTGTAAGTACCGTCATGGCTTATACTTCTGTTTGTACGGCTGCATCGGTTAAGTTCGAACTCCACTGCGAACTCTAGTATAAGCTAGTTATCGACTCTTATCTAGTTTAAGTAAGGCTACATCGATCCGGTCAACCTCCACTGCTCGAATTAGATTAAGGTCAAGTTATCGGCTTTACCTAAGGGTGGAGTCCTTCGGATAGATTTATTAAGTTATCGATCTTTCTGATGTTCTTATTGTTATTAGTTTGCAGCAACATCAATCTGCCCCTGTCAAGATCGATTTAGATCGGCCTTATATCCTTTTAGTACGTCATTTGCTTTGTCACAACACGATGTTTCTTACTTTGAGCGATGGGTTATGTGTTCATCGGCTGTTTTTACTTCGATCTTGATCATGCATAGTACGCGGTTAAGGCATGTATGATTTTAAAGAGGTTTGCTGGTTAGTTAAATCTGGTCTATAGTTCACTATTATGGCTGTAACGATCTGGTCGATCTCCACTGATGGCACTGTAGATTGGAGGATGCTAGTTAGTAGATTTGTTCTCGATTAGGCATGACCTTAACTGTTTGCTATGCCTGTATCGGCTAAATAGCCGATCGCCCATGCTTTAACGCTTACAATGCGTTCTCATGATTCTGTTAAATGTGAATAGATCTATGTCCTTTAAAGGTTTGATTTGTTATCTTTTTTACGGCTGCCATCAATCCAGCCGAATCCCACTGTTAGAGATAGCAGGTTAAGTCTGATGAGTTCATAGGTTTGTCCACGTAAAATAGTCGATTGTTCACATGGTGTAGTCCCTTTTCACCCGAATCAGCTATTTCAGTCGATTCGCTTGAGCTTTCACACATATAGCGTGTCTTCCAAAAAGCCTGTCGATGTATAGATGGTTTTACGGATTCTAAGATTTTAGTTTGTTATTATCATCATAGCTGCTATTGATCCGGTCGAACCTTACTGTTGATGATAACAAATTAGATTCAAAGCGTTTGTAGGACCATTTGTATTAGACAGTCGATTGTGTGCGTGACATATCCCTTTTTCTTATTAAATTTATTGGCTCTACACTACGTATTGATCGAATCTAATTTAGCCAGTGATGTATCTCTGACACATACATGTTAATAGATCAAGGGAAAGAATTATTAAAATTGGGTACATCGCAATTGTCATTATAAAATCAGTCATAACCCGCGAGCGGCACACTTGGAACTGTCTGGACAAAAATCGGCATGTTCCACCTTAAATTATTAATAAACTTTCTCTGCTTGTCAATTGTATGTCAAATTGACTGGCACGCCACAGGAGGAACTCACAGGATCGGCTAACCCTGCGTTGAAGTCAAGCGGATCTTCAGCCTTGCTCCGTCAAGCAAATCCTTCCGGCTTGCTGTGTGTCGACATATTTTCGTGTCGACACATGTTTTGGCACGCCTGGTGGGACCACAATCATTTGATTAGAAGTCAGCTAAATCAAGCACACCTAACACCCTGGTTAATGAGCTCGAAAGGATAAAAAAGCTGCTACTCCTACACTCCACCACTCAAAAGAGCCACTATGCTATTTGGCGTACACGAAGATAGATTATTATCAATCAGCATCACATAGATGGGTACCAAAGTACTGCATTGCCATTATGCTACACCAAATTAGAGAAGAAGCAAATTCAGTTGTCTCCCCGTATCATCTCAGTTATCACGTAACTTTAGGGAGCAAGCCAATATGTTCTTAATGGATTTTGGTATTAAAAGCAGGAGCCGATATTGTTGGAGTATTGGGCCATCCATTATAATAAATCAGATTATTCAGCAAATTCGAACCACATGACACTGTCATTGAAAGTCTCAAGGAGAAGGTTCAAGATGGGCTGCTGGAAGTAAACCATGAATTTATTACACAACCATCTAATTTATGCCAAGCACAAGTTGTCACCCTATTGGCTTGTCACAATTAGCCAATAGCAATAAAAAAGCAGAAGTTCAAGTCAATCAGCCCAAAAAGAAACTCTGTGTGGCAGGCCGTAGGCTGGCTATTATCTCGGGCAGAAGGGCACAATGAAATCAGAAAAGCGGTGAAGAAACATTACCGTCGGTCCCGGTAAAAATCAAAAAGCAGGATCGACAGCATCCGTAAGCTGATTCAGCGGGCCCGGATCTAGATGGTACGACAGCTATTCTCAAAGCAAATGTGGAGCAGATGCAAGCAAACAAGGTTAGAAGCCATACGTGTGTGGCAGAACCGCCCGAAATGGCACATTTATAGAGGCGCTCGTCTTTCACCAGACACTAAGCACCCCGAAAGCAAGCTACAGCGGGCGGTATCCGTCGGGCACATCCCAAGGGAGAACCCAAAAGATTCACATATTTCCTAAGGATCCAATAATGAGAACGAGTTACAATACTTATCCATTTCATACATCAGAGTTTCTTAAAAGTACATTATTACAATACCAAATATCAGAGTGCGGAATGATAACAGCGGAATTTAAAAATAACATCTAGCGGTAAGGGGCGAGGATTCTGTCTGAGCCCACTAGAAGGATCCTCCACACAAAGGTACTCTTCAAGCATCATCTGCAACAGGGGTAAATAAACCCTGAGTACACAATCTACTCGCAAGACTTATCCGACTAGTGGAAATAATTTCCTGACTCCAAGGAATATGAGAAGCTATATGGCTTGCTGGTTTCTTTTGGTAGAAAGCAATACTAATAGTGAGTCCTTAGTTATGTATTATTATTATCAGCCGTATTAAGTTATCATCTGGCCAGTCTATATAAGCACCTATTCTACTTTCGAGCAAGAGTTGAGCAATCAGTTCCATTTCTTCTCCTTTTAACTTTCAGTTCTTACTACGGTGCTAAACTGCAGACAAGCCGTACCGGGTTTCCCAGCGATTCACGAATTAATATGCCCAACTGGGTGCCTCGAAGACACACGCCCCGCTTGTACCCCAGGCACAAGCAGGACTAACCCATTACTCTCCTGTCCTGGGTGTTCAGGTCCCCGTCCAAACTTGGACTCCAAACCCCCATATCCTGAGTCCTAGACTCAGTGTGGTGCAAGGACCTCCACCACCTCCTCTTCCCATCAGTCGGTCCGGAAAGAGCTGGATCCGCGACAAGAGAGCAACAAGTCTTCCCTGCGCCCATACCCAAGTATGTGCTCGGGACAATAAATCTGTGACTTGCCCACGATGCCTTATGCAACGACCGGTCCTTAATCGACACGGACAAGGAAAAAATGTAACCGAGCTATGCCCTGTTGGCCGCAGGACACAACCCTTTACACCCACCAAAACCTAACCATATCCCTGCCCGGTCACCATTTTCCTTTCCACCATTTTATCATGAGTGATCATATTTATCACCTATTTGCAAGTAACGGCAGGTTACTCACGCTACTGATATCCTGAGCATAGCAGCTACTCGACCTGTACTAGTAGGACTCATAGGTAGATATATTTATGCATGTAGTTTCCGTAAAATGCCTGTAACGTAAATGCACATCATATATATATTCAATTATTATTCAAAATAAGGGTTATGCACTGGGGCTTGCCTTCAGCGGGCACAGTGTCAGCAAAGTCAGTGATGGGTGGCTCCGGAACGTCCTCCTATACGAGGATCTCCTCCTCGTACTCTTCGATGACTTCGTCGTACTTCTGCTCGACGAAGGTCATGATCTCCAGTGGCGCGTTCTCTATATGCATGCAGTGATGATGATGCAATGCTTAGTAATACAACAATAGCAACTCTTAAAATAAGAATACATCTACCAAGCTACTAAGCTAACTCTAATGACTAATACGCAAAGTTACCTATTATTCCCACTAAACAGGTATGAAACATTTCATGTATTATCTTAGCAACTAAAGGCATCCTTATTGCTGATATCAATTTACTATATATATGATAAAACAAGGTGCACTAGCTACCATATTTATCAACCTATTCTAAGACCACAAAAATTACAGTGAGCACATAATAATACAATGAACCTACTGTAAAAGAATTCTAGGGCTAGCACTTCTACCAATGCATCATAAAAATTCATTCTCTAAATAACCATAATAATAATACGCATCTTGAAATAATAAAGTAATCCTAAAGGTATCACTGAACTATATGAACTAATTACACTAACAGATAGATCATGAATTTAGGAATCTAACAAAATTTATTTCACAATAAATAAATAAATTCAAATGAGCTCTAGAGTTGAAGAAAATGATATTATTGGAGAAGGATAATCATGCTATTGAACTTGTTGACTTGCACATGACTGTGGGTCTAGAAATACTAGATGAGACCGTGAGTCAAGAAAATAATAGAGAAGGAGGATGAAGGAATTCTTGTAGGCTAGCTACCTAGGAATTGAATGAAGTGCCACCTACGGTGATCGGTGTGCGGAGGCAATGCAAGAGGAGAGACACCAGGGAGCTTAGCAATTGCTTGCCCTGCATGGAGTGGAGCAGAACCATATATAGCACTGATTGTGGGTGGTCATGACAAGCTAGGTAGTATGGAAGCACGAAACGAGTTAGTAGGGTTGTCCTCTGGCTCCATGCCATGTGTGGTGGTATGGTCTTTGGTCATGAGAGAATTAATTCAATGATGGACTTTGAGTGGTCTTGGACTTACGAGCACATCAGGACTAGAGTGTGCTTTGGGCGAAACGTGCTTGGCGGTGGCGCTGGTTCATTCATGCCAGTCAAGGAATTAATGGGGGAGGAGACCATAGGTCAAGGAAATATTAGAGAATGAGAAGATCAATTGCAGACTAGCTACCTCAGCTGATTATTGCTCGGGGAGAAATCGATAGACGCAGCTCTCTCGGGCAAGACAGAAGAACTTGATTTGAGAGGAAGAAACAAGTGAGCAGCAGAGTGGGATGGATCGGCGGCTCGACGTATCCTTTTAAAGACAGGAGATGCAAGAATGGAGAAGCAAAGACGCGACAGCGACGCGTCGTAAGGTTAGTGGCTAACTAGCTTGCTTAAAGGTAATAAAGTGTCGCAGGAACGACGTGTTGCTGCAGATGAACAGTGTTTTCCTGTGGAGCTACAGTGATTTCTTCGCTGCTACGGTACTTCCTCTGGCGCTGTAGTGTTTTCTACAGGGTTACACATTGCTGCAGTCTCCATGACATGCTGGAAGGGCGATGGAATAGACTTTCCATGATTATGATAGGAAAAGGTGCTGGTGCCTTCATGTAGGTCAAGAGATTAAATGGCGGAGAACAGCAGAGAATGTATCGCAGTTGCTTTCATATGTCTACAGTGATGGCGTTAAGAAAGGGTGCGTGCACTGATAATTTAGCAAGGTGATTAGCAAGCAAAGTAAAGGCGGGGAAATTAGAATAACGAGAGATGACAGTGGCGCATCACGAGATTGATGGAGATATAAATCTTGTCAAGTGGTATGCTAATAATTAGTTAATGACAATAATTTATCATTTGACTTTGTGGCTATGGAGCTCTCACGTGGAGAGAGATGACGTGCTGGAAGGACAACTTGGACAAGGAATAAATTAGAGCTCAATTTGAGAATTGGTGCAATAAAATTTAATTTCTCATTTACCACATGCAATAATACATAAACATGATGCTCATGACATGGTTTAGTATTTTGATTAAGGCGTAACACTGAGGGTGTTACAAATCTACCCCCCTAAAATAAAATCTTGACCCGAGATTTCATGTGCCTAGTGTGAGAAGAAGGTAGGAATTACATTTTGACGCAGCAACTAACTATCACAACCAGAGAGGAGATGGGGGTAATGCTTCAATAGGTAACTCTCTTGTTCCCACGTGGCTTCAGCCTTAGAATGATTTTGCCACTGCACCTTGTAGAATTTTACCATGCTGTTTCTGGTCACTCTTTCCTTCTCATCCAAGATTTTGATAGGCTGCTCCACATAAGTTAAATCTGGCTGGAGGGGAAGTCCTTCCATTTCCACCGCTTCATCAGGAACCCGCAAACACTTCTTTAGTTGTGATACATGGAACACATTATGTACTGTAGATAGACTATCTGGAAGTTGTAGATGGTAAGCCACTGGACCACATTTCTCCAACACCTGATATGGACCCACATATCGAGGGGCTAGCTTGCCATGGATGCCAAACCGATGCACCCCTCTTATAGATATACATGATCTCCAGCTACAAACTCCAAAGGCCTTCTCCGCTTATCAGCATAAGTTTTCTGTCAGCTTTGAGCTGCCTTCAAGTGACTTCGAATAATGCTTACTTTCTCTCGAGCCTCTTTTATGAATTCAGGCCCAAACTATCCATGGTCCCCCACTTCAACCTAGTTAAGTGGCGTCCTACACTTTCTTCCGTATAGAGCTTCAAATGGTGCCATGCGGATGCTTTCCTGATAGCTATTATTATAAGAGAATTCAGCTAACTTCAGGCAGTCATCCCACTTCTCAGGAAAAGAAATGGTACAAGCTCGCAACATGTCTTCGAGCACCTGGTTCACCCTTTCTGTTTGACCATCAGTCTAGGGGTGATAAGCTAAACTGCGAAGGAGACTTGTCCCAAGGCACTCCTGGAGTCATTCCCAGAAATGAGACATAAAAACCGATCCCCTATTAGAGATGATAGTCAGGGGAACTCCATGTAGGGTCACAATCCGATCAAAGTATATCTCCACATACTTCCTAACAGTATATGATGTCTTCACCGGAATAAAATGAGCTGACTTGGTGAGGCGGTCCACAATGACCTAGATAGAGTTATAACCATTGGTTGTGCGGGGTAAACCCACAATGAAATCCATGGAAATATCCTCCCATTTCCAAACCGGAATGGGCAAGGGCTACAAATATCCTGGGGTACGCATATGATCTGCTTTAACCCTGCCACAAGTGTCGCACTCCGCGACGTGTCGGGTGATGTCCTGCTTCATGTTAGACCACTAGTACAAGTGGCACAGATCATGATACATCTTGTTACTGCCAGGATGAATAGACAACTTTGAATGGTGAGCTTCATTCAAAATTTTTCTTTTCAGCTCTTCATTGGATGGAACCACCAGTCTATCCTTGTATCTCACGACTCCATGTTCATCAACACTAAAGTGAGGGCCACGCCCTTCAGCCATCAACTTCCTGATGTGAGAAATCTCTTTGGGGGTCTTCCTTCTATTCTTGAATAATCTGCTCCAGCAACTCTAAGGTTAATGCAATATGAGCTAGCACCTCTGTGTGGTGGAGCGACAAGGGTATTTCCTCAACCTGATGTGACTTACGACTCAACGCATCATCCACCACATTGGCCTTTCTTGTATGATAATGGACTTCCAAATTATAATCCTTTATTAATTCTAACCATCTCCTTTGCCTCATGTTCAGCTCAGACTGAGTGAAAATATACTTGAGGCTCTTGTGGTCTATAAAGATATGCACTTTGTTGCCTAATAGATAGTGCCTCCAAATCTTTAGAGCTTGGACCACAGCGGCTAGCTCTAAGTCATGGGTGGGGTAGTTCACCTCGTGCTTTTTCAGTTGGCGCGAAGCATAAGCTATCACATGCCCATCTTGCATAAGCACACACCCTAGCCCCATCTTCGAGGCATCACAATATACATCAAAGGGTCGGTCAATATCCGGTTGGGCCAACACAGGGACAGTGGTTAGAAAAGTCTTCAGAGCTTGAAAAGCTTCTTCACAGGCTAGGCTCCAGTCAAACTTAGCTTCTTTTTGGAGCAGCTTGGTCATTGGCTGGGCTATCTTAGAGAAATTAGGAATGAAACGCTGATAGTATCCAGCCAGACCAAGGAACTGATGAATCTGATGCATAGACTTGGGAGACTTCCAATCCAATACATCTTGCACTTTGCTGGGATCTACACAAACGCCTTTAGGTGTCAACACATGCCCCAAAAACTGTACTCGATCTAACCAAAACTCACACTTGCTAAATTTAGCATACAACTTGTGCTCCCTTAGTCGAGTTAATACTATCTGGAGATGTCGGGCATGCTCTTTGTCATTCTTGGAATAGATCAGAATGTCATCAATGAAAACTACCACAAACTTATCTAGCTCCGGCATGAAAATTGAATTCATCAGGTACATGAAGAAGGCAGGAGCATTGGTGAGACCAAAAGACATCATAAGGTACTCATACAACCCATACCTAGTAGAGAAAGCTATCTTTGGTATATCATGTGGCCTGATCTTGATATGATGATAGCCTAATCGGAGATATATCTTCGAGAACACCTTGGCACCAGCTAGCTGATCGAACAAAGTATCTATATGGGGCAAAGGATACTTGTTCTTAACTGTTACCGCATTAAGAGGGCGGTAATCCACACACATCCGCAGAGTACCATCCTTCTTCTTTACAAAAATGGCTGGGCACCCCCATGGTGAAGCACTAGGATGGATGAAACCCTTGTCCATCAATTCTTCTAGCTGCTTCTTCATTTCAGCTAGTTCTCTTGGAGCCATGTAGTACGGGCGTCTGGAGATAGGAGCAGTACCTGGCTCTAGCTCAATGGAGAATTCTACTTCTCTGTCTGGTGGCAACCCTGGAAGATCTTCAGGGAAAACATCCGGGAACTCACAAACCATAGGGATGGAGGTAAGATTAGGAGAGGCTTCAGCATGGGCAGCAACAGGTAAAACTGGATCTGAGGGTACAATAAGAGACATCCTATCCTCAGAAGAAGGAAGCAGTAACTCCACACTTCTCCTCTTCATATCCAATACTATCCCATACACCCACAACCAGTTCATTCCAAAAATAGCATCAATGCCTTGCCCAGACATTATCATGAACTGTAGACGGTAAGTGTGGGTGGCTAATACCAAACTTACTGTATCCATGCGGGTATTGATGAACATTTGGGAACCCGCAGTTCGAATCTTATAGGCATACAGTATAGCCATAAGTGATAAGTTGTGCCACTCTACAAACCCTATGCTCAAAAAGAAATGTGATGCACCAGAATCGAACAACACCAAAGCTGGATGAGAGTCGATGGTAAACATACCAGCCATAACCGCCTCCTGCTGCACAACCTGCTGAGCATCCATGAAGTGCACCTGACCAGACCTGCTGGGCACTTTCTTCTTGATGATGGTCCTCTTGATAAGCCTAGAGTTTGCTGATGGTTGAGCAGACTGAGCTGGCTGATGCTAGGGACACTCCCTAGCATAGTGGCCATCTTTGCCACACTTGAAGCAAGCACCAGGCTTGTTCCCAAACCCCTAACGAGGTGGAACCTACTATCCCTAATGTTGCTGGGGCTGCACCTGCTGAGGAGGTGCACGGTACTGTGTGGAGAAAGTCTGCGAAGTCTGCTGGGGCTACCAGAACGAAGGCCCGCCTGATGACTGATAGGGCCCCCATCGAACAATCTGAACCTTCTAAGTGTGAGGGTGGCTAGAAGACCCTGCAGCCACCCGCTTCCTCTTCCAATCAGCCTAAGACTCTCGCTAAAAACCCTCCATGGCAATGGCGGCATTCATCAGTGCTCCAAAGGTTTGATAGTTCATCGTGTACAACTTCTCTTGAAGGATGGGAGCGTGACCACAAAAGAAGCGGTCCTCCTTCTTGTCATCAGAGTCCACATGGATGCCAGCATATTAAGCCAAGTGATTGAACTTGTTCACATATTCCATCACTGTCCTGTTCCCCTGGCGCAGCTCTAGGAACTCGGTCACCTTCTGGTTGATGACACCAGCAAGGATAAAGAACTCTTGGAAAACGGTAGAGAACTCCTGCCATGTTGCTAGATGATCTGGCTACTTCGTGGCCTGGAAGGTTTTCCACCATGCACCTATGGACCCCAAAAGTTGCTGCATCGCAAAATACACCTTCTGCTCGTCGGTCACTCTGAGCAGCCGAAATTTCTGCTCTAGGGTGCGAAGCCAGTTCTCCGCCTCTAGGGGCTTGTCAGACAGCGTGAACATGGGTGGGTGAGTCTTGAGGAAGTCCTGGTAAGAGGATTGTCCCTCAGGGTGGTGGGCACCACCCCCATTCCCACCATTGCCCCCATGGCCTCCGCGAGTGAGGCCCGCGACAGCCTATGCCATAATGTCTATGGCACGAGCTATTTCTTGGCAAGCAACAATTGACTCTCGGCGAGCAGCCAACAGCTCTGCCATTATCTCTGTGGGAGTCATCGACAGTGGCAGTGGCGGAGGAGCCAGAAGTGGAGCCCCATGGCTCTCCCCATTGGGCTCATGGGCCCGGCCACTCTTGCCTTGGCCCTCGCCAAGACCGTGAGCTGCCCGCACACTAGTGCTCCCATGTCTGGACCTTAGATTCATCTATAGGGATATGAACCATCCATTAGAGCACCCTCCCGATCAGAATCAAGGGATAGAGAAATGACAGCACATTTATTAAAGCATTCCATTAGTTAGTCCTATAAATTTACTAATTCAATTATACGTGAAGGGGATTTTAGTTGAAGTAAGATGCTATTATCATGATGCATGCTTCGGCCTGTACGTTCACTCAAGCTGAAATATAGCGGCATTCGTAAAACTTTTCGGCACATCGCACACTCACTTTCCGTATACTAAGCGATTTCTTACGCAACGTAAGTCAGTGTACCTGCAAAAAAACTAATTAGATAAAACTAGTGTCGCTATCCTAGATAGACCATATTGCTAGGGCTTATACTTATTTACATAATGTAATTGCATCCTACTTTTCACAAAGCTTTTGTTGATCAAATTTTTAAGTTTTGAAAAAGAGTGATGAAACTCATAACCATTATTGGCTCTGGTACCAATTGTGGTAGAACCGCCCGAAATAGCACACTTATGGAGGCATTCGTCTTCCACCAGACACTAAGTACCCTGAAAGCAAGCTACAACGGGCGGTATCCGTCAGGCATACCCCAAGGGAGAACCTGAAAGATCCACATTTTCCCCAAGGATCCAATAATAAGAACAAGTTACAATACTTATCCATTTCATACATCAGAGTTTCTTAAAAGTACATTATTACAATACCAAATATCAGAGTGCGGAATAATAACAACGGAATTTAAAAATAACATCTAGCGGTAAGGGGCGAGGATTCCGTCTGAGCCCACCAGAAGGATCCTCCACACAAAGGTACTCTTCAAGCATCACCTGCAACAGGGGTAAATAAACCCTGAGTACATAATGTACTCGCAAGACTTATCCAACTAGTGGGAATAATTTCTAGACTCCAAGGAATATGAGAAGCTATATGGCTTGCTGGTTTCTTTTGGCAGAAAGCAATACTAATAGTGAGTCCTTAGTTATATATTATTATTATTATCAGCCGTATTAAGTTATCATCTAGCCAGTCTTTATAAGCACCTATTCTACTTTCAAGCAAAAGTTGAGTAATCAGTTCCATTTCTTCTCCATTCAAGTTTCAGTTCTTACTACGGTGCTAAACCATAGACAAGTCGTACCGGGTTTCCCGGCGATTCGCGAATCAATGTGCCCAGCTGGGTGCCCCGAAGACACACGCCCCACTTGTACCCTAGGCACAAGCAGGACTAACCCATTACTCTCCTATCCTGGGTGTTTAGGTCCCTGTCCAAACTTAGACTCCAAGCCCCCACATCCTGAGTCACGGACTCAGTGTGGTGTAAGGACCTCCACCACCTCCTTTTCCCATCAGTCGGTCTGGAAAGAACCAGATCCCCGACAAGAGAGCAACAAGTCTTCCCTATGCCCATACCCAAGTATGCGCTCGGAACAATAAATCTGTGACTTGCCCACGATGCCTTATGCAACGACCAGTCCTTAATCGACACGGACAGGAAAAAATATAACCAAGCTATGCACTGTTGGCCACAGGACACAACCCTTTACACCCACCAAAACCCAACCATATCCCTGCCCGGTCACCATTTTCCTTTCCACCATTTTATCACGAGTGATCATATTTATCACCTATTTGCGAGTAATGGCAGGTTACTCACGCTATCGATATCCTGAGCATAGCAGCTATTTGACCTATACTAGTAGGACTCATAGGTAGATATATTTATGCATGTAGTTTCCATAAAATGCCTGTAATGTAAATGCACATCATAGATATATATTCAGTTATTATTCAAAATAAGGGTTATGCACTGGGGCTTGCCTTCAGCGGGCATGGTGTCAGCAAAGTCAGTGACGGGTGGCTCCAGAACGTCCTCCTGTACGAGGATCTCCTCCTCGTACTCTTCGACGACTTCGTCGTACTCCTGCTCGCCGAAGGTCACCATCTCTAGTGGCACGTTCTCTATATGCATGCAGTGATGATGATGCAATGCTTAGTAATACAGCAATAGCAACTCTTAAAATAAGAATACATCTACCAAGCTACTAAGCTAACTCTAATGACTAATACGCAAAGTTACCTATTATTCCCACTAAACAGGTATGAAACATTTCATGTATTATCTTAGCAACTAAAGGCATCCTTATTGCTGATATCAATTTACTATATATATGATAAAACAAGGTGCACTAGCTACCATATTTATCAACCTATTCTAAGACCACAAAAATTACAGTGAGCACATAATAATACAATGAACCTACTGTAAAAGAATTCTAGAGCTAGCACTTCTACCAATGCATCATAAAAATTCATTCTCTAAATAACCATAATAATAATACGCATCTTGAAATAATAAAGTAATCCTAAAGGTATCACTGAACTATACGAACTAATTACACTAACAGATAGATCATGAATTTAGGAATCTAACAAAATTTATTTCACAATAAATAAATAAATTCAAATGAGCTCTAGAGTTGAAGAAAATGATATTATTGGAGAAGGATAATCATGCTATTGAACTTGTTGACTTGCACATGACTGTGGGTCTAGAAATACTAGATGAGACCATGGGTCAAGAAAATAATAGAGAAGGAGGATGAAGGAATTCTTGTAGGCTAGCTACCTAGGAATTGAATGAAGTGCCGCCTACGGTGATCGGTGTGCGGAGGCAATGCAAGATGAGAGACACTAGGGAGCTTAGCAATTGCTTGCCCTGCATGGAGCAGAGCAGAACCATATATAGCACTGATTGTGGGTGGTCATGACAAGCTAGGTAGTCTGGAAGCACGAAACGAGTTGGCAGGGTTGTCCTCTGGCTCCATGCCGTGTGCGGTGGTATGGTCTTTGGTCATGAGAGAATTAATTCAATGATGGACTTTGAGTGGTCTTGGACTTACGAGCACATCAGGACTAGAGTGTGCTTTGGGCGAAACGTGCTTGGCAGTGGCGCTGGTTCATTCATGCCGGTCAAGGAATTAATGGGGGAGGAGACCATAGGTCAAGGAAATATTAGAGAATGAGAAGATCAATTGCAGACTAGCTACCTCAGCTGATTATTGCTCGGGGAGAAATCGATAGACGCAGCTCTCTCGGGCAAGACAGAAGAACTTGATTTGAGAGGAAGAAACAAGTGAGCAGCGGAGCGGGATGGCTTGGCGGCTCGGCGTGTCCTTTTAAAGACAGGAGACGCAAGAATGGAGAAGCAAAGGCGCGACAGCGATGCGTCGTAAGGTTAGTGGCTAACTAGCTTGCTTAAAGGTAATAAAGTGTCGTGGGAACGACGTGTTGCTGCAGATGAACAGTGTTTTCCTATGGAGCTACAGTGGTTTCTGCGCTGCTACGGTGCTTCCTCTGATGCTGCAGTGTTTTCTACGGGGTTACACATTGCTGCAGTCTCCATGACGTGCTGGAAGGGCGATGGAATAGACTTTCCATGATTATGAGAGGAAAAGGTGCTGGTGCCTTCATGTAGGTCAAGAGATTAAATGGCGGAGAACAGTAGAGAATGTATCGCAGTTGCTTTCATATGTCTACAATGATGGCGTTAAGAAAGGGTGCGTGCACTGATAATTTAGCAAGGTGATTAGCAAGCGAAGTAAAGGCGGGGTAATTAGAACAACGAGAGATGATAGTGGCGCATCATGAGATTGATGGAGATATAAATCTTGTCAAGTGGTATGCTAATAATTAGTTAATGACAATAATTTATCATTTGACTTTGTGGCTATGGAGCTCTCACGTGGAGAGAGATGACGTGCTGGAAGGACAACTTGGACAAGGAATAAATTAGAGCTCAATTTGAGAATTGGTGCAATAAAATTTAATTTCTCATTTACCACATGCAATAATACATAAACATGATGCTCATGACATGGTTTAGTATTTTGATTAAGGTGTAACACCGAGGGTGTTACAAATCTACCCCCCTAAAATAAAATCTCGACCCGAGATTTCATGTGCCTAGTGTGAGAAGAAGGTAGGAATTACATTTTAACACAGCAACTAACTATCACAACCAGAGAGGAGATGGGGGTAATGCTTCAATAGGTAACTCTCTTGTTCCCACGTGGCTTCAGCCTCAGAATGATTTTGCCACTGCACCTTGTAGAATTTTACCACACTGTTTCTTGTCACTCTTTCCTTCTCATCCAAGATTTTGATAGGCTGCTCCACATAAGTTAAATCTGGCTAGAGGGGAAGTCCTTCCATTTCCACCGCTTCATCAGGAACCCACAAACACTTCTTTAGTTGTGATACATGGAACACATTATGTACTGTAGATAGACTATCTGGAAGTTGTAGATGGTAAGCCACTGGACCACATTTCTCCAACACCTGATATGGACCCACATATCGAGGGGCTAGCTTGCCATGGATGCCAAACCGATGCACCCCTCTTATAGATATACATGATCTCCAGCTACAAACTCCAAAGGCCTTCTCCGCTTATCAGCATAAGTTTTCTGTCGGCTTTGAGCTGCCTTCAATTGACTTCGAATAATGCTTACTTTCTCTCGAGCCTCTTTTATGAATTTAGGCCCAAACTATCCACGGTCCCCCACTTCAACCTAGTTGAGTGGCGTCCTACACTTTCTTCCGTATAGAGCTTCAAATGGTGCCATGCAGATGCTTTCCTGATAGCTATTATTGTAAGAGAATTCAGCTAACTTTAGGCAGTCATCCCACTTCTCAGGAAAAGAAATGGTACAAGCTCGCAACATGTCTTTGAGCACCTGGTTCACCCTTTCTGTTTGACCATCAGTCTAGGGGTGATAAGCTAAACTGCGAAGGAGACTTGTCCCAAGGCACTCCTGGAGTCGTTCCCAGAAATGAGACATAAAAACCGATCCCCTATCAGAGATGATAGTCAGGGGAACTCCATGTAGGGTCACAATCCGATCAAAGTATATCTCCGCATACTTTCCGACAGTATATGATGTCTTCACCGAAATAAAATGAGCTGACTTGGTGAGGTGGTCCACAATGACCTAGATAGAGTTATAACCATTGGTTGTGCGGGGTAAACCCACAATGAAATCTATGGAAATATCCTCCCATTTCCAAACCAAAATGGGCAAGGGCTACAAATATCCTGGGCTACGCATATGATCTGCTTTAACCCTGCCACAAGTGTCGCACTCCGCGACGTGTCGGGTGATGTCCTGCTTCATGTTAGACCACTAGTACAAGTGGCGCAGATCATGATACATCTTGTTACTGCCAGGATGAATAGACAACTTTGAATGGTGAGCTTCATTCAAAATTTTTCTTTTTAGCTCTTCATTGGATGGAACCACCAGTCTATCCTTGTATCTCACGACTCCATGTTCATCAACACTAAAGTGAGGGCCACGCCCTTCAGCCATCAACTTCCTGATGTGAGAAATCTCTTCGGGGTCTTCCTTCTATTCTTGAATAATCTGCTCCAGCAACTCTAAGGTTGATGCAATATGAGCTAGCACCTCTGTGTGGTGGAGCGATAAGGGTATTTCCTCAACCTGATGCGACTTACGACTCAATGCATCATCCACCACATTTGCCTTTCCTGTATGATAATGGACTTCCAAATTATAATCCTTTATTAATTCTAACCATCTCCTTTGCCTCATGTTCAGCTCAGACTGAGTGAAAATATACTTGAGGCTCTTGTGGTCTGTAAAGATATGCACTTTGTTGCCTAACAGATAGTGCCTCCAAATCTTTAGAGCGTGGACCATAGTGGCTAGCTCTAAGTCATGGGTAGGGTAGTTCACCTTGTGCTTTTTCAGTTGGCGCAAAGCATAAGCTATCACACGCCCATCTTGTATAAGCACACACCCTAGCCCCATCTTCGAGGCATCACAATATACATCAAAGGGTCAGTCAATATCCGGTTGGGCCAACACAGGGGTAGTGGTTAGAAAAGACTTCAGAGCTTGAAAAGCTTCTTCACAGGCTAGGCTCCAGTCAAACTTAGCTTCTTTTTGGAGCAGTTTGGTCATTAGCTGGGCTATCTTAGAGAAATTTGGAATGAAACGCCGATAGTATCCAGCCAGACCAAGGAACTGATGAATCTGATGCACAGACTTGGGAGACTTCCAATCCAATACATCTTGCACTTTGCTGGGATCTACAAAAACACCTTTAGGTGTCAACACATGCCCCAAAAACTATACTCGATCTAACCAAAACTCACACTTGCTGAATTTAGCATACAACTTGTGCTCCCTTAGTCGAGCTAATACTATCTGGAGATGTTGGGCATGCTCTTTGTCATTCTTGGAATAGATCAGAATGTCATCAATGAAAACTACCACAAACTTATCTAGCTCCAGCATGAAAATTGAATTCATCAGGTACATGAAGAAGGCAGGAGCATTGGTGAGACCAAAAGACATCACAAGGTACTCATACAACCCATACCTAGTAGAGAAAGCTATCTTTGGTATATCATGTGGCCTGATCTTGATATGATGATAGCCTGATCGGAGATCTATCTTCAAGAACACCTTGGCACCAGCTAGCTGATCGAACAAAGTATCTATGCGGGGCAAAGGATACTTGTTCTTAACTGTTACCGCATTAAGAGGGTGGTAATCCACACACATCCGCAGAGTACCATCCTTCTTCTTTACAAAAATGGCTAGGCACCCCCATGGTGAAGCACTAGGATGGATGAAACCCTTGTCCATCAATTCTTCTAGCTGCTTCTTCATTTCAGCTAGTTCTCTTGGAGCCATGCAGTACGGGCATCTGGAGATAGGAGCAGTACCCGACTCTAGCTCAATGGAGAATTCTACTTCTCTGTCCAGTGGCAACCCTGGAAGATCTTCAGGGAAAACATCTGGGAACTCACAAACCACAGGGATGGAGGTAAGATCAGGAGAGGCTTCAGCATGGGCAGCAATAGGTAAAACTGGATCTGAGGGTACAATAAGAGACATCCTATCCTTAGAAGAAGGAAGCCGTAACTCCACACTTCTCCTCTTCATATCTAATACTACCCCATACACCCGCAACTAGTTCATTCCAAAAATAGCATCAATGCCTTGCCTAGACATTATCATGAACTATAGACGGTAAGTGTGGGTGGCTAATACCAAACTTACTGTATCCATGTGGGTATTGATGACCATTTGGGAACCCGCAGTTCGGATCTTATAGGCATACAGTATAGCCATAAGTGATAAGTTGTGCCGCTCTACAAACCCTATGCTCAAAAAGGAATGTGATGCACTAGAATCGAACAACACCAAAGCTGGATGAGAGTCGATGGTAAACATACCAGCCATAACCGCCTCCTGCTGCACAACCTGCTGAGCATCCGTGAAGTGCACCTGACCAGACCTACTGGGCACTTTCTTCTTGATGATGGTCCTCTTGATAAGCCTAGAGTTTGCTGACGGTTGAGCAGACTAAGCTGGCTGATGCTAGGGACACTCCCTGGCATAGTGTCCATCTTTGCCACAATTGAAGCAAGCACCAGGCTTGTTCCCAAACCCCTGACGAGGTGGAACCTACTGTCCCTGATGTTGCTGGGGCTGCACCTGCTGAGGAGGTGCACGGTACTGTGTGGAGAAAGTCTACGAAGTCTGCTGGGGCTACTAGAACGAAGGCCCGCCTAATGACTGATAGGGCCCCCGTCGGACAATCTGAACCTTCTGAGTGTGAGGGTGGCTAGAAGACCCTGTGGCCACCTGCTTCCTCTTCTAATCAGCCTAAGACTCTCGCTGAAAACCCTCCATGGCAATGGCGGCATTCATTAGTGCTCCAAAGGTCTGATAGTTCATCGTGTACAGCTTCTCTTGAAGGATGGGAGCGAGACCGTGAAAGAAGCGGTCCTTCTTCTTGTCATTAGAGTCCACATGGATGTCAGCATATTGAGCCAAGTGATTGAACTTGTTCACATATTCCATCACTATCTTGTTCCCCTAGCGTAGCTCCAGGAACTCGGTCACCTTCTGGTTGATGACACTAGCAAGGATAAAGAACTCTCAGAAAGCGGTGGAGAACTCCCGCCATGTTGCTAGATGATCTGGCTGCTCCGTGGCCTAGAAGGTTTTCCACCATGCACCTATGGACCCCAAAAGTTGCTGCGCCGCAAAGTACACCTTCTGCTTGTTGGTCACTCTGAGCAGCCAAAATTTCTGCTCCAGGGTGCGAAGCCAGTTCTCTGCCTCTAGGGGCTCGTCAAACGGCGTGAACATGGGTGGGTGAGTCTTGAGGACGTCCTGGTAAGAGGACTGTCCCTCAGGGTGGCGGGCACCACACCCATTCCCACCGTTGCCCCCATGGCCTCTGTGGGTGAGGCCCGCGACAGCCTATGCCATAATGTCTATGGCACGAGCTATTTCCTAGCAAGCAGCAGCTGACTCCCGGCGAGCAGCCAATAGCTCTGCCATTATCTCTGCGGGAGTCATCGACAATGGCAGTGGCGGAGGAGCCAGAAGTGGAGCCCCATGGCTCTCCCCATTGGGCTCATGGGCCCGGCCACTCTTGCCTTGGCCCTCGCCAAGACCGTGAGCTGCCCGCACACTAGTGCTCCCACGTCCGGACCTTAAATTCATCTGTAGGAGATATGAACCATCCATTAGAGCACCCTCTCGATCAGAATCAAGGGATAGAGAAATGACAGCACATTTATTAAAGCATTCCGTTAGTTAGTCCTATAAATTTACTAATTCAATTATACGTGAAGGGGATTTCAGTTGAAGTAAGATGCTATTATCATGATGCATGCTTCGGCCTGTACGTTCACTCAAGCCGAAATATAGCGGCATTCGTAAAACTTTTTGGCACATCGCACACTCACTTTCCGTATACTAAGCGATTTCTTACGCAACGTAAGTCAGTGTACCTACAAAAAAAACTGATTAGATAAAACCAGTGCCACTATCCTAGATAGACCATATTGCTAGGGTTTATACTTATTTACATAATGTAATCGCATCCTACTTTTCACAAAGCTTTTGTTGGTCAAATTTTTAAGTTTTGAAAAAGAGTGATGAAACTCGTAACCATTATTGGCTCTGGTACCAATTGTGGCAGAACCGCCCGAAATAGCACACTTACAGAGGCACTCGTCTTCCACTAGACACTAAGCACCCTGAAAGCAAGCTACAATGGGCGGTATCCGTCGGGCACACCCCAAGGGAGAACCCGAAAGATCCACATTTTTCCCAAGGATCCAATAATGAGAATGAGTTACAATACTTATCCATTTCATACATCAGAGTTTCTTAAAAGTACATTATTACAATACCAAATATCAGAGTGCGGAATAATAACAGCGGAATTTAAAAATAACATCTAGCGGTAAGGGGCGAGGATTCTGTTTGAGCCCACCAGAAGGATCCTCCACACAAAGGTACTCTTCAAGCATCACCTGCAATAGGGGTAAATAAACCCTGAGTACACAATGTACTCGCAAGACTTATCCGACTAGTGGGAATAATTTCCAGACTCCAAGGAATATGAGAAGCTATATGGCTTGCTGGTTTCTTTTGGCAGAAAGCAATACTAATAGTGAGTCCTTAGTTATGTATTATTATTATTATCAGCCGTATTAAGTTATCATCTAACCAGTCTATATAAGCACCTATTCTACTTTCAAGCAAAAGTTGAGTAATCAGTTCCATTTCTTCTTCTTTCAACTTTCAGTTCTTACTATGGTGCTAAACCACAGACAAGCCGTACTGGGTTTCCCGGCGATTCGCGAATCAATGTGCCCAGCTGGGTGCCCCGAAGACACACGCCCCACTTGTACCCCAGGCACAAGCAGGACTAACCCATTACTCTCCTGTCCCAGGTGTTCAGGTCCCCGTCCAAACTTAGACTCCAAGCCCCCACATCCTGAGTCGCGGACTCAGTGTGGTGCAAGGACCTCCACCACCTCCTCTTCCCATCAGTCGGTCCGGAAAGAGCCGGATCCCCGACAAGAGAGCAACAAGTCTTCCCTGCGCCCATACCCAAGTATGCGCGCCCATACCCAAGTATGCGCTCAGAACAATAAATCTGTGACTTGCCCACGATGCCTTATGCAACGACCAGTCCTTAATCGACACGGACAGGGAAAAAATGTAACCAAGCTATGCACTGTTGGCTGCAGGACACAACCCTTTACACCCACCAAAACCCAACCATATCCCTACCCGGTCACCATTTTCCTTTCCACCATTTTATCACAAGTGATCATATTTATCACCTATTTGCGAGTAACGGCAGGTTACTCACGCTATCGATATCCTGAGCATAGCAGCTACTTGACCTGTACTAGTAGGACTCATAGGTAGATATATTTATGGATGTAGTTTCCGTAAAATGCCTGTAATGTAAATGCACATCATAGATATATATTCAGTTATTATTCAAAATAAGGGTTATGCACTGGGGCTTGCCTTCAGCGGGCATGGTGTTAGTAAAGTCAGTGACGGGTGGCTCCGGAACATCCTCCTGTACGAGGATCTCCTCCTCGTACGCTTCGATGACTTCGTCATACTCCTGCTCGCCGAAGGTCACGATCTCTAGTGGCGCGTTCTCTATATGCATGTAGTGATGATGATGCAATGCTTAGTAATACAGCAATAGCAACTCTTAAAATAAGAATACATCTACCAAGCTACTAAGCTAACTCTAATGACTAATACGCAAAGTTACCTATTATTCCCACTAAACAGGTATGAAATATTTCATGTATTATCTTAGCAACTAAAGGCATCCTTATTGCTGATATCAATTTACTATATATATGATAAAACAAGGAGCACTAGCTACCATTTTTATCAACCTATTCTAAGACCACAAAAATTACAGTGAGCACATAATAATACAATGAACCTACTATAAAAGAATTCTAGGGCTAGCACTTCTACCAATGCATCATAAAAATTCATTCTCTAAATAACCATAATAATAATACGCATCTTGAAATAATAAAGTAATCCTAAAGGTATCACTGAACTATATGAACTAATTACACTAATAGATAGATCATGAATTTAGAAATCTAACAAAATTTATTTCACAGTAAATAAATAAATTCAAATGAGCTCTAAAGTTGAAGAAAATGATATTATTGGAGAAGGATAATCATGCTATTGGACTTGTTGACTTGCACATGACTGTAGGTCTAGAAATACTAGATGAGACCGTGGGTCAAGAAAATAATAGAGAAGGAGGATGAAGGAATTCTTGTAGGCTAGCTACCTCGGAATTGAATGAAGTGCCGCCTATGGTGATCGATGTGCGGAGGCAATGCAAGAGGAGAGACACCAGGGAGCTTAGCAATTGTTTGCCCTGCGTGGAGCGGAGCAGAACCATATATAGCACTGATTGTGGGTGATCATGACAAGCTAGGTAGTCTAGAAGCACGAAACAAGTTGGCAGGGTTGTCCTCTGGCTCCATGCCGTGTGCGGTGGTGTGGTCTTTGGTCATGAGAGAATTAATTCAATGATGGACTTTGAGTGGTCTTGGACTTACGAGCACATCAGGACTGGAGTGTGCTTTGGGCAAACGTGCTTGGCGGTGGCGCTGGTTCATTCATGCCGGTCAAGGAATTAATGGGGGAGGAGATCACAAGTCAAGGAAATATTAGAGAATGAGAAGATCAATTGTAGACTAGCTACCTCAGCTGATTATTGCTCGGGGAGAAATCGATAGACGCAGCTCTCTCGGGCAAGAATAGAAGAACTTGATTTGAGAGAAAGAAACAAGTGAGCAGCAGAGCGGGATGGCTCGGCGGCTCGGCGTGTCCTTTTAAAGACAGGAGATGCAGGAATGGAGAAGCAAAGGCGCGACAGCGACGCGTCGTAAGGTTAGTGGCTAACTAGCTTGCTTAAAGGTAATAAAGCGTCGCGGGAACGACGTGCTGCTGTGGATGAACAGTGTTTTCCTATGGAGCTACAGTGTTTTCCATGCGTGAACGGTGTTTTCCGCGGGTGAGCAGTGATTTCTGCGCTGCTACAGCACTTTCTCTGGCGCTGTAGTGTTTTCTACGGGGTTACACATTGCTGCAGTCTCCATGACGTGCTGGAAGGGCGGTGGAATAGACTTTCCATGATTATGAGAGGAAAATGTGCTGGTGCCTTCATGTAGGTCAAGAGATTAAATGGCGGAGAAAAGTAGAGAATATATCGTAGTTGCTTTCATATGTCTACAGTGATGGCGTGAAGAAAGGGTGCATGCACTGATAATTTAGCAAGGTGATTAGCAAGCGAAGTAAAGGCGGGGTAATTAGAACAACGAGAGATGACAGTGGCGCATCGTGAGATTGATGGAGATATAAATCTTGTCAAGTGGTATGCTAATAATTAGTGAATGACAATAATTTATCATTTGACTTTGTGGCTATGGAGCTCTCACGTGGAGAGAGATGACATGCTAGAAGGACAACTTGGACAAGGAATAAATTAGAGCTCAATTTGAGAATTGGTGCAATAAAATTTAATTTCTCATTTACCACATGCAATAATACATAAACATGATGCTCATGACATGGTTTAGTATTTTGATTAAGGCGTAACATCGAGGGTGTTACAATGTGCAGGTGTCAAACTACTCAAGGCATCAAGCCAATGGTTGTATGGAGATCGAATTGAGCTTTCATCCATCGGCTATTATCATCGGCTGCTCCGTCACCTCCGTCGGCACAAGACAGTAACCCCTGACGTTCTGAAGCCGATGATGGATTGAAGATCGGTTTCTCTATCCACGTGGAACAAGATCTCATCACTCTGCTGTGCAGATCGTTAGGTTTCAGGAGAGCGCACTCAATCTTGTTACCGTGTGAAGATCCAGCAAACAGTCCAGGACAACATGAAGCCGTGCGGACACCAGGCGTAGTGCATCTACCAATTCCAAGGAGTTAATGCATCTGCTAAATACATACAAGATACATGCTACTACCACAAGCAAATAGGATTTCTGCTTGGATTTATTGATTGAACGGACCGGCGATCGGCTGTTGGTATAATTTCGTCGGCTACTGTCGACAAAGCTGTTAATATAGAGAGAAGCTATGCAAATTCAAGAGGTTAACTGATCTAGGAAACATGATAATAGACAGCTCTGCTGATACCTAAATCTTGGATTGATGATGGCTGTTCTAGAGTTAAAATATTTGAGTGGAACATATGTCATTAGCAGGCTGGCTAGAATACTTTATTAGCAAGGCTACAGTGTCGTCGATCTACTACTATCCTCATTAGCCTAGGAAACAACTACCTTACTAGAACAAAGTATTTGGGACGATAACGTCAACAGAAGCCGATCAGCCAGAGCATAAAGCCGATGGTTTACTAGATAGAAAAAATAACTGAGCTCCTATTGATATATCCAAGCCATCATGGTCACGGCAATAGCACGACATCGTTGAATACAGAACATGGGTCCTACTAACTACATATTTGCCTCCCAAACTGACGAGAGCCAATCGCGTCCTAAAATGGAATCGGCTGTGAGGATAGCACTTCACGTCAGTTAAAAGGAAAGAGCTAACATGTTATAGTGCCACGCATGCATATACGCATGTTGACATATATGGAAGAAGCTAGCAAGTGTGTATAAGTCCATGCATGGTATATGCTTTTCAAAATACGTGAAGATTGCTTAGTTGCTCAGAAGGTCATACAAAGGATTCCTACTCGATTGCCAAAGACCGTGGTCTATCCATATATAAATAAGAATCGGCTACTCCCCTCATCCGCATTGGCTGATCCTTCACCTCCATAGACTCTAAGAATAGATATAAAAAGACTGGCTTGGGAGCCAATACTAGCTAAATTTCCACTTTAGTTGATGCATTAAGTGATGGGGCCATTTGGCTTGGCAGACACAACATGGCCGCTAGCAAAGGTACTTCAGCAGTGGATGACCATGTGTGATGTGGAGAGCTTGGATGCACTGGTGGTGCTCTGAACGCACAATCGGCTATGTAGAGTCGATGCAGCCACAATGGGCTAAATTTGGGAAGGATCAGAGTGCAAACAGAAATCTACAAAAAACTATCACGTATGTAGGTATTGATATGATTGCCGAGAATCAGGACTCCAAATATATTGTGACACGTGATGCATATATGAAGAAATAAATAAAAGGAAAATTTATATGTGTGCGTCTACAAAAAGAGGTGGAGTCCGAACTCAGGTTTTTCATAGGTCAGGTTTGCATGCTGTTATAAATGGCTGATAGGTTAAGGAAATATTTCTTCAAATTACCCCACCATCGACCGAGTGATTTTGAGCAATAACCATCAGCCGAAAGTTATTATCAACATATAGAAAATTGGCTTTGAGTATTGAAAGGTTCTTAAAGTTTGTTTAAATATTGTGGTAGCCGAGAACAAAGGTATCAAGTCAATAGCCGATAAGATACTCAGAGTATATCATTGTTATGCCAACCGATGCAAGCAAGAGAAGATCAAATTAATAATGATTGTTCTAATATATGGAGATCGGCTATTTTACATATGCATGAAGGTGTTTTACTGTCAGTGGCCTTTATTGAAAAGCGGACCAGGAAGTAAGGAATTGTTGTTTCTTTAAGTTGCCATGCGAGGAAGGTCTTGTCGATGACACATTTACTCTCCAAGCTGACAAAGACCAATCACCTCTCTTGAGATAGAATCGACTGTTGGTTCAAGACCTTACCCTTCAAACTGATGGAGTCTGCAGTCGATCGACAAGGGTGTAAAACTAGTGAGATATCAGTTTCTAGTACAGCGGTGGAATTTCAAGAATAATCACATAGAGCCAATGAGGATCAACATAGCCGATGATCGTCGCTAGTTCGATTGTTGAGGTCACATTGAGTTTTCCTCCATGGGTTATTATCATTGGCTGTTCGACCAAGTATATTTTTGATAAGAAGGAAAAGTCATCATGGGAGTTTGTATCAGAGATACGGAAAAGGTTGACAACCCGACAGCCGATAGGAGACCATCGGTTGAAAATTATTATCGACATACAGAAGACGGTGGAGATTAGCTATCGATAAGGATATCAGGACAAGGTCATCTGGCTTGATTACTTCATCATCATCGCCGAGGACACCATTGTCATTTAGGAGGTCGGATCACCAGAGCAAGAACTAGTGATGGTTGCTGATGCCCTATGTCCTAGACGCCATCTTCCAATGAAGTAGAATCGGCTACCCCCAAGCCTATGAACCATTTATTCCCCAAGAGTGGATAAACAAGCATGAGGACCCGGTGTATCACGTCATGCTAGGCACTGACAAGTTCTCACTGGAATTCTTGTTTGACATGCTCAACATCTCGTCGGAGCACAACTTGCTGGCAATGGCCGACCGGGTAGAGACTACTATGTACATGTGGCGATGCAAGGTTAGTGGCAGCAGCAACAAGTTACCGTGGAACAAGATCAAGGAACTCACGGATAACAACGATGATAAGGAAGTGATGCTGGCAAACAAGGTTGTGGACCTCCTCCTCTACATCGATAATATTCTCTCATGGAGGCATAACCGATGGATGAGCAAAGGACATGGAAGAGTCTAGGCCATAACATGACAAAATGATGCTCATTGTTGTCCACACAAAGTCTCTTTGATATGGCGAGTGACCTCAGCTGCGTCGTGTCTGACACATCCATGTCCTTCTCGGAGCAGTGCAGTAGCGTCGACATTAGCAGACTGTTTGAGCCAACCGCCATAGTGGCCAAGCTCCTCGGCCGATCCTTGGCACTTATCGCCGTGCCCTTCAGACGGCTCAGCATGAAGCCACGTGCCAACATGACTGACCGCCGCTCCATTGGCGACAAGATATGAGCTAGCGGAAGATAGGGTCTCTAAGCTCATGTTTGGTGAGGACATGTCTAACGACAACAAAGACATATGCACTACCATGATGTACCTATAGTGCGCTCAGCGGCCAACGTAGGAAGCCTCTTGGCCAGCCCTGACCTTTGTTGCAGTTTGTGGCTTCAGCAAGCGAATTTTTCGCAGTGCTCTTTCTGTGTTCTCAACTTGATCTGATTGTGGGACTTCTAAAACTGACAATTGCCTCATTAAAAGTCAGAAGCAGTAAATGAAAGATTGTTCACAATCGGCTCAGAATTAGAAGATAAAGACATCAAGCCGATAGACCCTTTATGTAGTGTATGCAAGTTAGATTTCCATGAATATATATACACGATGTACGTGGGCACAAAAAGAATGAGTCAAATCTTGGAAGTACGTGTGGTCATGCCATATCATATGTTTGATTGAGAACGCAAAGATCATAAAGGCCGACGAAGTCTAGCTGATATATATACTAAAAGAAAGTTCGAGCAAAGGCATTCATCGGTTCAAAGCGGAGGTACGCATATTCTTTATTTTATGCTTTTTCTATCACTTGTGAACAATGTATCATAGGGAAAGCATGCTATCTAAGTAGTTGATGAATGAGATATGGTATAATAAAAGAAACCTTGCTTATTTTTGCAAAGTGCTTGAAAATTTTTCTTACAAAAATTCAAAATCAATAGCTTATCTCCTCAATGATGTTGAATTTCCTACCAAAACCATATATTAGTCTCATTAAAACCTTTCACATAAGCTGCTTGCTCTGTGTTGAGTTTTGTCAAGTCTTGTTGACCCTTGTTGAGAGATTTATCATGTTATCCAAGATCAAGATCACGTACACGCCACATATATGTGCTGCTTCTATACTGGAAGTACACAAAAACATGTTTTTTATCTACCTTAAAATGTTCTGCTCTTACACTGGGAGAAGACAAAAATATGTTAGGTTTTATTAGAATAAATGCTCCAAGTTCTTGATAATATTTCTCTCAAAAATTTATTATAAAGAGAGACATGAGTTATGCAAAAAAGTGCAAAATAAATAAATAAATAAAAACGAAAAGAAAAAGATGAGAAATGATAGCATATGTTCTCACAAAAATATTCCATAAGAGAGAAATATATTTCAAAGAGCATAGTAGAATTAGGTTAGCCACCACATATTCCACGCACATGCACATCTTGATCTAAGAGTATGGCATTTTTCTCCTTGAATTTAGAATTTGACCTTACAATATATGCAAGGTAAGTACGTTACATATTTTATCCTTACCTAAAACTCCACATAAGCTTTTTAGAAATAGGATAAGAAGAGACAAAACAATGCTTTGATAAGGAACTATATACATTGAGCGATTCGAAAGAATCATTTAAGGAGCAAAGCTATGCTTTAATTTGAAAATCTTTCAAAAACCTAAGTTTTCTGGGCAGGGAAAGCGAGGATGACTCAATTCTGATCCGTTCCATTCCTCAACCATCTAAGATGGTATGATAGACACTTCAAAGTTCACATGTGTAGGTGAGGCCTGAAATAAGGTAATATCGTTGCCGGTAAATTCCTCGGCTCCTTGAAAGAAGACTATCGGCTAGAATACCTAAACTTTTATGCAGCATATTTCTGTACTGCCGGTTAACTTGTATTGCTATGATCGAACTCGGAGGGCTAGCTCCTAATCGGCTAAAGCAGATGAATGGAGATGCAGAGAAAAATCAATTTTGAAGTTATCAAGATCCAAAGAAGATGAAGCCGATGTAGCTTTCTGTAATTGCGATCGAATGTCATTGGCCGAAGAAAAGAAGACCATCGGATCAAGATAATTCGAAGCATGAAAATTCATACTTTGAACTAGGAGGGCCGTGTTTACACCAAATTTTGTTAAGCTTATTCTAGAAAGGAAGAGATCGACCCATGATATCAAAAGCAAGAAATTTTCCTAATTAAGGAATATTTATGAGCCGACTAGGAAATATTATTTAGTAAATTTGAGAGAGACATGACATCCAGGTACATATCAGGATGACAGAAATAAGGACACGTATCAAATAAGGAAGCTTCATCAGCAAAGATTCTACGTAAGGGAAATTAGAGTCCATGTATCTTGATATTTCTTTTTGTTATCTAGTCGTGTTCGTTTAGAACTCTTATCAACCCAGGATATAAATATAAACCCGCGACTATTGTATCAAGGACATCCAATCAATCAAATATAATTTACTTTTTTTTTGACTCCGTACCAACCTTTAGGAGTAGGAATAGTGTAGATCTCGGCGAGTTCTTCAACAAGCAAGGCTGTATCGGTCTGGCCGACCTCCGGCTTGTCTGTAAGTACCGTCATGGCTTAAACTTATGTTTGTACGGCTGCATCGGTTAAGTTCGATCTCCACTGTGAACTCTAGTATAAGCTAGTTATCGACTCTTATCTAGTTTAAGTACGGCTACATCGATCCGGTCAACCTTCACTGCTCAAATTAGATTAAGGTCAAATTATCAGCTCTACCTAAGGGTGGCGTCCTTCGGGTAGATTTATTAAGTTACCGATCTTGCTGATGTTCTTATTGTTATTAGTTTGCAGCAACATCAATTTGCCCGGTCAAGATCGATTTAGATCGGCCTCATATCCTTTTAGTCTGTCGTTTGCTTTGTCACAATACGATGTTGCTTATTTTGAGCGACGGGTTATGTTTCATCGGCTGTTTTTACTTCGATCTTGATCATGCATAGTACGCAGTTAAGACATGTATGATCTTGAAGAGGTTTGTTGGTTAGTTAAATCTGGTTTATAGTTCACTATTATGGCTGTAACGATTCGGCCGATCCCCACTGATGGCACTGTAGATTGGAGAATACTAGTTAGTAGATTTGTTCTCGATTAGGCATGACCTTAACTGTTTGCTATGCCTGCATCGGCTAAATAGCCGATCACCTATGCTTTAACGTCTATAGTGTGTTCTTATGATTTGGTTAAATGTGAATAGATCTGTGTTCTTTAAAGGTTTGATTTGTTGTCTTTATCACGGCTGTCATTAATCCGGTCGAACCCCACTGTTAGAGATAGCAGGTTAAATTTGATGAGTTCATAGGTTTGTCCACGTGAAATTGTTGATTGTTCACACGCTGTAGTCCCTTTTCACCCGAATCGGCTATTTCAGTCGATTCGCTTGAGCTTTCACACATATAGCATGTCTTCCGGAAAACCTGTCGATGTATAGATGGTTTTACGGATTCTAAGGTTTTAGTTTGTTATTATCATCATAACTGCCATCGATCTGGTCGATCCTCACTGTTGATGGTAACATATTAGATTAAGAGCGTTTGTAGGACCATTTGTATTAGACAGTCGATTGGTCGCATGTTATATCATTTCTCGTTAGATTCATCGGCTCAATGATTCACACTGATAATATCCACCTAGCTGATGATTTCATTTATATCTGCGGGCATTGCACTTGTTAACATAAAATCATTCACGATACATAAGCTTTACTATTCGTAACCATCGATTTCTTCGCGTGTCGGCTATTTAATCGATTTTTCCGTCTGGCTGCTCCTGAAGCGGCACACTTTAAACTGTCTAGAAAAAGACCGGCATGTTCCACCTTAAATTACTGATAAACTTTTTTTTCTTATCAATTATAAGTCAAATTAACTGACACACCTTAAGAGTAATTCGTAGAATCGATTACCCTGCGTTGAAGCGGATACTTTCGACTTGGTCTGTGTCGACATTTTCGTGCCGACACCACCACCTCCTCATCTGTCATCGTCGATCCAGTCCATGCACCGGGTGCAGGGCCGGAACCAGGGCGGCGAAACAACGACGCACCGGGCCGTCTCGTCTAAGCGATTTGGTTTCTCGTGGACCACGACTCACGCTGGCCCCGTAGACCACTCGTGCGCCAATTCCTCTTCCCCCTCCCCCCCCTCCTGCTCCCCGACAAGGCAGCAACAACCTGATTACCTGACTCATGGCGGGACGGATGACATCCCCAAAACCCTAACCCCGCGCCACTCGCCGTCACTGCCGCACCCGCGTGGGTCGGCCCAGCGGCCTCAACCGGAGCCGAAGCGCCATTGATGAGCCTCGAGCCTGCCGTCACCGCAGCCAGCGATGCACAAGCTCCTCCCACGCGCCGCCTCCTTCCTCGACGCCGCGGCCCCCCTGCTGCTCTCCTCCCCACGCATGCCCACGCTGCGCCTGGCTGGTAGCCCGTTCGTACCCACGTGCCCTGGCGCAAACCCTGGCCAAATCCGCGCGCCGCCGTGGCTGCGCTGTGACCCTGGGAGGAGGCGGGGACTCTGCTCCGCCGAGGCGGCCAGGCGCGGGGGCGATACGGAGGAAAGGGAGAAGGGTGGCGGGGGTCGCGGTGCGCCGGAGAGGAAGCAGAGAGGTCGGAGTGATGCGCTGATGGGAAGTGGGGAACTGCTTGCCATTCCCGGAGTCGGGCCGCGGAACCAGAGGAAGCTCGTGGACAAGGGATTCGATGACGTGGCGCAGCTCAAGCAGCTCTACAGGGATAAGGTGTGCGTTGAGCTATTCCTGTGTTTTGTTTCATGGAATACGGATTATGTTAATTTACTATCGGGCCCTGTTTGGATCCATGGAATTGAATTCATTTTAACAATCATAATTTAAACACAAATTAATTAAGCTAATATGGCTGCATATGAATTATATTTGTATATTATTGTTGGCTATATGAGAGAGATACTTATGTGGTGTATTTCTACCATAGGGGAGTGAGTTGAAGAGCGTGTTACAAGTTACAAAGTAGAAACATAGGATGATAATGTATAGAATCAATTTCCATCTCCCATCCTATGAATTTGAGATAGTCTTATATGTGAACTTTGGAAAGTGGTGGAATGTCAAATTCCAAGCCAAATAGCCTAATTTATTAAGTAAATTTGAATTCCTCCAAATGAAAGGATCCAAACGGCCCCTCACTTTTTTTTAAAGGACTCAAAGGGGTCGTGAGTTCTTATACTCTTATATGGTTTGCAGGAGTTTACATCACGCCCTGATTATATCTCTCAATTTACTCTTAGCTTCAAAGCCAACCTTCAACACCGTGAGCAATCACGGGATAAACTGATTTTATGTGGTTCACACTATATTTTGCGAGGCCGTCCCCATCTATGTTGCACCGATACGGGATACTGATACGCCGATACCGATACGGCGATACGGTGATACGGCATTTTCCAAAAACAAGGATACGCCGATACGGCAAGTATAAATATACCAAAAAATTTCAGAATACAACTCAAAACAATTTTCACTCTAGCAGAACAATCAACATTAAAAATTTGCACTCTATTACTGCATTTCCTCCATCAGGGCCATTGCTCTCGATCTTATTAACATGCCTCCAGAGAGGATATTTAGGACCACAGATCTCATTCACTTCAGGAACACTATCACATCACTTGCTACATTGACACTACTAGGTTCAGAGACATGCAACGGAGAACTTCCACTACCACTTGCCATCCCTAAACAACAACAATAAAAGAAATCTAGAGTTTGAAAGTTGGAATGCAGATCATCAACAACTGACCGGGGGAGATGTAGAAGTTGTATGAATCGCTGACCTGAGGCTGCAACCTGCGGCCTGCGGGCGGCGGCGGCGGCAGGAGCGGGCGATGGTGGCCACCTGCCTGTCTCTCCTCGCTGGATGGTTGTCTTGTTGAATGTGTGACTATAGGGTTTGAGGGTTGTGTAAGTGGACCACCAAACTGGGCTGCTGAGATGATGGACTTGAATTTGAGGGGTTATGGGCTGCGAACTATCGGACAAGTATCTGTCATGTTTTTTTTTAACTATATTGTCATGGTTTAAATGCTGTTGTTTTTTCTTCCAACCAGTTGTTCCCATGTTTAGTATATGAGATAAACTAGAATATTGTAATTTCTTGTGTTCTTATTTTTTCTGTCAAAAGCATTACAGATTGATATGTTAGAATTGTACTTTCTCATTGGTGCAACTTTCTAAATCTCACTAATTCTAATGGTGAAATTCGTATGAGAAACAGCAAGAACAAATTACTTTTGTGGTTCACTTTGTTGTCTATCTTTTGCTCTTGGTTTATTTTGCCAAACCTGCTGTGCGACTATTCTGGATCCTATTTACTGAATGTCTGAATGATGTTCATTTAATATAAGGTCAATGTAATTCGTGCTAAGTGCTAAGATTTTGTGAGTATTTTGCAGTTCTTTGGCAAGTCTAATGAGAAGATGGTTGAATTCTTGCAAAATTCAGTTGGCATCATTCACAAGAGCCATGCTGAGAGTATAACTTTGTTCATTAAAGAGAGTGTTGATGAAGAGCTGAAAGGCACCGATACATCTAAGCTTCCTAAAAATAGGAGGCTGACCTTTTGTGTAGAAGGGAATATCAGTGTTGGGAAAACTACCTTCCTTCAAAGAATAGCCAATGAAACTATTGAACTACGTGACCTTGTAGAAATTGTACCTGAACCTATTGCTAAGTGGCAGGATGTGGGCCCTGAACACTTCAATATACTTGATGCTTTCTATGCGGAGCCACAGAGGTATGCATATACCTTCCAGAATTATGTATTTGTGACAAGGGTCATGCAAGAGAAGGAATCTTCGTGTGGAATAAAACCTCTTCGGCTGATGGAAAGAAGCGTTTTCAGTGATCGAATGGTAGGTTTACCTTTGTTGTAAAAACTACCTTGATGATGGATTAAATGCTTTGATGTAATTTGAATTTCACCTTTTGGTCTATTTGTTTTGTCAATTTCTGTTCCTTTTTTAAAGAATGGTTTCTGTTGATATTTTCAGGTTTTTGTTCGTGCTGTGCATGAAGCAAACTGGATGAATGAGATGGAGATCAGCATTTATGACTCTTGGTTTGACCCAGTTGTATCATCACTCCCAGGTCTTATCCCTGATGGTTTTATTTATCTGAGAGCTAGCCCTGATACTTGCCACAAAAGAATGATGGTGCGAAAAAGATCAGAGGAGGGTGGTGTTACTCTAGATTACCTTCGAGGTTTGCATGAGAAACATGAGAGCTGGTTACTTCCATCCAAGGGAGGAGGTTCTGGTGTGTTGTCCGTCAGTCAGCTTCCAGTTCATATGGAAGGCTCCCTGCCTGCGGATATACGAGATAGGGTATTCTACTTGGAAGGAGATCACATGCATTCAAGTATCCAGAAGGTAACATTCTCCAATCTTTTTCATGTTTTTATAATGATCTAGTAAGGAATTATTTGGTCACATGGGTGAGGCACTGAGGCACTTTCTTGACAGGTTCCTGCTCTTATCCTGGACTGCGAACATGACATTGACTTTAACAAGGACATTGAAGCCAAACGGCAGTAAGTTCTATACTTCATAAGTGCTAATATTCTATTCATTTTCCATTAGTGTTAATCAATTGTTGTAGCTGGAAGTTGACTATGGCATCCACAGTGTCCTTCAAAAGCTAAGGTAAAGCAATAAATGCAGCACTGTTCCTAGGCAATAAGCATTGTAGAACTGCACCGTAAGGGGAAAAAGCTTATAGCTCGAGCATAAGGAATACAAAATAATTTCTTTCTTCTCTCACTCTCGCCCTGAAGGGCGGGCCTAGTGCAAGCGGTAGAGTCTTACCGCCTGTGACTGGAAGGTCCCGGGTTCGAGTCGCAGTCTCCTCGCATTGCACAGGCGAGGGTAAGGCTTGCCACTGACACCCTTTCCCAGACCCCGCACAAAGCGGGAGCTCTCTGCACTGGGTACGCCCTTTTTTTCTCACTCTCGCCCTATCTCTAGTACGGGCAGTTGGTTCTGGCGGCTTGGCGCCACCACCAGGAGCTCACTAGATCGGATCCCATGCGCCACTGCAAGCTCTAGGGAGGGCTCTGGACGAGAACTCGATTTGGTCAGATGGGACAGAGGAGCTGTGGAAAGGTTTGCCAACAGCAGATCGGGGAGGACGTCCTCTGCCAGATGCGTGATCACCACAAGCTCCTCATGCTTCCGAACTTGGCTTCCGACCTTCAGGCAATCTGGCTCCACGAGGCCTGGGCACAGACATGATAAGCAGAGCAGGAACTAGGGCGAGGCTGTGAAGATCAATGGCTCTGACTCGATAGCCAATGGCTCCGATTCCAGCTAAGAATAGCCGTGTGCACACTGCACTGCTGTGGAGAGAGGATTGGGAACGAGCCATGGAGGGAAACGAGCTTGGCCAACAGACGGAAGGGATGGAAGGGATGACGGGGTGCAGATGGGGTTGATTGGAGAATTGTGGGATTTTTAGTTATAGCATGGGACCCGCTTAAGACCCAGTTGAACCATATACATTATGTCAGATGCAATAACTATTGCCTATTTATCTGGGCTCCCACCATAAACTGCAGTCGGGCTATAGACATTGACCTTGCCCTAAGGCATTTGAATTGGCAACTTTTAAACTTTGTCCTTTTGTAGCTAGTGGTTTACTAAGCAATTGTAAAATAATGAACTCTGTGTAAATACATGGTATAAAATTGAAAGTATTGTATTTTGAATTGAACTATCTGGTACAAATAGTGTGGACTAGCTGTGATTTGCTAGCACAGTGGTTTAACAGTGGGTTCAATGTGTAAATTATAAGCTCATCGTTTTTTTGGATATCTTTGGGGTTAGGTTTGGCTTTAATGTTTCCACGAGAAAATTTTTGTAATACATTCAACAAGTTTTTATGTGAAGGGCAGGCCTGGTGCAAGCGGTAGTGTCTTACCGCCTGTGACCGGAAGGTCCCGGGTTCGAGTCGCGGTCTCCTCGCATTGCACAGGCGAGGGTAAGGCTTGCCACTAACACCCTTCCCTAGACCCCGCACAGAGCGGGAGCTCTCTGCACTGGGTACGCCCTTTTTATTCAACAAGTTTTTATGTGACGTTATAAATGTAGTTTATTTTGTGGCTCCTGTTCCTTGACCATCTTACGTGGCCTAATTTGCAACTTGCAAGTTCTAGCTTCTTGGCATCCTGACTGCAAAAGTTTTACTAACAACTAATTGATTGAAGGCTAGGCGTGCCTGTGTGGTTTCTTTTCTTGACCATGAATAAATGAACATATACTGATTCTGACTCACTTCATAAACAATCTGGAAGTCTTTGAAATGCTGTTGTACATATAGTTGCTCCATTTATTAATTTGAGCTGTTTTTCAAGACCAAGTCATGCGTGCAATGAATCCGTGTTGGTGTGTGATTTCTCTTGCAGTTATTATTGTGATGACAAACTTTTCTTTGGCTTGATTTTTTTTCCATATCAAAACTTGATGCATCTTTATCTGAACACTATGTGCTTTTAAAGTCCTACACTCAAGTAATTTTTTTATATTTTCCTTGAAGATATGCTCGGCAAGTTGCGGAGTTCTTTGAATTTGTGAAGAAAAAGAAGGAATTTCGTACAGCAGAGATGACTGATGGCGATAACAAGAGTATGAACAAACAGATTGTGCTGCCGCGCAGAGGTGGTTTGTGGGTGCCTGGAAGCAGCCCATTACCAGAATCAGGTCTAAAGTCGTTTGATTTCAGGAGAACAATGTCTTCCTTCCTCTCAACTTAAGGGGGGCTATGCGCTATCAATTTCTGCCCACAGCCTGAATTGGTGCGGTTTAGCAATGTATGTCGATTGCAAAATATATAGACCTCTAACTGTCGACCCTGTAAATGTGTAAAGATTATATAGAAATTTAGGCTTTTAGATAGTGTTGGCGTACAATGTATTATACTAGTGGTATCCAACTCTGTTGCCTGTAATTGTTGATCGAGCTGCTTTCTGTTTGCCTGTAAATGTTTATCGAGCTGCTTTAGGGACAGTACTTGGTAAATTTGGGGTGGCATCAGAGGCGCAGAACTTTTTTGTTTTACCGTGGTCTTTTGTAACAACCCAGGGTTTCCAATAACCTAAAAATCTGAACTTAAAAATTTTTCTAACAAAACTCATACATGGTTTGTATATTAGGAAACCACCCTGCTACACAAGTATATTCCAAGCTAGCATGTTTGAGCATTTGCATATTAAACAACTTGTGAGTTGCTTCTTCGTGATTTTATGTGACGAAATAAAATCAAGAACAGCTTTTAAATAACTTCTTGTGTGTTGTCAACCCTTGCCTTGGACCCTAACACCCAGTTGACCCCTAGTGTACCCCATACGGGCGTGTACATGCTTGGCAACATATGTACACACACATAGGAGCCCTAGATGTAGTGTGAAAATAGAAAAGGAATCGGAAAATGGGAGGGAATATACACACACATAGGAGCCCTAGATGTAGTGTGAAAATAGAAAAGGAATCGGAAAAGGGGAGGGAAATAGAGAGAGCAAAGCGGCCTAGCTGCAGCAGGCAGATCAGTCCGTCGGCCCACATTGCCCACGCAGCCCAGCACCCACGCCCGCTCCCGTGCGCACCGCCAGCCTGCCCACGCCCGCGCTTGTGCTCGCACAGATGCGCGACCCAGCAACGGCCCGCACCCACGCCCGCGTTGCCCCTTGCCTGAGCCGTTGACCGGTGGATCCCGCCTGTCATCCCCTTCCAGCCCTCCCTTCTCTGCTTTTCGCCACGCTCAAAACTAGCGTGAAGCCGAGAACGGCAAAGGCCATCACGGTCGTTCCTGTCCACTACCGCCTCACGCACGCCCTGGATGGCCGCCACGTCGGCGATCCGCGCCACCACCTGCCCCAGCGGGCTCCCGCCTGCCCGCTAATGCGAGTGCCATGGCCCGCGCCCTGCCGCGCCCCTCTGCCACCACCGTACCCGCCTTGACCGGCGATGTTCGAAAACGGGAGCGCCAAGGCAGCCATACTTGCCCCCGCTCTCTAAAACCTTAAGCCAGAGCCCTTGATCGCCCTCCACGTACACCCTTCCCCTCCATTCGCCGTCCACCTGGCGCCATGGCCACGAGCTCCCTATAAAAGGGCACACCGATGCCCTAAGCGCCCTTCCATCGCCCCACCGCCACTGGTGGCTTCTCCAACCACTCACCAAGACCAAGAGAAGGGAAGGAGAAGGGAAGAGGGAAGAGGGAAGAGGGAAGAGGGAAGAGGGAAGAGGGAAGAAGGAGGACGACCGCGCCGCTGCCGCTGAGGAGCCGCCGCTGGAAAAGAAGACGGCGCCCTGATCATCTTCCTCGTCATAGCGGCTCGGCACGGCACTACACCGCCTCGTTACAGCCTCGACTCACCATCGCCCCGCAAGCCTACCACCCCAAGCCCCACGGTGAGCCACTGCTTTCTCTGCTCGTCGTGTATCTCACCGCTGTGGTCACGCCATGCCGCGCCGTCGTGTTCTCCCCCTTGGGAGGGCCAAAGGCCGACCTTTCTTGCCATTGTGATTATTTTCACACATGCACACGAGCCAAGGCCCGGCCTTGCCGAGCCACTAGCGCTCGGGAACGTCGGTGCCAACACAGCGCAACCGCCGCGGTCGCCATGGCCGGCATCCACCGTGTCGCCGCCCTGTTTCGGCCACCTCGCATCGGTAGAGTCAAGAGAAGTGTCTCGGCAAGCTTTGCCTCACTGAGGGACGTGTCGGGCGCTAGAAAGGAGGAGAGTAGGAGCACCGAGGGCTGCTGGTCATGTCCGCCTCGCTGGACCGCCGTGCGCCCATGCTGCCACCGTGCAAGACACGTTCTGGCCATGCTAGGTCGGTAGCGGTTCCTGAACCACCGTGGATGGATTCGCCTTGGCATGTAGCTCCCAAAGTGCCCACCCTTTTGGCCATAAAATGCCTGGATGCCGTAGCTATGCTCGCCTCGCCGGTGCGGCTGCATGTCGGAGCACCACCGAGCCGTGGATGATCCCAATGATCCTGACCACCTCACGTCGTGAGGTGGAGCCGGTGATGTTCGCTGTGACCTTGCGCACCCCACCGTCTAGCCGGTTGTAGGAAAAGCCCCTGTCTTGCCCTTGCCATCGAAGCCGCGCGCTCGTCGGAGCTCTACCACGCACCTCGTCGTAGTGTGGACTCCGCCGTGCCTTTAGGTCACTGTCGGTGAGTCGTCTAGCCTCTCCATGGTCCCAATCAAAGGAAAAGGGCCACCTTTAGCTCCAATCATGGCCATAGCCGCCTTGCCACAACTCGCCGCCGAGCCACTACCGCCGTGGCCAACCTCACCGGAGCCCTTGGAGCTTCGCCTAGTACCCCAGCCGTGCTCGCTGGAGCACCCAAAAGCCATAGAAGCCTCGCTTGCTATCGACCCGCGCCACCGTCGTCTGTCGTGACGCCTACGCCGGGTGCCCGAGCCTCCAAGTCATCGTCGTTGGCCCACCGTGGAGTTCCTCGTGACCTCACGATGTCGTAGACCCGATGCACCTTAGACCAAAGAGAGAAAGAGGGAGTGGACGTGGTCCACTGCGGACTGTGCTATCCACCATGGACTAGCCCCGTGGACCTGAGCCTAGAAGCGGCCCGCTTGCGCCATGTGGCCGCCTGCCTATGCGACACGTGTCTGGTCCCAGCTTGGCCCAGACGGCCCAATATGGCCCGCCAAGCCTAGCCCAAGCCTGGTCAATCGTTGACCGTGACCCGGTCCCACCTGTTAGTGACCACAACCATCTCGCCCAATCCGGATGCGCCACGTGTCAGCCTCTGGATTTTCCTATTCTTTTTCTTTTTTAGAAAATGATTTAAACTTAGAAAATTCATACGACCTCAGAAAAATATGAAACCAGCACCCAAATTTTTCTAAAAATGAGCTCTATGTCATAGGCTTGTGTTTGAGTGCATTTGGATCTTTTGAATTATTGTTGCTTCTTTGTGATCATCTATAGGAGTCACTTATCGTGGCTATATGTCTTGTTTGACAGACCCGGAGGAGCCACAAACTAAGGAGCATGACCCCAACTACACTGAGGAGCTTGGAGATGACCTACTAGGTGCAACATCCCACCTAACCTCGTAGAATCCTATTAGACATGATATAATGTAGATGCGAGTGCTTTACTTTTATGCAAATGATCTGTGATAGGTTGCATGGTAGAATTGCTTGTGAGCCATTACCTTGTCGTAACCTATACCCCTACACACCCGCTGTTAGGTTAGACGCTCACTTACTGACTTGGTACTACTTCTACTATGCATTATATCTGTGATGTGATGCTTGGTGGAGGATTGTATGTGAGTGGTTAAGGCACTGGGTGCCAGTAATGTGGTAACAACCGGTGTGGGGGTATGACCCCGGATACCCACAACAGACTACATGGGTTACGCCGCCAGGGGTGGTCCAGCCCACAAGACGAAGACTTACGGTGCACGGTACTGCTTGGCGTGTACCGCAAGACATCAAGGGTGATATCCTAAAGATGCTACGAGATCTGTTAGGATATGCTCGATCTCATGATTCCTGTAACCTATTATTACTTACCGGTTATCTCCTAGATCTGACCGACTTGTAACCCTACCCTTGGCTATATATGGCGGGTAGGGGACCCCATCAAAATGCATGTAATATCATACGACAGCCAATACAAACCAACAGACCATAGGAGTAGGGTATTACATCATGCAGACTGCCCGAACCTGTCTAACTCTGGTATCTCTATTGCCTTCTTGTTCTTGATTACGCGCACCTCTGCCGATCAATCTACCTTCATGGGATACCCCTCGAAGGACTATCAACAATATTCTATCGACAGTTGGTGCGCCAGGTAGGGGTGTGCGTGATGTTTCTATTATGAACAAGATGGTACACTTTTTAGGCTCTTTGTTCTCTCTAAAGCCCGACCAGATCTTTACGGTCGGATCGATCTCCTAGGTCATCAATGCTGACGGAGACGGAGACATCATCGAGTCGGTGCAGATTGATTCTACGCCAACCACACCAACACCTACAACGGCAGATCCAATCTTGGAACCGCCTCCAAGGTCATCTTCACCAACAACTCGCCGCCTACTGCCCCGCTACTCGAGGAAGCAGGTCGGCAATGATGATCTGATCGCATCCATCGATCAGGTCGGCCAGAAGCTCGCTGACTGCCTCTCCCTCATGTAATTGGCTCTGACCACTCTGGTTCATCGCCGACCACCTTCCGGTTCTGACCTATCGGAAGCTGATCGACAAACTCTAGGGGGTACGACCACCATCCATCAGGATGCCCTAAGGGACAATTTCATCGACCAGATTGGAGACATCTATCCTCTCATTGATCCGATCACCGACCAGCTCTCGCCAACTCTCAATATGCTGTAAATCAGCCAACATCCCGAAGAATCCCTCCACACCATCCTGGAGGAAAATCTAGACTCTAAGTCCTAGGGCTCTACGGAGATTGTCGTCGAAACCGCTGTCGTCCAACCTCCTTTTCCACCCTTCTGTGGAGGTGGGATTTTTAATGTTAGCATCGACAGCCCTCCATGGGATGGAGAAACTAATGAGGACCATGCAACTCGTGTCAATAGAAATGCCAACCGTGCGCAGCACCGAGCGAATGAGGCTGCCATTGTGCTAGCCAAGGTTGCTAGCAATGGAGAACAACTCGACTCGTAAGGGAGGCCACACCTACTCCGCTTCAACCTTGACGACAAATTCATCCATGTTGACGGCCATGATGTCTACAAGACCCCAAGCGCCAACTTGGCTGTGGCTGTTAATGAGCTCGCTCGGCTCGAGCAAACACTAGAAGTCACCAAGGTTGCCACAATGCTTAAAGCTGCGCACTGCCAGGTCAACGAGATTCACCAGGATCAGGGACCCTCCTACTTGACAAGCTCGAATTGCCGATCCACCGCACCAAGATCCAATCACGGTCCCAGCAGAAGCCGTTTCACCAACCAACATCGTGATGATAGACAACCCCTCTAGGGGGAGATAGGGGGAGCCATATCAACAACCCCCGCCAACACGACCAAAAAGTCGATCAAGATGTCCGAGCACACATCAACAACCTCCGGGATGCACGATGTCATATCGATGGATGCCATTTCTCTTGGCATGAGGAAGAAGTACGTCGGTGTCAAGAATAAGAGCAAGAATTTAGTAATCTAGATGCAGCCCTCTAGTCACTTAACGCTGGCAATGCTACCGATCCCAACGATAATGATCCTGAAGGGCCTCGAGAATTCACGAGAGCACTCTGAACACTCCAGTGCCCCCATGGTTTCAAAATCATTAGGGTCAAGCCCTACGAGGGGCTGATGAACCCCACACAGTGGCTACAAGCTTATGCCATCGCTGTGCGTGCCACCGAGGGAGATATCAGTGTCATGGCGAACTATCTTCCCGTCGTGCTCACTCTTACCGCAATGAACTAGCTCACGAGCCTCGCCCGAGATTCTGTCGAGTCTTGGGAACAGTTGAAGAAGGTCTTCACTAACAATTACATGGCTATGTGTACTCGGCCGGGCACCAAGCACAATCTGAATCGCATTTATCAGAAACCGTTCGAGCTCCTCCGTAGTTACATTAGACGATTTTCTGAGATGAGGAATTCTATTCCCAACATCACGGAAGCAGAAGTCATCACCGCCTTTGTTAGAGGTATACATCACCGCAACCTCCGCTCCAAATTCAATTGTAAGCCACCAAAGGAGATTGGCGAGATGACCATGATCGCCGATCAATACACCGACGCTGAAGAGGCCGAAGTTCGCTTCAACGAGGATGCGGGCACTCATCGCCTAACTCACCGCAGTGACGATCGCCCCAACGAACGATGCCACAGTGACCGCTGCTACGACGACCGCGGCCACCATTAGGACAGTGGCCATGATTAGTCGAAAGGGTCTAAAGCTGGTCAATATCGCCGCCGCCGACAAGACAGCATCGTCGCCACCGTTGACGAACCTTGTGCCAAATGTAACTATGACGAGCAGTACAAGAAAATCCTTGAAGGCCCATGCCCCCTCCATAAGAACAATAAGCATAAGATGAAGGACTTCCTTGGCTTGGTTAAGGAGTTCCAGGCCAAAAAGAAGGACGATGACAACGACGATGGAGCCAGAGGTCGCCGACCACCTGGGGACAACAATAACGCCTTCCAAGATCACAACAAAGTGGCCGCCACTATCTTCGGGGGCCTTGCCGCTGTCGAGAATAGAAGAGATCGAAACTCATCGCCCACCGGGTGCTCACCGTCAACATAGAAGACGCTATCGTCGACCCCAGCTATCGCCCTTGGTCTGAGGTCCCCATCACCTTCAGTAGGGCTGACCAGTAGGTGAACATCCTTTACATAGGGCATTTCCCTCTCATTCTCAATACAACTATCAAGAAAGTACTCTTCAGGAAAGTACTCATTGATGGTGGAAGTGCCCTGAACCTGCTCTTCGCCGAAGCCCTAAAGGAGCTAGGCCTTGGAGTAGAAGACCTCACTCCCTTTGACTCCTCCTTCTAGGGGGTGGTACCTAGCAGGGCATCCTGACCGCTTGGAGAGATCACCCTCCCAGTACAATTCGGCATAGCTAGAAACTTCTGTGTCGAGCACATCAACTTCTACGTCATCGACTTCAACACCGCCTACCACGCCATACTTGGTCGGCCAGCTCTAGCCAAGTTCATGGCCATACCGCACTACACATATCTAGTATTGAAGATGTCCACGTCTATAGGAGTTTTGGCCCTATGGGCCAACCTCTCCATCGCCTATGCCTGTGAAATAGAGTCTCCCTCGCCAAAGACACCAACCTCTCCATCTAGATGGCTAGTATGGTCACCGACGCCAAGACGGTGCCCGCCGATGACCTAGAGATTCTAGCACTGGAGCCTCCTCTGCCAAGTCTAAGGAAACGAAGGAGGTCGGCCTCGGCCTCGATGACCCCTCCAAGATCTCCAAGATTGGGGCTCATCTTGACCCCAAATAGGAAAGTGCGCTCATCTCCTTCCTACGTGCCAACACTGATGTGTTTTCTTGGAAACATGCAAACATGTCGGGGGTACCATGGGAGAAGATCGAGCACTCCTTGAATGTCTCACTGACCGCCAAGCCGATCAAGCAGAAGCTTCGATGATTCGCACCAGACAAGAAGGAGGCTGTTAGGGTAGAAATAAAATGGCTCCTAGCAGCCGGATTTATTAAAGAAGTGTATCATCCTGAGTGGCTGGCAAACTCAGTTCTTGTTCAAAAGAAGAATAAAGAATGGAGAATGTACGTTGATTACATTGATCTCAATAAACACTACCCTAAAGACCCCTTCGGTCTACCTCGGATAGACAAAGTTGTAGACTCCACCATCGGCTACGAACTCCTCTATTAAATCTCCAAGTGGGCACTCAAACTCATGGGCCACGACATCAGGTATATCCCCCGTACCCCTATTAAATCTTAGGCCCTCACAGATTTTGTCGCCGAATGGACGGAGGTGTAGCTACCGACCCCGGATGTCACCCATGAGTACTAGACGATGTACTTCGATGGGTCCATAATGGCACCCGGCTCAGGGGCTGGAGTGGTTTTGATCTCCCTAGATGGGAGTAGGCTCCGCTACACTATCCGCCTCTATTTCTCCTCCTCAAACAATGATGCAAAATACGAGGCCCTCATCAACAGGCTACGCATTGCCATCGAGCTTAGTGCTACGCGACTCTACATCCACGATGACTCAGAGTTGGTCGTAGACCAAGTCATGAAGGAGTCCTCCTATAAAAGTGCCCTCATGATAGCATACTGCTAGGAGGTGCGCAAGCTCGAGGACAAATTCTAGGGGATCGAGCTGCATCACATCCCCCGAAAGGACAAAGATACCACCGATTTTCTCACGAAATTGGCCGTCAGGCGGGATCCATCCCCGAGCGGGATCTTCATCAATGATCTCCATGAACCATTAGCTCGTGTCCTAGAAGGTCCAATCCAGACACATCCCGATGCTGAGCCGATGCTCAGGGGCTCCGACCCTAGTGCCTTCGTGACGACGTCACCCGCTGACATCGCCATGTTGGCACTCAATCATACCGACTAGCAAACACCACTACTCGCCTACCTTCTCGAGGAGATTCTCCCATCCAAAAGGTCCAAAGCACGATGAATCACTCGACGCGCCAAGACCTTCATCGAGATCAGAAACAAACTCTACAAATGAAGTCCATCAGGAGTACTCATGAAGTGCGTCTCGACCGACCGAGGAAAGCAGCTCCTCCTCGAGGTCCATGCCAAAATCTACGAACATCACATGGCCCCGAGGTTGCTGGTCGGAAAAGCCTTTTGCCAAGGTTATTACTAGCCCAGTGCACTACAGGATGCAGAGGAGGTCATCCACAGGTGTGAAGGATGCCAGTTCTACGCTCGACAAACCCATTTGCCAGCACATGAGCTCTAAACCATCCCTATCACCTGGCCTTTCATGGTCTAGGGCCTTGACATGGTAGGACCCCTCAAAAAGGCCCGGGCGGCTTCACTCACCTACTCATGGCGGTTGACAAGTTTCACCAAGTGGATAGAGGCCAAGCCCATCACCAACAACCGCTCGGAGGAGGTGGTGAAATTCTTCCTCGACATCATCTACCGGTTCGGCGTTCCTAACTACATCATCACTGACCATGGGACTAACTTCACCAGAAAGAAGTTCCTAGACTTTAGTGATGGATATGACATCAGGATTGACTGGGCCTTGATCGGACAGCCATGTACTAACGGTTAGGTCGAGCTTGCCAATGGCATGTTCCTCCAAGGACTTAAGCCACACATCTTCGACCGACTTAACAAGTACGCTGGGTGATGGGTTTCAGATGTTCTAGTGATCCTCTAGAGCCTGAGAATGACCCTGGACCAATCCATAGGGTTCGCACCCTACTTCCTAGCCTACGGAGCTAAAGCAGTGCTGCCCTTCGACCTCGACCACGGTGCCCCAAGAGCGAAGGCTTTCGACCACGACCGAGCCATGGAGGCTTAGCAAGACATAGTCAACATGCTCGAGGAGGCCTACGAGATGATCATCATCCGCTCCGCTCGCTACCAGCAAACTCTCCGTAGATACCACAAAAGGAAGATTAAGGGAAGGATCCTCGAAGTCGGCGATCTCGTACTCAGGAGGACCCAATCAACGAAGGAGAAGCACAAACTCTCTCCACCTTGGGAAGGTCCCTATACGGTGACCGAGGTGATTTGACCGGGCGCCTACCGACTGAAGGATGACAACGGCAACGTTCTCACCAACACTTGGAACATTGAACAACTACATCATTTTCCCCCTAAATTGGTCTTACCACTTTTATTCAAACACTTGATCCTATAAAGCACCCCAGCCCAAACACTTTTAGCCTGGGTCACTCGGGTGCTCCATGAGGGTACAATACTAAATACTTCCTCTCTTTTTTATTATCACATGGTAAAAACTTCATCCCCAAACGAAAGTGCATTCCATTCATTTGATTACCCTACGTGACTTTGTTCTTACTCCCAACCGAACGCACCCCGCCATGACCTATGGTTACGAGCAGCCGAGCCCCGTGGGCTATGCCTAGGTTCTTAAAAGCTGCAACCTACAGAACGAATGGGTAGGTGCGAAAAAAGGATAAAAACAAAGCTATGCTAGGATAAAAAAGGAACGGATTATGATTCTATCACAAAAACAGAACTGATGTATTCATTGATACAAAAAATGTTCACACTGGGGCTCCCCCATGAACTCAACGATTACATTTGCTGACTACTTCTACTTCAAATACTAGTGTGGCCGCTCGACGACATCGATCGATGCCAAAGGAGAGGGCACAACACACGCCGCCGAACTTAACCACCACTGCAAGGGCCCCGCCTAGTTCTGCTCCCTCGACTTTGGTGAGTGCAATGGGTACCTCAAGGGCCCCACCCGGTTTCGCTCTCTCGACTTTGGCAAGCACAACGAGTAGGGCGTCGCACCCATAGATGCTCAGCAGAAGAGCATGGAGCTCCTGACCTTCTCATGCAGTCGAGGCAGCTCCTGGGTAGGGATGCTGCCTACCAAGGTATGGTCGCCATGGCTAGAAGATATCTCATCAAACTTTATGAACTGGCCAACCTGAGCAGCTGCAAGGGTGAAACCTCCCACCGGCATAGTCCCGAGCATCTTCCTCTCCAACAAGGCTTGTCCAGAGAAGACTCGCCGGAAGGATTCCACATGCGGCTCCATCTTGATGAAAGCCTCGCAGATGGTGACAAAGCCAGCGACATACGACACCCTCTAGTGCGCCACCTCCTTCGGCGGAACCAGCCCCTTCTCGGCGAAGGCAGCCAGCACCATCTCATCTGCATTGGGGGACCTCCAATTCGACATTGCGCCCTAGAATCATGAACTGGTCTATGAGTTCTCCTTTCCTTCTCCCTTCCCTATTTAAAGAATAGGCGGAGTAATTGAGGAAAGGCTAGGAGAGACCAGTGGGCTTCCTGAGTCTAATCGAATGGCTCAGGCAAACGCTGAGAGATAGGTAAGGAGCAAAGGGATGCCCCATGTGGGCCATGCCAACTCCATCATGAAACGACGAGCATAGATCCCGATCAAACATTTCCAATTGAAGCTCTTCAAAACCCGTCACTTGAGTCATCAAGGTAACATTACCAACCCCACTATTTCTTTATATAATCATTTATACATCCATACACGCATTCATTCCATACACCCGTGCCCCTCGGATGATTCTACCCCGAATCGCCCAGGGGCTCAGGGGCTAAAGTAATGCGTATGCAGTCAAATGCATCACAACGGTCCATGTTGCATCATGAAGCGGTAGTTGCCTCATTCAACATGAGCAACGACCGACCAAGGTTTGAAGGCCCGCCCACGAAGGGCTCGAGGCCACCTCACATCAAATAGAGCTAGGGGAGAAAATGCAGATGAGCCTTGAGTGGCCCTCGCCTAGTCTGCCTCGAAGTAGACAGGGTCATCTCAACCTTCTCGTTCGATCCTAAACCTCGCCAAACCCATAGAATCTTCATCGAGGGGAGGCCAGCAGGCCACCCGGGTTGGTCTCTAGAACAACCAGGCATCTGCTGGGTTATAGGTTAGGGAGCAATGGAATGTCACAAGAGGGCTATGCCGACCCCGTCACGAACGATGGACCCGGATTTCACTCGATCATACCCGTTAGCGAGCTCACCGAGTGCGTCACATGAGCCTGAGCCATCAGGCAAGCGATGTTAGCTCAGCCCCTCTAGTTGTGAGAAACCGAGGATGGGGTAACACACAAAACTCAACTGACCCCTGCCAAAGACCAACGGGGCTCAAGGGCTCAAGACACCAAAAAACACCTTGGCTACACGGGCTGCACCGATGCTAGGATCTGCGAGCTCCGTCTCGCCCGATCCCTAAAACTAACTGCCTCGGCTGTGCGGGCTACACCAACGCTAGGATCTGCTAGCTCTGACTCGCCCGATCCCTAAATGAACTGCCTCGACTGCGTGGGCTACACCGATGCTAGGATCCACGAGCTCTGACTCGCCCGATCCCTAAACTAACTACCTCGGTTGCGCGGGCTGCACCAACGCCAGGATCCACGAGCTCCAACTCGCCTAATCCCTAAACTAACTGCCTTGGCTACATGGGCTGCACCGATGCTAGGATATGCGAGCTTCGACTCGCTCAATCCCTAAACTAATTGCCTCGGCTGCGTGGGCTACACCAACGCCAGGTTCCACGAGCTCCAACTCGCTTGATCCCTAAACTAACTACCCGCTGACAAAACCCCCTAGGCGTTTCTGCCCGAATCACCCATGGACTCAAGGCTACAATTGCGGGTGCGCTCACGCGCACCCACTGATGAAACAAAGATTCCCCCACTGATAACACAAAACCCCCCCTAGACTATTCTACCTGAATCACCCGGGGGCTACACCCGCAACTTCTACTTCAAATACTACTATGGCCGCTCAACGACATCGGCTGATGCCAAAGGAGAGGCCACGACACACGCCGCCAGACTTAACCACTATTGCAAGGGCCCTGCCCAGTTCTGCTCCCTCAACTTCGATGAGCGCAACGGGTACCTCAAGGGCCTAGCCTTGTTCCGCTCTCTCGACTTCGGCAAGCACAATAGGTACCTCAAGGGCGTTGCACCCATAGATGCTTAGTAGAAGAGCATGGAGCTCCTGACCTTATGATGTATTCGACACAGATCATGGGTAGGGACACTGCCTGCCAAGGTATGGCCACCATGGCTAGAAGATATCTCATCAAACTTTATGAACTGGTCAACCTGAGCAGCTGCAAGGGCGAAACCTCCCACCGACGTAGTCTTGAGCATCTTCCTCTCCAACAAGGCTCGCCCGGAGAAGACTCACCAGAAGGAGTCCATGTGTGGTTCCATCCCAACGAAAGCCTCGTAGATGGTGACAAAGCCGGCGACATATGGCACCCTCTAGTGCGCCAGCTCCTTCGGCGGAACCAGCCCCTTCTCAACGAAGGCAGCCAGCACCATATCATCTGTGTTGGGGGACCTACAACTCGACATCGCACCCAAAAATCATGAATGGGTCTATGAGTTCTCCTTTCCTTCTCCCTTCCCCTATTTAAAGAAGAGCCGGAGTAGTTAAGGAAAGGTCAGGAGAAACCAACGGGCTTCCTGAGTCTAATCGAATGGCTCAGGTGAACATTGAGAGACAAGTAAGGAGCAAAGGGACGCCCCATTTGGGCCATGCTAACTCCATCATGAACGACGAGCATGGATCCCGATCGGACATTACCGATTGAAGCTCTTCAAACCCCATCACTCGAGTCATCAAGGTAACATTACCAACCCCCACTATTTCTTTATATAATTATTCATACATGCATACACACATTCATTCCATACACCCGCGCCCCTCAGACGATTCTACCCCGAATCGCCCGGCCGCTCAGGGGCTAAAGCATTGCGTATGCAGTCAAATGCATCACAACACTCCATGTTGCATCATGAAGCAGCAGTTGCCTCATTCAGCATGAGCAATGACCGACCGAGGTTCAAAGGCTGACCCACGAAGGGCTCTAGGCTGCCTCACGTCCAACAGAGCCAGGCAAGAAAACACATATGAGCCCTGAGCGGCCCTCGCCTAGTCTGTCCTGAAGCAGATAGGGTCATCTCAACCTTCTCGTTCGATCCTAAACCAAACCCACAGAATCTCCATCGAGGGAAGGCCAGCAGGCCACCCGGGTTGGTCTCCAGAATGACCTAGGCATCTGCCGGGTTGTAGGTTAGGGAGCAGTGGAATCTCACAAGAGGGCTATGCTGACCCCATCATGAACGACAGACTTGGATTTTACTCGATCATACCCGTTAGCGAGCTCAACGAGCGCGTCACTCAAGCCTAAGCCATCAGGCAAGCGACGTTAGCTCAGCCCCTTCGGTTGTGAGAAACCGAGGACGAGGTAACACACAAAACTCAATTGACCCCTACTAAAGGCCAACAGGGCTTAGGGGCTCAAGACACCAAAAAATGCCTTGACTGCATGGGCTGCACCGACACCAGGATCCACGAGCTCTGACTCGCCCGATCCCTAAACTAACTACCTTGGCTACGTGGGCTGCACCGACGCTAGGATCCATGAGCTCTAACTTGCCTGATCCCTAAACTAACTACCTCGGCTGTGCGGGCTGCACCGATGCCAGGATCCACGAGCTCTGACTCACCCGATCCCTAAACTAACTGCCTTGGCTGCGTGGGCTACACCTACTCTAGGATCCGCGAGCTCCAACTTGCTAGATCCCTAAACTAACTGCCTCAGCTGTGTGGGCTGCACTAATGCCAAGATCTGTGAGCTCTGACTCGCTCGATGCCTAAACTAACTACCCGTTGACAACACCCCCCACCGTCAAGATAAAAAAAAACCTAGACGATTCTATCCGAATCACCTAGGGGCTCAGGGGCTCCTATCGGGTTCATAAACCTGGGGTCCCTCATGGACCGGGTTCCCAGCAAGAGCTTGGCCCAGCATACAACATTGCGAATGATGCACAACTCCTAGGCCGACCCAAAAACCTAACAAATAGGATAGAAGGATGATCCAATCTCTAATCGAAAGGCCTAGCCGAGGAGGAACGGTGCTCGCTTCTGACTCTGGCTTGCCTCTCTGACCGGAAGGCCTCGATTCTGACTTCAGCTTGCCTTCGGATGGCCTCTCTGAATGGAAGGCCTAGCCAAACACCACTTTCGACTCTGACCCGCTTCTCTGACCGGAAATGCGCCGAATCCCTGCTTATAGCTCCTCTTCGACTAGCGCAATCAGAGCCGACTGGGACCAACCAACCAGGGACACCTGCTCGGTAAGGACCAAGAAACAAATGGAGAAAGTAAGGTAGGGCACTCAAGTCAACCGCAAGACTAAGGACCATACCCTGTACACCTATAGGACAATACCGATAGGACATGTCAGAAGATTGCCCTGCAAACTTCCAGGCATGTTAGAACAGTGTTGTAGGCGCCAACATTTGACCTACAGTATTGTGAGCGCCTGCAACAACTGCCATGCTGGACGAGCATGGTAAAACCCCTTGCATGCCTCTAGGCATCAATAGTATGGCAGGCACCGACGTCTGACATACCATAAGAAGACAACGCAACCTCTCATGTGCATCTGACATTAAACAGTATTGTGGGTGCCTACCATCATCTGGTACCTGATGACGTGGGCAACAAGACTTAGTACACAATTAGAGAACACAACCTCCCACGTACTCTCTCCCCCTCACTTGTAAGGCCATCCTCTTCATCTATAAAAGGGGATGCGCTCTCTCCCAACAGGGAGATCCATCCAACAACAGAACCACCAGGTTCAAACCACAAGCACATGCTCAAACACTTAGCACATAGCGGGGCTCCCATCACTCTCGGCCCTTCAAACCATAGTCCGACCAGACCTCGTGTACCCCCCATCTTTCTCCCTTCCATTTGTAACCCCACTTCAAACTTTGAGCACCTGGGCTTAGGAATAAAGTCACCGACCGACTCAAACTGGACGTAGAGCACGTTGCCTGAACTAGTATAAACCCTGTGTCATTGAGTGTTAGGCCACCCCCGATTACAACGTACAAAAAAACTACAAATATTTACATGTTGGTCACTTTCTGCACCGACAAAGCTATTCTTGATGTTCTATGCTCTGAGTGATTCTGCCAAGTGGCGATGTAATAATGAGTAAACCTTGCTATTTGTACTCTCTTTAAGACATGTGTTCAATGTATGACTATGATATCGACTGTTATTTGATAATGTGATGGGATGATCACCTGGGACTATCACATTATACTTTGAATCTATGGATTTCTCTTTGAGGAAATTAGGATCGTTTCAGTTTGGTATCAGAGCCATACTTGACCCCTAGGACGAGACCCTTAGGATTGGATAATAGAAATAGGAGTGGAACTTGTCTTCTTTGGTTATATGTACCAACCTTGCATCTTTTTATGCATGGCTTATCTTTTTCTAGTCTGCTGATTCACTTTTTATGGATCGATTTGTAGATGGCACCAGCAGTTGAGCTTCTTGTTAATGGTCTAAACTATTAGGGCTTTGCTCAGATGCTCTATGATGTCCTCGAGGAGCTTAGTGTCCCTACCGAGCAAGTCGAGTATGTCTATCATGGTGAGCCAGGACCCGATGGACTACAAGGCCACATCATCATCCACCTTAGGGTTCTGGTGAGTGAGACCCTACCAGAGCTGCACACCTTCTAGGAGCTACAGGTGGAGACCTCCATCACAGCTTGTGTCCATTCTATTTCATGTTTGGCCCTTCATCGCATGATGCGTGACATCCACGAGCAGCTTAGGAGGGGACTGTACCACTTGCTTCCACAAGCTCTAGACCTTACCCAGAGTACCAGGAGGCAGGTCTTGGCTGCCAAGTAGACTATTTATGCCGAGGAGGGCCCTTACCTTCATGTGTCTAGATAGTACATCCTCTGCCAAGATAGGTACATCATGGAGGTTGAGTCATAGAATTGTCGGTACTGGGACATGCTATTCCAGGTTGATGAGGCCTTCCTAGAGGAAGAGAAGAAGGAAGTACTCAAGGAGACCATCTGAGTGGAGCATGAGGGCTACGACCGCATGGAGGCCTACTACAAGGCACGTGAGAGCAAGCTGAAGGAGGAGATTGCAGATCTAAGAGACAAGGCTAGAGACTTTGGGCTCCATAATGACTACTTAGACTACAAGGTGTTTGAGCTTGAGGATGCCCTCAAGCGCAAGAAGAGGTGCCTGAGGGATCACATTGAGATGGAGAAGAGGTATGGTTTCTAAAAGATGATGCTGGAGAGCCATTGCAACATGTTGGAGAGGAAGGTGGTTCAGTTGAGCGTTAACATTGCTCACAACCAGCGCCACCTTATTGAGTGCATGAAGTACATGGAGTTCCAGAAGGATAGGGCAGACATGATAAGCTAGGCATGGGTTGACACCGACATTAGGCGAGTCAAGGAGTTTAAGGAGATGCATAAGTTCCTACCCCCTGAGTCGCAAAAGAGGTCACGCAAGGAGTCCTTTCGGGTTGTGCCCACTAAGCTCAATCTGAAGGCATGCCCTTCTGAGGACTACCCTGAGGCCCCAAAGACCGAGCAATTGGAGGAGGCCCTAGAGTACATCTTGAGGATGCACCGCACCTATGTAGAGCTCTAGGAGATGGATACTAGCACGTCACCACCACCTAGTCAAAGTTAGCTTCCTAGTGATGCTCTAATAATGTAGTAGTCATTGTGTTGATGATGAGCCCTGTGTGGCTATGAGACATGACTCACTTTTAGGAGTAGAGTAGAATGTCCCTCTTTTGGAGCCTACCTGCATGTAGTGTGATTCCATGTGAGTTTCTAGTGTAGCTGTTGGAGACATCGCCATGTAATAAACTCATGTAATGAATGTTTGGATCTTAATGCTTCTTATGGTTGTTCCTGCTTCTTTATTTGAGTGTATGGCTAGAATTAAATTATTAATTGAATTGCTAATAAATCATCTAACCACTTAATAATAACTTGTAACCTAATGTTTGTAGCAAAAATGTAGTGTCGCCACTCAGAACGTCTGAACTATCGCTCTCCGTCCCCCGTGCCCGCTGGCCGTGGTCGTGGCCATGGGCATGGAGGAAGGCATGCTGCCACCCATGCTGCCCTCAACCTCTAGGAGGAGGTACCGCTTGCTAGAGAGTAGCATGTGGAGGAGCCCATCCTAGAGGAGCCAGGCCTAGCCCAGTCTATGGGCGAGGATGCTCCACCTAGGGGCAACGATGCTCCACCACCACCGCCACTTCTGTCTCAGGTGATGTACCACTAGACATGTCTCATGGAGACACTGGCTAAGGGGATATTGCGCCACAATGGGGGACCACCCAATGACTTTCAAAGGAAGTTAGAGGGTTTCCTCAAGCTGAGGCCCCTACCTTCGATAGCTCGGACGATGATCTGATCGCCTCCGAGGACTGATAGTGTGAGATGGAGAAGAAGTTGGACCTAACCACTTGCTCTAATGAGGAGTGTGTTGGAGTCATAGCCCACCAGCTCACTGGCGCCGCACATGCATGGTGGGACAGCTACAATGACACCCACACTGACCCCATGCATATCTCATGGGAGGAGTTCGCCGAAGCCTTCCGCGAGCACCATGTGTCTGAGGGTGTGATGGATGCTAAAGTGGAAGACTTCCACAACATTTCCTAGGGATCCTAGAAGATCCAGGAGTACATTAACTGCTTCACTCGCATGATGAGGTATGCTCCTAGTGAGACAGACTCTAAGAAGAAGAAGATGTACTTCTTCAATAAGGGTCTAAACACACGCCTCAAGGTGGCCCTCTCGGGTCATACCTGCTACACCTTCCAAGAGATGATTAACAAGGTCCTGGTGATGGAGAGGGATCGTTTGGAGTCTAACAACCTCTATAAGGAGAACAAGCATCGGTCTGAGAGCACCTCTCATGCCCCAGCATCTTAGAGGCCACGTGCTCACGTGCCTTCGCAGCATCGCCCTCATGCCATCTAGGGAGCCGCACCTACTTTGAGTCATGGAGGTGGTACCCACATCGCCAACTACCCCACCCTATTCAAAGCTGCCCTACTCAAAGCCCTAGCATGTGGAAGGCCGCTGCGCCCACCACCACAGGCAGTGTGCTGTTCACTTGCTTTGGCTATGGTCAGCCAAGCCACAAGGTCGCTGACTGCCCCATGAAGAATGTTACACCACCTGCTCTGACCCTAGCAAGACAGGCTTCTATTTAGGGTGCGCCGCACAAGCCTGCCGTGGGACCAACCGGTGGTCATCTCACCCACCTAACCATGGAGGATGCCCAGAATGCCCTCGACGTGGTGTACGGTATGTTTTTAGTGCATGGGTCAAAGGCTATAGTGCTATTTGATTCCAGTGCTACATGTTCATATGTGTCTACCAAGTTTGCACGTGAGCATAACCTACCCATAACTCCATGAAGAGTTCCCATAGACACTAGTTCACCTTTGGCAACATCAGATGCACCAAGAGATGTCAGGGAGTGAACATCACCATTGAGGGTCATTGAAAGTGCAATCAAGCCCTAATTGTGGGGTTTGGTGATAATGACCATACAATTAGAGAACTAATGGGATTTATCAAGATGTCAAGCATGGAATCTATATTCGAGGATGTTATATGAAATAGAGGAGCCCCCAATTACAAATGTTGATGGCTTCAAACTCACAGGAGGTTTAAATTCTTTTATATTTTGAATTTGAGTATAGGAAAAGCCATACTATAAAGGGGGATACAATACTTAAGCTAACATGTGCTACCAAGTGCTCAATATTTTCACATACATCCTCAGTTTCACAGCCAAGATAGCCAGCACACCACCCTTACTCTTGCTGTCTTGCCTGATGTGGCAGTACCACACCTAGAGAGAGGCACTACAACACTTGAGCCATGGCACTACCGTGACTTAAGTGACTGTTGGAAGACAGGGGGATATTTATACTTTTCCCTTCCTCTCCAACGTCTCTCCCCTTCTTCCCAAAATGGTTTAGTTCGACCAAAAATAGAAAAGTGCTCTTCTCTCTCTCCTCCATTAGTGACTTTGAGCTCCCAAGCTTCTCCTTTGATTTCCTCATCAATCCTTGAGAGAAAAATGTCCTAAACTCAATTAGAGAGCAGATCCTTTGATTCTCCAACTCAAAAGAGCACTTGGTTCATGTTTTGGAGGACGGTTGTGTTCATTACCTTAGAGCTTTGCTCCTAGCTGGCTAGAGCATCGCTCGTGGAGCTTACCAACTTGTGTGGCAGCTCCGAGAGGTTTGTAACCATCTCTTGAAGCTAGTAAACTCACCCCTCATCTCAAGAGTTAAGTCTCTTGACTTGAGAACAAGGAAGGGTTGTAAATCCCTAAGCCTTAGTGGCTAACCTCAACAACGTGGACTTAGGCAAGCCTTAGTGGCAAGCTAAACCACGGGATAAATCCTTGTATCATCTTGTGCTTAAGTTATTTCACTTGCATTTCATATTGTGTTGAGGTAATTTCTAGGGTTTGTGCTCGATCTACTTGTGTGTGGTGTTCCGACCACTTCTAGCTGTTGATCTGTGTTACATATACCTGTAGGAAGCTCAGAAATGTATCCAATTCAAGTTTCCATTCAAAGTTTTTGAATTGTGCCACAAAGTTGTCCGCAGGTGCAGCAGTGCTACTATCTTGGCCCGATAGTACCATAGAGTGGCAGTGCCGTGGGCACAGCGCGGCAGTGCCATAGGTTGAATTTGACAAAAATTTGAGTGTTTGTTTTAACAGGCCTATTCACCCCCTCTAGGCTAACCAGAGATCCTACAAGTGGCATCAAAGCAGGTTACCTCATATGCGCTTCACCACGTGAGGTATGGAGCCCGGAGGAGGTACTAGTGGCATGAAGCCGGTGGACATTGATCCGAGGCGAGTTGAGCTGCATGACACCGACAGTAGTGAGCTCAGCGTGTCCACAACGAGCAACACCATTGTAACACCCTAGGTGTTTGGCTTCCACATTTGCACTTGCATTTCATGAACATGAGCATCATTTATCCATTCATGAGCTTATATTGCATGAAACATGTTTTTGAAACATTGCAACATATTGTTATATTTCATGTGTGCTTGTTTTATGAAATGAATAGTGTGCAACACTCAAGTGCAACATGTGCAACTCACTTTAGTGAAACATGGTTAGTTAGTACTATGCAACAAAATCATGAAACATGTGAAACATGACTTTGAAACAAAGGTAATATTTCATTGGTTTTTCCTTGTTCCAGTACATGTAATGCTTGATTTTGGTGTGACCAATGTGTGGTGTGGCTAATAATCCTCTTAAACAACTTAGTTATACTTAGAATGTCATTAGGAACAATGTTCATGTTGATCATTTTGCCTAATTAGGTTTCCAAGTCATGGTTTGACCATTATGGACCCCTAGAGCTCTTGAGTTTGACTGTTTAAAAAGTGTAGCTTAGAGTGTTTGCATGTCTGAGCAACCTATAGCAAAGTTGTAGAAAATTTTATAAGGAACAAACTTTGTTTAGAAGCCAAGTCATGAAAATATGCACAACATGCTCAAAAAGGTCCCACAAGTCAGTGTTGAGGGCTGATTCATCACTTAGAAAAAAATTCTAAGTATGGATTGCAATTTCAGTTTGAATGAGCTGACTTTGGCTTGATGTAACTCATGATCCTTTGAGAATTAGCTGATGATTTCTAAAACATTGTTGTAGCCCTACCATAGCTCTACATTTTTGCTTCAAGTTGATTTTGCTAACTAGCCACCGTTTTGGAGTTTGAAGCTCGCCAAGTCACGCTGTCTGGCTCGATCGGTTTCACTAAAACGCGTCTACAGTGCCATGAACGTTGCGTGGCACCGTGCGTCGCCGGCCGCCTGACCACACAGGCCATGCGCCGTGGCCAGCCTAGCGCCGCTACCCGCTGTCCACTGCAAGAGCCCGCGCCCTTCTGCCCTCCCAGCTCTCATTTCCATTTCTTGCTCCTCCTTCGTTTCCCACCGTAGCCGAAGCAGAGCCACCGCCCCGCCATTGCTGCCGAGTGAGCCATTGTCGCCTAGCTCACTCGCCGCTACAAAAACGCTGCCTCCAGCTAGCCCAAAGCTCCACCGTAGCCTCCTTTAGCTCTTCCACCTCGCCGTTGGGTCGGCAAACCAAGGTAGTGGCCGTATTTTTGGTTTCTGCCACCGCCGTACCTCGCCGGAGTTGGAGCTCACCATGGCTAGCATAGCACAGCTTCTCTCATCCTTCCCTAGCCTCCGTCTTAGCTTCACCGCCACTCACCGTTGCTTGTGTGATGATGTAGCCAGCTCCACCGGTCCGCTCTGGCCAGAACGTGGCCGCGCGCCGCCGTGCGCCATGGCCGAGCCGCCGCGCGCCATGGCCGACACACCTTGAGGCCGCTAGAGTCTAGGTTAAGGGGTTCCATCGGTTCGGTATGTTGAGGCGGTCACGGAGGTACCCTCGGTGTCGCCGGAGAAGCCGCCGTCGGCGAGCTTCGCCGTTGCCGCGCCATCGCAAGCCACCTCCCCTGTTTCCTTTCATTGACCAGTGGGGTCATCTGACCCGAGGGTCCCACGCATTAGTGACCGTTAAGCAGTAGGATAGTTCAAATATTCTAGTTTTTGTGTTGTTTTGTAAAATGTATATCTCCAAATTGGTAGATCCAAATGGGGTGATTCCAATTTTATTAGGATCTTGGTGAAGTCTAGTATTTAGGAAAAATATGACATGAACACTTGAAGTGGAAATTTTGGATGAATTAAATAGGAACTTGAAATGTGTTTTTAAATGCATGCAAACTTGTTTAAATTATATCTTAAGTTTCTGTGCTCCAAAAATAATGAAATTTTGTGGGTAAGCTATTCTTGCTTAGTAGAAGCTCTGGTAAAAATCTGAGAGTCATTGCATGTATGGTTTTTGAGTTATAGATTTTCCTTTTATCATTGATTGATACTTGTGTGAATTTTTGTAAATTATCTAGGAATCCAATGACCATGAAATTCTGTGGAGAGTATTCTAGTACCTTAAGGATGCTAGGAAAAATATAAAATCTGTTGCTTGACACTTCTCACTAAGGTTTCCTAATTATGTCATTTTAAGCCATTATGCCTTATCTTTTTGTGTAGGCTGTTATACTTGCTCAAATGGTGTGAAATTTTTATAGTGGTCTACTTGGAGCATGTAGTACCTACTGCAATTTTTGTAGATTAAATGGTGTAGTTGGCATATATATTTATTATTCCTCTTAATTAATTAGATAAATTAAGAAAGGTATTAAAAGAAATGATTTGGTGATGAACACCTTACTTTATGGTGTTCTTGTGACATGTGTGATGAGTGAGTAAAGTTAGTTTTGTCCAATTATATGTTTGCAACATAAGTTAATAATTAATTTTTCTGTGTTGCGTCTTTTAGGACAGTTCTGGGGACTTTACAAAGTTCCCTATGATAATTTGGTTTGCTGTGAATGTGGTGAATATAAAAGTTGTATATAATTTATGTATCTAGCTCCTGTCAAAATTTGGTGACATTTGACCTAGTAGTTTAGGAGTTACAGTCGTTTAAAGTTGGATCACAGTTTTGCCTGCTCTCTGTCTTGTGAAGACAGATTTCTGTTGATTAAAGAATTTGACCTGGTAAAGGTTAGAATCATGCCTTGAGGTCTAAAAATGAATTGTAGACAATTTCATAATCTTTCCAAATTGTCTTGTTGCATGTCATTAGGATTTCTAAATCTACAGTTATGGCCAGTTTACTGTACCACTATATAGTTCCTATCTTGCTAAAATACAAATGCTTGTGTGTATGCTTTGTTGCAATATTGTTTAGGGGCTAGCCTAACTTGAGAACATGCTTAGGTGTAGGTGCTAGGTCCTTAACTGAAGATGAGTAATTATACATTAGGTTGTATATACTTGGTAAGTTAAAGTGATTTGAATAGAGCTTAAGTTAGAATATACGGACTGTAGTGAGCATGTGTATTCCCCGAGCATCCCTAACTTCGTTCATATGCATCCATGAGATTTATCTTGCGCATTCATGCAATAGGTGTGTCGGAGGGAGTGACGCTGCTGGAGTTTAAGGGAGCCAACCAGGAGGAGGAGCCCGAGGTGCAGGAAATCGACGAAGCAGTCACCGAGGAGGAATTGCCCGAGTGCCCTGACCACCAACCGTCCTCTTTCCTAGAAGACAAGCACCGGAGCATATTAAGCCTCTCATGTTTTTACAAATACCTTGAGTATGTTTTATTCGTTGATGATGCATTAAGTATAGGAATTGGTTGGAACCAATTATTGCATTATATATCCATCCTTGTCTAGATATCGCACTGGAATCCTATTTAAGTTTAGGAATGGGTTAAATGCTTAGCCATGCTTAGTGCGGTAGAAGTCAGGTGATTTCCTGTCACCTACGAGCTTTAGGATGAGGTGGATCACAGTTGGCTATATTTGCTATCGTGGAAAAGAACCATGTTAATAATGAATTAAGACCGGGCAGAGTCTTGTGTAGGTTTGGATATAGTGACTCCGTCTGTGTCGTTTAAGGACTAATACGCTATACATCCTTATATCATGTTGAACGCAGCCTAACACTTAGCTGGCCCGATAAGTCATTCCGATCGCGAAGCCTAGTAGCTCGATTCAGGCCGAGGACGCGAGCAGGGGTCCACAATCTAGATGGAAGTAAGGATGTGTAGGGAGCCATTGGCGTAAGCCCAAGGGCGGGTTAAGTCACCGAGCACTCATGGCAAAGTGGTTCTCTGATTTTGTAGCACTGTTTGGACTTGCGACTTCTGAATTGTAACAACGGTGACTTGTTTGTGACCCTGATGGGGGAAGCAAGGTTTGTGTTAGGAATACCCCTCCAGCTAGATAGAAATCGATTCGAATTGCCGTCTCTCCAGGATAGTGAGAACTTAACTGAGCAGCGGCAACGTAGATTCAATTAATCTAACGATATGGTTAAATGATGATGATGATAATGTTGCCACGATTTATACCTGATATGGTTATTAATGTTTGCATCTTAATCAAATGATTGCTTAGTACAGGTGCTAATATAGATGATAGGTTAATGGCTAAAAGTCACTGCTAGTTCAGGTTAAGAGTTGATTATGATTACTTATGCTATTCCGCAAAAAGAAAGTGCCAGTTAGATCTACTAAATTAAGCTATGCATGATCCTTAGTGTCAATTGTTTTGGTTTCCGATGGGTAAGTCTAGCTAAGTACATTCTCGTACTCAGGGTTTATTCCCTCTTGTTGCAGATGACCTTCTATATCAGGGATTCTGTAAGTATTGTCTCCACCCAGCAGGTGACAAAGACTAGATCATGGGCATGATCTCTGTTTCGCTTATCTGAATGCTTTTGCGGGTTGTGATTAGCAAACCAGTATTTGTATTTAAACTCGGGTGTGCAAGTTAAACTATTTGCTTCCGCATACTTTACAAGACCTGTTTTGTAATAACGATGACTCTAAGGTGTTATAACCTATTTACAAATCGTCTGTCAAATGTTGTAACGTATGATATGTTATGTTGAATTACTGTGATCTTGGTTGTATGCAAGTTGGTTTAAAATCCTTCGAGATTTCAGTTGACTACCGGGTTTATATGGGCTCAAGTGCGAGAATTTGATCGTTTCGGCGATTATTTTTATACTTGTGCTCTTATAAATTGGTCGGTTCTGTGACAACCATGCTCCCACATCTTGAGGCCACCGATGCCGAAAGAGCTCTCAATGATGAAGAAAGAAGAAGAAGGAATGAAGCAAGCAAAGCAAAAAGAGAAGAAAGAGAGAAGAAGGAGCAGTAAAGACTTGAAGACAAGAAGCGAAGAAAGGAAGAAAGAAAGCTCAAGAGAGAAGCAAGAAGAAAAAGAAGAGAAGCAAGGAAGAGGAAGAAGAAGAGAAGGCAACTAATATAACACCCTAGGTGTTAAGCTTGCATAATTTGACTTGCATTGCATGAGCATGAGCATCAAACATTCATATTTAAGCTTTTACATTTGAAACATATGAAACATGCCTTGTTATTTCATGTTTTCTTTGTGTATGCTTATGATCATGAGTAAATATGTGTAAGTGGTTGATGTTAGTCACTAAAACATCTTAGCTACACTTAGGATGACTAGTGGAACAAGGTTCATGAAGATCACTTTGCATGATTAAGCTCTTAAGTGATACTATGCATGTTGATCTAGGAAGTGAAATGTGTAACCAATGTATGAAATGTTTGTGTGACCTTATGAATAGCTTAAACATGTTTAGAATGTCATTATGAACAACTTTGGTATTCATAGCTAGGGCTAATTTGGTCACTAAGTCATGGTTCAAGTGTTAGTCATCATTTAAATGTAGTAGATTTGACCTAGTTTGAACTATGTGATAGAGACTTTGCATGGATGTGGTCACTAAAGCAAAGTTGTAGTATTTCAGGAGAGGAACAACTTTTATTTTTAGATCACAAGCTAGTTCAACTCCTAACATGCTTGAAATTGGCTCACAAAAATCAGCTTTGCACTGTTTTCAGCACTTAAGAAAATTTTTCTAAGTCTTATACACTGACAATTCGACAACCTCAACTTGGTGATGATTTTACTCACTAACCGTTGAGATTTGGACTTTGGTTTCTTAAGATAATTTGTAGATGGTACTTAGGGCTACAAGTTCTGTTTAGGTTGTTTGCGCTAACAAGCTACGGATTAGGAGATTTAAACGATTGAAATCGCTCTATCAGGCTCGGGTTCTGGCGCTGAAGAACACCGCACCGCGCGCTGTCATAGCCGACCATGGACAGAGCATGGCCGCCGCATGGCTACCATTGGCTGATGCCTGGCACTCGACGTCGCATGCTGGTAGCCGATATCTGCACACGCCCCGCGCTTCATTTCCACTCACTCCCGCCCACTCTCTCACTCTCCAGCGCTCGCCCTTCCTCTCGTCGTGGAACCAGAGCAGCACCGTCGAGCACAGTGCAGCTCCACCATCGCCTAGCACCCACGCCATCGCACTGTCACCGCATCCATCTCGCCCACATCTGTGCCACACTTCCCTCTACATCCTCGACTTGTTTGCAACAGCTGATGAGCTTCGGTGAGGGCGTATTCGCCATTTTCTTCCTCGCCGAAGATCTCGGCCGCCATGGCTGCCTCCACGGTGAGCTCGCCGCCACGCTGCTCACTTGGGCATTTGCTTTGATTACTTGCATTAGGACTAGTCTATGCTGTGTTCTTTCTTTGGGCATGATGTTACCGCGGATAGGGGTCTCGCTGGCGCAGAACATGGTGACCCGCGACGCCGCGCTCTCACCTCCGTGCCACCACGCACGTGGTCGGAGCTCGTCGGAGCATCCCATCTAGCTTAGGAGGTATCAATAGGGTCACACCATGGATCTTGTGCGCCTCTCGCCAAGCTTCTCCTTGGCCTGCAATGGCCGGCACACCACAGCACCGCACCGCCGTGCCACCAAGGCCGGTGATGAGCATGCTCCTGTGCACGCGCGCCTCCACTACCTAGGTCACCCGACGCGCCTTGATGTGTAGAGCACGATGTTGGGTTGGGTTGGTCGGAGAGCTCACCGGCGATGAGCTGGGGCCGATCCGCGTCGAGCTACGCCGCTCCCCTATTTTTGTTTCGCTAATGTGCGGGCCCATCTGAAGCGTGGACCCCGGCTGTCAGCGACACAGTTTCAAAGGATAGCTGAGTTATTTTCAGATTTACATGCTAACTTGAAAAAAATGATAAGTTGAGTTGTGGGGATCCAAATCTTGTGAAACAAATTTTGTTATGTTTTTGAGGAAGTGTAGTATTTTATAAAAATATGATATGTATAGTTTCTGATTTTTTTGGGGATTTAAACGTACTTAGATAAATGCTTTTTGAATGTTAATAATCTTGTAAAATAGAGATCTTAAGCTAGAAAACTCCTAAAATTGTGATTCAAATTTTGTGAGTTTTGTATTGACATGCTCTAGATAGCAAAAATAATAAGCTTGCTGTAAACTTGATTTAAATATCGTATTTCTATTTATTTATTAATAAATGGCATTTTCTAAGGAAATTTGTAGGGATAAAAATATGTAATATATTGCTATGCAAATTTTTGTACAATAGTATGGCACTAATATGAAGCTAAAAAATATATAATCTGTTGCTTGACACTTTTCTATAGGGTTTACTATTTTCACTAAATTAACCCTTGCTAGCTTATCATTTTTGCATAGGATGTTATACGTGTGCAAATGGTATGAAATTTTCACAGTAGACTATTGTGAGTATTAGGAGTCCATTGTAATTTTATGAGGATTTATTGTGCAGCTTTGGTGTATGTTTATTATTTACCCTAATTATTTAATTAAATTAATAAAGGTATTTAAGTAATTAAATCGGGGTTCACCATGATGTTTTCTATGATTCTTGTGATGCATAATAACTGTTGATGTTCATAGTAAGATGTAGAAGCCATTGGTTGTATGCAATTAATTAATTGTTACTTTGTAATTTAAGTAGATGGCTACATATATAGTTTTGATTGTGTGTATGATTTCATGTGGATAATGATCTTTGCTGTAAAACTTGTTAATAATAAAGTTGTAGATAACTTACTAATCTACTTTGTGTTAAATTTTCACAGTCATAGGCCTTAAGATTTAAGAGTGGTAGCTGTTACAAGTTGGTTGTCTAAAATGTTTACTTTCTGGACAGTTTTGATTGACCTAGATAACTGTTGAATCACCTTAAGAGTATTAAAAGTAAGTTGTAGAAAATTTCATAAGCTTTTTAGAATATCCACAACCATATGATTTTGCTGTATATAACTCCAGTTATGAGTAAAATAAGTAGCTGCTGTTTTGTGGTGTAGTAAATGAATTGTAGAAGTGTTTGATTAAGTAATCAAGAAGAGATATGCACCTACTCAGTAAAATGTGATGTATTTTTTATTACTTTAACACCATGCTATTAAGAATACTTACAAGAATGCATTCATCATGTGTCATCATACTATACTTGTCAGTATGTATGCATTCACAATATCTTATGCCATATCCATGCATCTAGGATCGACAGAGGAGATAACGCTGCTGGAATTCAACAGAGAAGAGGAAGGGGACCAGCAGGAGATTCCTCAAGCCACAGCTTCCGAAGAAGAGGAGCAGACCCCAGAAGAGCTTTCGGAGTGCCCTGACCACTGCCCCACTTCTTTTCTGAAAGGCAAGCCTCGAAGCATTCTAAGTCTCCCAGTATTTTACAAAATATTACTTGAGTCCTTTATGATTGATGCATTAGGTTATAAGAGTTGGTTGGAACCACTTGATGCATGGAACTACCTTATCCAGATATATATACACCTTTAACCCTATGTCAGTCTAGGATCGAATATATGCTTAGCCCTACTTAGACCGGTAGAAGTCGAGTGATTTCCTATCACCTACGAGATATAGATGGATACCGAAGCACGGTTGGCTATATTTGCTATCGTGGAAAAGAATCATGGGATACAAGTAAATGGAGGTCGGACGGAGTCTATGGTGGGTTGGCTTATGTGATTCCATCTGTGCTGATTAAGGACCATACCGTTGTTGGACCTTTTGACAAGATTGAACGCATGTCTATCACTTAGCTGGTTGGATAACTCATTCTGACCGCGAAGCCAAGTAGCTCAACTCAAGCCGAGCCCGCTCTATAAGAGTGCGTACTCTAGATGGTAGTAAGGATGTGCGGGGAGCCAGCCGTGAGCCAAGGGTAGGCTAGGCAGAACATCTTGGCAGTTGGTTGTCCCTGATTGTGTGGCACTGGGTGAACCCGCGAAATGTGTATTTAAGTTGTACCAAAGGTAACCTAAGGCAACTAATGATCTGGTATGCCTGAGTTTGTGTTAGGAATAAATTCCCAGCTAGTTGAAATCGATTCGAATCACCGTCTCTCCTGGATAGTGAGAAACTTAGCTAGCTCCAGCATCATAGTAATTGTATTATAGAATGTGATGGTTCGGATAAACATGGAATTACTATACCTACTATGGTTACTATTGTATGCTCTTAAAATGATATACCACATGTTTGGCACAGGATAGTTGCTAATCTAGAGATGGATAGTTATAATCAATTTGATGACAGAATTATAATTGTATAACTGAGTTCATCGCTTTTTATGCAAAATGTTGTCAAGCTACCTCCACTTATAAAGCCTTGCATAATCCTTGGAGTCAATTTATTTCTAGTTCATGACGGGTAAGTCTAGCTGAGTACCTTCTCGTACTCAGGGTTTTATTCCTATTGTTGCAGATCACATAGTATATCATAGATATTGCAAGAATTGCTTCTATCCTGCCGTGGATGAGGAGTAAGCCTTGGGAAGGCTTCTTTACTAATCCCTCTATATGCTTTTGTGGACTATGATCATATGTTGGTACTGTATTAAACTATGTTAACAAATGCAACTTTCAAAACTTAGTTTGCTTCCGCTATTACTACTTTATCAAACCTGGTTTGTAATAACTTTATTTCGTACTCTGATGATGGAATGTATCTGCAAACTTTATGTAATATGTGACATGTATGTTGAATCATGCATGATCTTGATTGTTTGTGGATCGTTTATCGAGACCCATCGTGGTACTCGACAGACTACCGGGTTTATATGAGCTCAAGTATGACAGTGCGACCGCTTATGGGACGCCATTGTACTTGTGCTCTTATAAATTGGTCGGTTCTACGACAACTAATGCATCATCAAGTGACATCTCAAGTAGTTCCAAAGATAAAGATGATGATGAGTCCTACCAAGTGTCAAAGGGGGCAAGATGGAGAAGAAAGGAAAGGGCAAAGTCGACTCCAACAACAAATATGCCACCATATTCTTTAATTGTTCCTCTATGCCTATGACTAACCTTGATTGGAAGTCTTTCATCAATGTGCCCATGGGCAAGTTACCTCATTTCGATGGGACTAACTTTGCCAAGTGAAAACATTTGATTAGAGCCTATCTTAGGTCTTCACCTTGGCATTTGGGAAGTTGTTTGCAATGGATTCAAGCCACCGGTTGATCCTAAGAATCCAACACTAGATGAAATGAGAATTATTCATCTCAATGGTTAAGACACAAGTGTGTTGCTTAGTGCTTTGGATGGTGATGAGTACAATAGAGTTATTGGTGTTGATGTTGCCAAGCAAATATGGGATACTTTACACCTTGCACATGAAGGGGTTGACAAAGTGAGAAAGGCAAGAATTGATTTGTTGATGGAAAAGGTTAACCAGTTTGTGATCATGGATGGAGAAGGGCCATAAGAGATGTTTGATAGATTGATGACTATGTTGGGCAAGACTAGAGGCTATGGTTGTGATGAGCTAGATGATCACAAAGTTGTGAAGATCATGTTGGAAGCTTACTCACCTAGAAATGAGATCGTAGTGACTCTAATTAAAGACAAGAAGAAGTTTGAGTACTTCACACCAATAATGTACTTGGGAGGATCTTGACATTTGATATGCAAAGAGAAGAAGCAAATGAAAGGAAAAGGATTGGTGAGTTGCAAGCAAAGCTAGATGACATAAAGATCAAGGATGTAGCTCTCAAGGCCAACAAATAAAGCAAGCATGGCTCTACAAGCAAGTCCAAGATTAACAAGCAAGCTTCAACAAGCAAGCCCAAGGCAAGCAAGCAAGTTCAAAAACAAGTAGAGACCACATCATCCTCAAGTGAAAGTGAAAACGACAATGATCAATATGAGAAGGTTGATGATGTTGCTCTCTTTATGAAGAGGTTTCACAAGGGGCTAAAGAAGCAAGGCTACAAGGTAGTGAAGAGGAAATTTTCAAACAAGAAGAAGAGGACAAGCTACAATTGTGGTAGCACCGATCACTTCATTATCAAGTGTCCACATAAGATCAAAGACAACAAGTACAAGAAGGACAAGAAAGAGGACAAGACCGACCGAAGAAAGAGCAAGAAATACATAGGAGAGACTCACATTAGGCATGAATAGTATTCAACTAGAGAGCAGAAGTGAAGAGGATGAGAATGTTGCAACCATTGCTATTCACAAGTCATCCCCTACACCAAAGCTCTTCAAGAACATGTCTGATGATGACTACTACTCCCCTCACATTTGTCTCATGGCAAAGGGTGAGAAGGTAAAACCAAAATCCAAGTCTCCACCTCCACCTCCTAGTGATATCTCTAGTAGTGATATTAGTGATAGCTCTAGTGATGATGAATCTGGTGATGAAGAAATAAACATGATAACTAAAAAATTGGATGGAAAGACCAAATTGTTCATCACTAAACTAATGAAGGATTTAGAGAGTGTCTAAGCTGAGCTATAATCTAGAGAGGAGACTCTTATCCAACAAGAGGATCTCTACATTGTTAGCAAAGAAGCTCTTGCATTAGAGAGAACTAAGGTGGAATCCTTGTGCAAGGCCTTGGCCAAAGAGCAAGAGGACCATGCTATCACAAAGAAAGCAAATAATGCACTCAAGAAAAAGTATTGTGACTTGGATGAAAAGCACAAAGAACTTGAGCTGCAATATAGCTTTCTTTGGGATAGAAACTCACATCCCTCTAAGGCAAAGGAAACCTCTACTCCCTCCACTAGTTAAGGTTGTGGAAAATGTTATAATCTTGATTTGAATGCCTATTCCACTAACTAAGCAAACATGGAGGCTATGAAAAACGAGATTGCTAGGCTCAATAAAATCGTTGGAAAAGGGTGCATGGGTAAGGCCCAATTCAATGACAAGAAGAAGCATGAATCAAAAGGGCCACAATTCAAGCAAGGAAGGCATCCCTCAATCAAGCATGACTAGGCCACATAAAAGGAGCCAAGATAAATGAAAGAAAGATAGTGAATGGCTATGAGTGTGTGCAGTTTGAGAGAAAGGACAGAATCGGTATAGATCAGCCTGCACAACCCACGGCAATGCCACACAGCGGTAGTGTTGCGATGAAGGGCGGCAGTGCCACACTCCGCAAGAATAGGAAGGCAATCAATTCTGTTCCTGACTTGACTAAGCCCATGAAGAAGGTGTTCCATCAGAAATAGGTTTTCTAGAAGCCTAGGGAATCAATGTGGGGCACCAAGAACAAGTATGCCTATCAACCAAAGATCCAAGCACCTTGACTATGCTAGATAGAAAACTCAAAGCTCGTTAGCTCGCTCGACTCACGGTTGGCTCAGCTCGGCTTGACTCGACTCGTTAGGATAATGAGCCAAGTCGAGCCTAGGTTTTAGCTCGTTAGTATAACGAGCCAAGCCGAGCTAGCTCGTAAGCTACTCACGAGCTCAACGAGCTGCATTTCTAGGAAAGGAAGTCTGCAGGCCGCATTGTCGGTTGCCGCAGTCCACAACCCACAGGCCCAGCTCATGGCCCATGCACACATCGATAGTCGACACATAATAGAACAAAACCCTAAGCCTCCTAAGGGGCTCATGCAGTCACGCACAGGTGCAGCCGCTTGGCCACCACAAGCTCGCGACTATAGCAGGGCCAACACACAACCGCAGCGATGATGGGGCAAGCGAGACGCCCGATGCCATGACCGCAAGTCAGGCAGCCACGACCAGTGCCTCTCTATCTATGAGTAGGTCTGGTTTTGGTCCTCACTCGGTCACTCCTCTCTCATTTTTCCTCTAGATCTTCCTCTATGGCTCTGCCGATTGCCAAACTGCTACTGACCTACTGACTGTTGTGCTCCAGGCCCTCAGCTACGACCATGGACGGTGAGAATAGTGCATCACCACATCCTCCAAGTTTGGAGTCAAGGAGTAAGCTTTGTGGACGATGAACTAGCACTCAGTCTTCATTGAATCCCACTCTATCCATGGACATGGTGGTATGTTATCTAATTTCCAAATACTAGTTCGTATAGTACAAACTTGAAAGTTGAATTTGCTTGATTCATTGATTGGTCCATAGTTATAGGAATCATTGCTATCCAGATTATTTAATTATTGCTATACAAATAATAAATTTATCCCCAAAAATGAAGAATGTCATACTTTATTTTTAATGCAATAGCAATGATTCAGCTATACATTAATACATGTATGTTTCTTTATGCAGCCATTGGAGAAAGTTTTAGAAGATGAGGAGGATGATGATAACAGCTTTGACCATAGGGATGATATGTCTGAAAGCCTACCTACAGTTGATGGTGGAAGTGGAAGCTAGAGGGGTGATGAGGTTGATGATGGCACATCAAAGGCTAAGAAGGCAAAGATAGGAGGGAAAAAAGCTGGTGTTACATTGTCTCCCAAGTGCAAGATAGCAAGAGGCAAAAGGGCTAATTGCTAGAAACATTTTAAGGTTGTCAATGTCCCATCCAAGAAGGAGAGGGGTGTCATGGAGACAAAGGCAAAGTGTAAGTTCTGCTATAGGAGTTATGTGTACCATCCAGGTGGTGCTACAACAACTCTAAACCGGCACCTGGCTAATTGCACACAAAATTAGAACAAGTTGGCAAAGGCTAAAGCTCAAGGTACACTAAACTTTGGTCCAGATGATGGCAATTCTCTTGTTGTTAATCCTACTGAATATGATCATGAGCACACTAGAGAATTGATTGCCAAGATGATAATTGCTCATGAGTATTCATTTAGGATGGTAGAGCATAAATGGTTTAATATCTTGATGAAATGGATGAATGGTAACTATGAATTTATTGGTAGGAAGTCTATAAAAAATGAATGCATGAGGGTTTATGAATCTGAAAAAACCAACTCAAGAGGAGTCTAAAAGAGGTAGAATCAATAAGTTTAACCACTGATTTATGGATGTCTAATCAAAACCTTTAGTACATGTGTTTGGTGGCACATTATATAGATGAGAATTGGGTTTTGCAATGCCGTGTCTTGAACTTTATCGAGGTGGATCCTCCCCACACTGGTATTGTCATAGCTCATGCTATTTTTGAGTGTATGGTAGAATGGAAAATAGAAGACAAGGTCACTACAATAACTCTTGATAATGCTACAAACAATGATACGGATGTTGCAAATTTGAAGGCAAAGCTTCTTGCTAGAAAGAATTCAGTATTTGATCCTAATTACTTTCATATTCATTGTGCTGCTCACATAGTCAATTTGGTTGTTAATGATGGCCTCCAACCAATAGATAATTTGATAACTTGCTTGAGGAACACAGTGAAATACTTTAAGAGGTCTCCATCTCGCATGTATAAGTTTGTGGAAGTATGCAACAATTATTCTGTCAAAGTAGAAAGAGGTTTAGCTTTGGATGTTAAAACAAGGTGGAATTCAACTTATAAAATGCTAGATACGTGCATTGACTATAAGGATGCATTTGGTTATTACGAAGATGTAGACACCAACTATGTTTGGAAACCTTCAGATTCAGATTGGGTATTGTTTGGAAAAATTAGGCCAATATTAGGAACAATGGCAGAGGCCACTACTGCATTTTTTGGGTCACTCTATCCAACTGCCAATTGTTTCTATCCTTACATAGTGAAAGTTAAGAGAGCATTGATAGGAGCGCAGCAATCTAGAGATACATATTTGATGAGTATGGCTGCTGCTATGTTGGAGAAATTTGATAAATATTGGGAGGAGAAGAACAATGTTATGGTTATTGCTACAATTCTTGACCCTAGGTTCAAGATGAGGTACATGAAATGGTGTCTTGCACAGATTTTTGACCCAGTTAGGTGCGAAATTGAGATTAATGACATCAACCAAGAGTTGGAAAGGCTCTATAACAAGTATGAGATATTAAATCGGCAAAAGATGGGTGACAATGGCACGAACAGGCAATCAACCTTAGCTTCACTTGATACAACCAGCTCAATGGCTTCTATTGCAAGTGATTTCCAATCATTTTTGCAATCTAGTGTTACAAAAAGTTCAAAATCTGAGCTGCTGATTTATCTAGATGAACCAAATGAGCCCATAGATAACAAGCATTTCAACTTACTTAGATATTGGAATGTGAACTGTCATAGATTTCTAGTCGTGTCTAGCTTGGCAAAGAGGTTCTTGGCTGTTCCAGTGAGCAGTGTATCATCAAAGTGCACCTTCAGTAATGCAGGTCGAGTTATTGATGACTACAGAAGCTCTTTAAAGCCAGCCATAGTTCAGGCATTAGTGTGTGCATCTAGCTGGATAAGGGGCACTTACGAAGACAACAATCATCCTCTCGTGGTATGGATTCATATATATAAGTATATAACTTGTTCTCTCTGTTCAACTTTGTTTGTCTTGTGACATGCTAATATTTTTTCTATTTTTAGGTTAGAGATGATGAAGATGATGTTGAGTCTATTGAATTCCCAAAATGCATGGTGTCAAGCAATTAGTGTCTAGTGGGGTACATGTGCTCAGTTTGTGCATTCTTTTTTTTCTTGTTGCTTATCATCTTGTTAACACAATGTTGTTTGTTGTACTGTTATTGACCTATAGGAAAGGGGAAAGGACTAAACGAGGGACATTTTGCCATGGAGAAGTCTTAACTGACCATGCCTTTTGTGTGTTTGCATGGAAATACAGAATGATGGAACTTCAACAATGTGTCATTCTGCTATGTTAACTGACCATGCCTAATTTGTACTCTATTGCATGTGTATGCATATGATGCTTGCTTCTAGCATGTATGATGGATAAATATGTGGTGTATCATGCATGACTCATTGAAATGTATGGTAGTCTTCATTTTACATTTTTTTGTCCCTGGCTCATGAGCCAAACGAGCTAGCTCAAGCTTTTCCTCGAGCCGAGCTGAGCCAGCTTGTTATCCTACCGAGCCAGACCAAGTCGAGCCGAGCCAGCTCAATATCCAGCTTTAACCTCGACAAAGCTTGACATCATGCTTTGTTTTGAAGAACAATAGCAGTGGAAAAGTGGTTGTCAAATATGTTGGAAAAGAAACCAACATATATAGGAATACTTCCATTTGGGTTTCTAAGTTTCTTGTAACTAACATGCAAGGCCCCAAGTCAAGTTGGGGACCTAAATCAAGGAACTAAACTTAATTTTTAGGCATACTCCTTTGGTGGATCAAGTTGGGTGCTTGATAGTGGATGTACAAATCATATGACCGGAGAAAGGAGTATGTTTTCATCATATTCCCCGATGACACATTCAAATGAAAATATTGTCTTTGGAGATAATTCAAAGGGGGATGTGATTGGTCTCGGTAAAGTCGCTATAACTCTTGAGCATTCAATTACAAATGTATTACATGATTCATTAAGTTATAATTTGTTGTCCATTTCTCAATTGTGTGAGATGGGCTACAATTGTCTCTTTATGGATAAAGGTGTGGAAGTTTTTAGAAGAAAGGATTCCTCTATTGTCTTTATGGGTCAATTAAAGAACAAACTTTACCAAGTTGATTTCAACAAAGGTAGTGGCAAAATCTAGCATGGGTTGGCTTTGGCATCGCCAACTAGCCCATGTTGGGATGAGGAACTTGGCCAAACTTCTAAAAAATGAACACATCCTTGGACTAACAAATGTTCACTTTGAGGAAGTTGGCATTCCTCACCCACCAAAGAGCATCATGACCACCAAGCAACCATTGGAGCTAATACACATGGACCTCTTTGGACTGGTCGCCTACCTAAGTCTCAGGGGTAAACAAATACAGTCTTGTTATTGTTGATGACTATTTTCATTTCATTTGGGTATTTTTCTTGTATGACAAGTGACAAGTTCAAGAAAAGGTGAATATATTTGTTAGAAGAGCACAAAAGGAGTTCGGTCTCCCAATCAAGAAAGTGAGAAGCGACAATGGGGCTGAATTTAAGAACACTCTAGTTGAGGAGTTTCTTGATGAAGAGGGCATCAAGCATGAGTTTTCAACTCCATACACCCCTCAACAAAATGGTGTAGTAGAGAGAAAGAACTGAACACTCATCTAGATGGCAAGGACAATGCTAGATGAGTACAAGACGCCAGACATCTTTTGGTGTGAGGCCATCAACACCGCTTGCCATGCCATCAACCATCTCTACCTACACAAGGAGTTAAAAAGACTTCATACGAGCTTCTAATCGGTAACAATCCTAAGGTGTCTTACTTTAAAGTGTTTGGGTGCAAGTGTTTCATATTAAACAAGAAATCCAAAACCTCTAAATTTGCACCTAAAATTGATGAATGTTTTCTTCTTGGCTATGGATCAAATGAGCATGCCTACCATGTTTTCAACAAAACCTCTATGATAGTTGAAATAGCTATAGACGTGACATTCGATGAATCTAATGGCTCTCAAGTGGAGCAAGTTGATTTAAGTGTTGTAGGAAAGGAGGATCCACCTTGTGAAGCAATCAACTAATTGGCCATTGGTGATATTAGACTACAAGAAGATGAAGCTACTGAAGTGGAGGCATCTCAAGTTGCTGTTGCACCAATTTCCACTAACGTACCTAATGCTGAACGGCAACAGACACCTGCTGTAACTCTAGAATGTGGCAGTGCCACACCTGAGAGCAGCAGTACCACACGTCCACACCTGACTAGCCAGCAGCATCTAATTCGACTCTAGTCTATGGACAAAACTTACAACCCATATTTGAAGAAGAGGGAGATGAAGAACCAAAAGATGAAGAAGAGGTCATTGATCATCGAAGGCTAAGGCAAACAATACAATGGGATCATCACGTTGATAATATCCTTGGAAGTCTTCAAAAGGGGGTAACAACTCACTCTGACTTAGCAAATTTTTGTCAATATTACTCATTTGTTTCCTCTTTAGAGCCTCTTAAGGTAGAGCAAGCACTTGGCGATCCTGATTGGATGATGGCCATGCAAGATGAGCTCAACAATTTTGAAAGAAATCAAGTATGGACCTTGGTGAAGAGACCCAATACCAACATCATTGGCACCAAGTGGGTCTTCCGCAACAAGCAATATGAGAATGGCGTGGTGACAAGGAACAAGGCAAGATTAGTTGCTCAAGGTTTCACTCAAGTAGAGGGCTTAGACTTTGAAGAAACATATGTACCGGTGGCAAGGCTTGAAGCAATCCAAATGCTTCTAGCCTATGCAGCTCATCACAATTTCAAGCTATATCAAATGGACGTGAAGAGTGCATTCCTCAATGGTTCTATTCAAAAACTTGTCTATGTTGAGCAACCACTGGGCTTTGAAGATCCCAAGTTCCCTAACCATGTTTATAAACTCCAAAAGGCGCTCTATGGGCTTAAGCAAGCACCAAGAGCATTGTATGAATGCCTTAAGGAATTCTTACTTAAACAAGGTTTTAAAATAGGCAAAGCCGATCCTACCCTTTTCACTCACAAAGTTGGTAAAGATATCTTTGTGTGCCAAATATATGTCGACGACATAATATTTGGTAGTACTAATCATAATATTTGGTAGTACTAATCATACTTTTTGTGAGGATTTTAGTAGAATCATGATGAAGAGATTTGAGATGTTCATGATGGGTGAATTGAAGTTCTTCCTCGAATTTCAAATCAAGCAAGTGAAGGATGGAACTTTTATTAGCCAAACGAAGTACACCCATGATATGCTCAAGAAGTTTGACATGGTGAATGCAAAGCCTATCAAAACTCCCATGTCAACCAATTGACATCTTGATCTCAATGTTGAAGGAAAAGTCATGGATACCAAGGTATATCGTTCCATGATTGGCTCTCTACTTTATTTATGCACATCTAGGCCCGATATTATGCTTAGTGTGTGCATATGTGCTAGATTTCAAGCTAACCCAAAAGAGTATCACTTAGTGGCCATTAAAAGAATCTTGAGATATTTAGTACACACTCCTAACCTTGACTTGTGGTATCCTAAGGGCTCTAAGTTTGATCTCCTTGGGTATTCGGATTCTGATTACGCTGGTTGCAAAGTAGATCAAAAAAGCACTTCGGGGACATGTTAATTCCTTGGAGGGTTTCTAGTGTCTTGGAGTTCTAAGAAGCAAAATTATGTAGCCCTTTCCACCGCCAAGGCTGAGTATGTTGCAGCCGATGCATGTTGAGCTCAACTACTTTGGATGAGGCAAACCCTTCAAGATTTTGGATGTCGATTTACCAAAATCCCACTCTTGTGTGACAATAAAAGTGCCATAAAGCTATCAAACAATCCCATAAGCCACTTAAGAACTAAGCACATAGACATCTGACATTATTTCTTGAGAGACCATGAAGCCAAAGGAGATATCAAAATTCGCCATGTGAGCACCGAAAAGCAACTAGGCGATATATTCACTAAGCCTCTCGACGAGTCAAGGTTTTGTGCTTTGCGTAGTGAGCTAAATATACTTGATTCTCGTAACATGGTCTGAACTTTAGCACACCCTTGATTGCTGAACTAGCATGGATAGGAGAAAAAGAATTACAAAGGTTTAAATATTGTGCTTCAAAATGATTTATCAAAAGCTATAAGTGCATTATGATCATTATTTGTACTGGTTATTTGTTGATGATCATAGTGTGCTTGAGATATGTGTTCATGTCCTTCATGTATAGATGTATTTGGAGTGTAGCTAACACCCTTTGCTATTGTGGGTGCGGCAGTACCGGGCAGGTACTATGGTAGTGCCGCATATCAGTCATGGCAGTGCAACACTTTGAAATGCGCTTGGCATTTGGGCCACAATGGCAGTTACTATGGGCCCCATTCCTTATCTCTTTACCCATCTAGGCCGTAGTAACTTCTCTCCCTCTCTATCCTTCTACCCGACGCGCCGCTCTCCCTCTTCTCTCACGTGCCACGCCATCTCATTGTTGTCATGTCTCTATGCCATGCCAGCTGTTGGCCTTCCTCATCGTCACTAGCAGCTGCTGAGTCTCTTAGGCAAAGCCATTTCCTCCTTTTCCTCCCCAATCCATGAGAAAGTCAAGGTGAAACCCTAATCCATCCCTATCTATGTAATGGAGTTCTACTCTAATTAGAAAATGGTTTCTAGTGGCTGCATGATTAGGGTAGAAGCAAGTTTGATGGATGAATTAAATCAAAACAAAGATTCATTGGTAGATCATCATATATACCTATGGCAGTGTCGCATGTTGGGTGTGGCTGTGCCACGCACAACAGCATGATTATGCAAATTTAGATAATGTTCCATCGATGATTCTATGTTTTAGTTGGATTTGTGCACCAGATTTACTTCTATCTTAAAGATGAAGCTACTTTACCTATACTATAGACAACTCTATGTGTTTATTAGGTCTATTTCTTTCTGAGATTGTCTAGTGGTATAGAAGAATGGTTGAGAAATAGTCTAAATAGTTGAGAAGAAATGAATTATGGGAGAGGTGAAGCACTAAGTGTGGCAGTGCCGCACCTTCTAACCAGTTTGGTTCATGGTGCTTTCCTAACTCGAGATTTGAATCATCTCATCTATTTGAAGTGTTTTACAAGTGTTCTTCTATGCACCTTATATACAGTTTCTTATTTGGACCTATATTCATTTGCATAGATGGCTTCTAGAGGAGATGATGACCGGAGAGGGAAGCGAAAGATGGATGAGCCTCGTGACAAGGATCCTCCTTGACGTGGTTGTGGGAGGACAGCAGTAGGCAGCAGTACTGTAGAAGGCAGAGGGGCTGCTAGAGATAGGGGAAGGAGGGATCAGTTGATCTAGGAGGAAAACTTAGAGAGGGTTGGTTGTACCATCCCTCCTAGTGTTTGCTCAGATACTCCACCTCACCTTGAGGAGTTTGATAGAGGCTATATTAGAGATTATCCAGAGGAGGTGATCATGAAATGACCAAGTGATACATGTGCTCATCCCATGATCAATTATGTAGGAAAGTAGAAGTTGGTGGAAGAAGCACGTGAGAATAACCCATATGAGTAGCCAAAGGATTTGGGGATTGCCTATAGGTTTTGGAATAAATTCCATTCTAACTTCTAAGCCTCTGTGATCTTCAACTCGAAGAAGTCAAAAATTGTGAAGATGTAGTATGTTGACTGGGAGGAAATGAAGGAGAAGAATGAGCCTGAATTCAATAGAGTAATCAGGGCTTGTGAGAACTTTGGTCTCTCTGATCTCATGAATTTTAGATATAATTGGAATGAGTAAGTGCTAGCTCAGTTCCATGCAACCTTCTTCTATTACATCTATATTGATGAGATACACTGGATGATTGAGGGATGACACTACCATGTTGATTTTGTGACCTTTAGCTGGATCCTTAGTTTTGGTGAGGAGGAACATGGATTCACTTATATCCATGATGAGGCTAGTGCAAAGATCAAAGACATTGCATACATGTGGATTGATAGGAGAAGCGTAGATGGGAAAGTTAGTGGCTTGCAAAGCTACTACTACATCTTGAACAACCTAATTAGGCACACTATAAATCCCAAGGATGGAGCAGCTTCAGATCTTAATGGGTATGTGAGAAATGTGCTTGCTAGGTTTTCTCCTGGAGGTGACATGTTCAATGTCCCTCTATTCCTGTGGCATGATCTGAGGATTGCTATGGATGATGGAAGAAAGGGGCTGCCCTATGCTCCCTATCTCATGTTCATGATTGAAAGGGTCATCGGTTACAAGTTTGACAAGGATGGTCTCCACACCGTCTATAAGATTGAGAAGACCCAAGCCTTAGGTGCTAGCAAGGCAGTGATATGCTCTCCTTCAATAGAAGACATTCCCGAGTCCTCTTGGTCTAGGCCTCGCAAGGGAAAGAAGATGGAAAAGTTTGGGAAATGGGTCAAGACCATTTTCACTACTTGTACCTATGCAATGAGGACTGCCTATGAGGACCAATTGGAGAACCGCGAGGCAAATTGGGAGGCTAGAGAGCATGCAGGGTTATCACCCCTTCCTCAAGTTGAGTCATCACTGAGGTTTGATGACCTCCTAGTCTCTCTGACATGAATTCAGAGGATACTAAGGAGGAGGAGGAGCAGGAAGAGGAGTAGCCGGAGCTTGATCCTCACATGTCCTTGGGTTCGACCTTAGCATCTTTGAGGAGGGGCACCAGACGCACTCACCATACTTCGACCAGCCATCACCAAGGGAGGGTGGTGGTGTCCTCTAATGACGACAACGACAATGATGGTGGTGAGGGGGCAACTATAGGTGGTGGAGCTTCTAGTGGCAAGGATGTCGACTGGGATGACATCCAAGAAGATGAGGAGTGAGTTCGTTGACATTTCTTCTTTTCTTCTCTTTTTGGTGCTTTATGCCAAAGGGGGAGAAAATTAAAGGGGTCAATAACTTTTTGATGCCATGGAGTGGTTGCTGCAGCAAGAGGTTCATGTTCTATCCATTGAGAAGTAGTCTTCGCTAGGTTGTGAGTTTGAGAGTCGCTCAAAACTCTAATTTGTGTAATAATGCTACATTTGTACTCTATATCTGTATGGATATGGACATGTATTACTTCTATGTTATAGCTTGTGATATATCTATACTAGAATGCTTGTCATTTTATATATTACATATTGTGTGGTGTTTGATTAAACCTATGCTGTTGTAGCTAGTGCGACAGTGCCGTACCCAAGCCCGGTAGTGCAGCTCTGTGGCAGTGCTGCAGCTAAGAAGCGGTAGTGCCACACCCAGCTATCACAGCAAACTTGTTATGCATAACTTGTCATTCGCATCACAATGATTTACTTAACATAGTGTGCAGCACCCCACAGGAGCATGGATGTAGGGGGAGCCCCATCACCTTCACTAAAAATGTGAATCTTGGCCTATTATGCCAAATTTGAGAATTCAATTCTCTATTCACATATTAAGGGGGAGGCTCTACACCTATGGCTTGAAAATCTCAGTATTTATTTCATATCTTTTGTAAGCTCTAATTGAGTTTTCATCTATCACTAAAAAGGGGAGATTGAAAGTGCAATCAAGCCCTAATTGTGGGTTTTGGTGATAATGACCACGCAATTAGAGAACTAATGAGATTTATCAAGATGACAAGCAGGGAATCTATATTCAAGGATGTTATATGAAATGGAGGAGCCCCTGATTACAAATGTTGATGGCTTCAAACTCAAAGGAGATTAAATTCTTTTATATTTCAAATTTGAGTATAGCAAAAGTTGTACTATAAACGATGATGAGGACATGACACCCATGCATACGCCCATGTTTGGCGCATGGTATGGAGGGGTAGGAGGCCAGCAAGGGTGTCCAAGTCAAGAAGGAGGCCTAAGGCTAATTTGGTTCGAGTCCCCGAGGTGGAGGCCCAATGCAACTCAAGTTTGAGCCCGTCTCGGAGTCTAGGAGCAGCACGTACTAAAAATGATGCCCATGTCACATACGGTGTCTGTTTTCGATGATCCACATATGGATGAAAAGGTAATTAGATAAGGAAGCCAATACAAGTGATCTCACATCAAAAGCCCTTCGAAATCAACAGGAATTGTCAAAACAATTTAGCGTCTAGAATCTGATAGGGTGCTGCGACACCGTCTTTTGGGCCATTGGCCCGTGTATCGTGTTGGAGCCTGAAAGGATCAAGATGCCCAAGAGGGGGGTGAATTGGACTAATTCTAAATTTCTTTGCAATAATTAAGTCCTATAGTTAGCCCAATTAACCCCTTTATGCCTAGAAAGTGTTTCTATTGATCTACCGCATAAAAGTTTAGCAACCTATGTTCCAATCCTACTCTAGCATGGCAATTCTATGAATGTAAATGATAAGAATTGAATTACTCAAAGTAAATGCTCAAAGTAAAGAGAGAAGGAGGAACACGGCGATGTTTTGCTAAGGTATCAGAGAGTCGCCACTCCCCACTAGTCCTCGTTGGAGCACCAGCGCAAGGGTGTAGCTCCCCCTTGATCCGCGTAAGGATCAAGTGCTCTCTATGGGTTGCTTCTTTGACACTCTGTCATGGTGAATCACCCACAACCGTTCACAACTTGAGTTGGGTCATCCACAAGCTTCGTCGAATCATCACCAAGCTCCCAATCACCACCAAGCCATCTAGGTGAAGTCAATCACCAAGAGTAACAAGCACGAACTCTCACTTGACCACAACAAGCCTAATGAGAAGGGTGGATGCACACTTTGCTACTCTTGCTTTCACTAATGAGGCCTCTCTTTGGGATTCTCAAATCTCAATTACCTCACTAGGACCTTGCTCTTCTTGGCACTCTTAAAGGTGTTTCTCAGCTGTTGGAATGAGCAAAAGTACCCCCTCACACGAATGGAGGAAGTATTTATAACCTTGGTTGAAAAACGAACCATTATGTGCCTCTATGGGATGATCGAACGCTCTAGTTAGTTTTCCCCAAACTCCAGTGTTTAAGTTGTGACCGGACGCTGGACAGCGTCCGATCAGCACTGACCGGACATGTCCAACCATGATTTCCCCTCTCTGGAACCTTACTGAAGTTGACCGGACGCTGAGACCCAGCATTCGGTCACTCACCTCTCAGCATCCGGTCACACCTGACAAAATCACCTTGATCAAATGAACTGACCAGACTCTACGCCAGCATCCAGTCACTCTGAAACCAACATCCGATCAGCATTTGACCCTCCATTCACTTCCAACTCTCGATCATACATGAATGAAGTTTGCTCCAGTGGATCTAAGGGCTTTTTAGGAGCTACCTAGTGCTAGATTTAGCAAGTGTGCACCACACCTAACTCACTAGACTCACCTAGGTTAAGCTACCCATCCATACCCCCCTTAATAGTATGGTCAAAGGAAAAACAAAGTCCTAAACTATTCTAAGTGTCTCCTCAACACCAAATGACACTTAGAACTAGTCCATCCTTAACCTTGTCATCCATCCTTTGAAAACCAAAATGATTTCCATCGTAGGGGCATGACCACCATGATAGCCCAATCGATCTCCATTACCGTGACCTAACTTAATTGTCTCTGCAAAACACACATTAGTCACAGTAATCATGTATTGTCATTAATCACCGAAACTCAACTAGGGGCCTAGATGCTTTCAGAGCCCATAGGGGCACGTCCAGGGGGGTCTCACAAATAGATGAATGGCAAAACTGTTCTTGACATATAAATAATTCAAAGTAGAGAGCACACATGTCACATATCACATAAATATTACGATCACATTATCACACTTAATTAGTTCAAAGCATAATAGTAAACATGAATGCAAAATGTATCACACATAAAACTCCAAATGTAATAGATAAGCTAATAGATAGACTCTGCCTAAATGTAGCGCTCCCCCTAAGACTAACATACTCGATCCCTCTCTCCCTTTGGCGTCAAACATCAAAACCTATGGGTTGGTCAGCAGGGCTGTAGCGGACGAGTCAGGCACTGAGATGCGAGGAGCGAGCTAGAAACGTGTGCCATCATCATCTAATCCTGAGCTCTGAGCAGTCTGACCCTCTATAGCTGGAAGCGATGCTGAAGTGGTTTGGGTTGGATTAGGGACTAGTGCGGCCTGAGACTCTATAGGTATGACTATAGCAGGCGGCTCTGATGATGCAACTGAAGAAGGGAGCATCATTGTAGTCCTGGTAATAGGTGCAACTATGGAAGGACCTAGGACATGTAGCTCAGGCGGAGTTGGCTGCCCTATCAACTCACTGTATGAAGCACCAAGGCTCCTAGAAACTAGGGTGAGCACTGATAAACTCTAAGGCAGAGTAAAGCCCGTATGAAGAGGAGTGAACTGCGGGGCTGGCACTGGCGAAGCAAACCACTAGGACACCTACTCTGTAGGTGAAGGAAACTATGGCGCTGGCTATCCCTGACTCTAAAGCCCACTGGGCTATACAACTGGAGTCATAGAAGTGGTGGCAGGCTGACCAAGCTAGGGTGAAGGCTGTGGTGGTGTAGCCCCAATGGCTATCACAACATGCTGCATAAACCCAAGTAGCTGCTACTACATGAAAAGCTGTTGTTGATGCATGGCCTACTGCTGCTGCTGTATAGCTTGCTGCTGTCGCTGGAACTCATCTTGTCGAGTCTGAAACTGTGCAAATGTAGCAGCGATCTCCTGAGCCTAGCGAGCTTAATCCTGCCTCATCTGCTCAAGTATGACAAGTAGAGCAGGGTCTGTCTGTGGTGTAGGTGGAGCTAAACTAGAGCTACTGGCCTCATGGTCTTGTCGTTGTGGAGGCATCTAAGGGATAACGCGGTAGTCATCATCTGAGCTATCACTAGAGTCGCTCTCGACCATCCCCTCCTACTGAGCATCTAACTGCTCCTCCTCTATAGCTGCTATGCCCCTAATGGTCTCATCCTACTAGGCTGTAGTCTCTAGCACCTCTGGATGATAGCGCGGCTAGCTGGGTGTCCACACTACACTATGGCAGATCATCTAAGTTATGTTGTATGCAGGGAACTCTATAGTAGCACCACTATACTCTACCAATATCTTAGGTGGCCTCACAGTAACTGCCCTGTGGATCAAGAATGTAATTTAGTGAGCATATGGCAGCTGCCTGTGACCCCTGAACCCCTCTGCAATAGTATCCTCCATCTCTAATAGAAGGAGATCTCAAATGTCAAACACAGTCTGCTACATCAGAGAGTTCAATAGCCATAGTTGTATGCGTGTCAAGCCCTCATGATACCCCATCCTCAGAAGCAGGGTCCTCTTCATAATAGCATCAAGCACTCTAGCAGTAGGAGTGAGATCACTGGGCGTCCTGCTTGATCCCTCGCTAAAAGGCTCTGTGAAGCAATGGTGGACTAGATCTATAGGGGGCACCATACCGCCATGAGGGCATTTGGGAGGCGCTATCTGTCCATAGCAAACCTCATGAAACCAGACTGGCTGCTCCTGAAGCCTGAGAATCTCTCTGACCCTTGAACTCATCAGCCTATAATCTCTGCCTATGAAAGCAAAGTGAATGAATCTGTGCTACGGGTCAATCCAGAGTGTAGCATAGAACTGATGGACCCAAGATGAAACATATAAGCCTATCCATCTAAGTAAATCTTTTAGCCCTAGCAGGTAAGATAGGAAAGGGCAAATATGCTCTCTAGCTGCTGCTATAATAGATTCAATGTTGCACACCCTCTGAGATCTAAATATTGCTCCAATGTTAAGATATGCATTATAAAAATCTTCCTACAGTGGTGTGTAGAAGCCCTCTGAAGCTCGATCATCCCTCCTCGACGGGAACCACTACTCAAAGTCCATAAATCTAAGCTACTGCACCTGCTTGGCCATGGTGGCTCTCAAATCCAAGTGAGTCACTAGAGGCGGACCCTGTGGTCTAGGCGATGGAGGAGAACCCCTCCGCTGTGTCTCTGACCTCAGTGTGACTAGAGCACAGGTATGACCAGAGCGGCAAAGCTGTGGCTGAGGTGCCTGCTCTGTCTCCTTGGCCTGCTCTCCCTCCTAAGTCCACTCTGCTGACTGTGGCTGCTACTGTGACTCCCCCTAAGGCTGACTCTCATCAATAGCCACACACCGTCCTTGAACCATGATAGTCCCAGCTGGACCACCATGGCGGCACTCAACCTGCTCAAGTGCAGCCCTCGTAGATGGAGAAAGTTGATCTATAATAACAACACCACTCTGAGTATCTCCTCTCTCTACGCACTCTGCGGCCTCTGTAACTACAGCTGCTCTCAATGTATCTGCATCAGGGTACTTGCACTTCTTTGTCGCTAGCTTCTTCATCACCTTGCCTTTTGTATCTTTAGGCTGGCGAGGTGGGGGCCTTGGATCCTCATCACTGGGACCTCCTTTGACATTCTTGACACAAGCCATCTGATGAAGCTGAAAAGAACAACTGCCCTGACAAGAATCAACTACCAACTGTCACTTCTGAGGCTTGGACTCGATCCGTACTCACGAGCTTGGCCCCAAGTTGACTGATAGCTACCACTGAGACCTCAGAAACACCAACTTGCTGCATGTTAGAATAGATCAGATTTATAAATAATTACAACATATCTAGAGATATGAAACCCTAAGAAAGCAAGCAATAGATATGAAATTGGAAATGAGGGCTTGCTACCTGATGAACCGGCGATCCATAAAGAATAGGAATGAATTGGGGAACCACCAGATCAACAAAGCAAAGCTAGGGTTCTAGCAAAGTGCTACGACAGCCGAGAAGATGTGGGGCAGTGGATTAGGGCATGGCGTGGAGCAATGTGGCATGGCGTGGAGCAATGTGGCATAGCGTGGAGAGCAGCTAGGGTTCCAGCGAGCCTCTGGTGGCGATGCTGGCACGTGGATGGCGGAGCAGAGCGGCGCTAGGGCATGGCATGAGCGAGCTGCGGTGGCGTGGACGTGGTGGCGCGCGAAGCGTGTGGCGGCACATGGGAGCGGCTGTGCGCGGGCATGGCATCGAGGGCGTAGGAGCAGGGCGGCATGGCGCGAGAGCTGGGTGGCACGGCGAGCTAGGTGGCATGGTGAGCTTGCTGCGTGGCTAGGGAACGGCGGCGATGATGGTGCTGTGTGGGACATGGGATAGGTCACGTACGGTGGTTATATGGTGGCCCCCAGTGAGATAGAAAAGGAAATGGAGAAGAAGTCCTGAACCCAAACGTTTTCTACTGACCGAACGCTCCGGTGGCAATGATCGGACACTGCCACCTAGAGTCCGGCCGATTCTAAAGAGGTCCAAAACCCCTGGAATCACGACCGGACACATCCGATCACACCTGACCGGACACAGCCACAGTCTGGTCCAACTTGTCACCATCGTCTTCGCTCGACCGAACGCAGGAACGTCATCTGACCAGATGCTAAACAGCAGAGTCTGGTCACTTCATCATAGCAGGTTCACTCCCTATGAACTGACCGAACGCTGGACTTCAGAGTCCGGTGCAGCATCCGGTCACTCTTTTTCTAGCAAATCTTCAAAGTCCCTCGTGCTGCCTATTCCCAATCAAGTCCCAACTCTAATAAGATTCAAAAAAACACCAATTAGGACTGATGTGAGTGACCTCTCTCAAACCCTCAATTTTTTCAAAATATTTTGCCTTAGGCTATAATTCTTTTTGAGAAAATAGGCAATAAGAAGGCAATTAAAGATAAACGACAAAGAAACATTCATGCAAATGCAATGCAGTACTTGAAAGTAAATCTAGTTGCTTGTCAAGTTTGATCCAAGGTTAAGCTTCTTCACTCGCTTTTCGGTGATTATCTTAACCATGTTAGACAAGCCATAAGTGCATTACCATAAAGTAAACATGTTGTATATTACAATGCAATGCAAAGGACAACACAAGCTCAATTTTTAGTGAAGTTACTAAAATCAAGAACATTGAGCTCATTACGCAATCGACAAAAAGTCACCTCATCTAGCGGTTTAGTGAAGATATCCGCCAATTGATCCACTATCCTTACACCTTCTAATGATATATCATTCTTTGCAACATGATCTCTAAGAAAGTGATGGCGAATATCTATGTGCTTAGTGCAAGAGTGTTGAACCGGATTATTTGTAAGTTTTACCGCACTTTCATTGTCGCATAAAAGAGGTACTTTTTCTAGAACTACTCCATAGTCTAGCAAAGTTTGTTTCATATAAAGAATTTGTGCACAACAAGCACCTATGGCAATGTATATTGCTTCAACGATGGACAAAGCCACACTATTTTGTTTCTTGAAGGATCAAGACACAAGTGATCTACTAAGCAAATGGCACCCTCCGGATGTGCTTTTTCTATCAACTTTGCAACCGACATAATCCAAATCAGAATAGCCAACTAATTCAAATAAGCTCCTTTGGGATACCAAAGGCCAATGCTTGGTGTGTGCTTAAGATACCTAAGGATTCTTTTAACGGCAATCAAATGAGTTTCCTTAGGATTAGCTTAAAATCTAGCACACATACACACTAAACATGATGTCGGGCCTAGATGTGGTTAAATATAATAAGCTACCAATCATAGAGCGGTAGAGAGTTTGATCAACTATGTTACCTCTCTCATCTAGGCCGAGATGTCCATTAGTTGGCATTAGTGTCTTGATTGGCTTACATTCATCCATCTTGAATCTCTTGATAAGATCATTTGTATATTTCTCTCGAGAGATGAAAATCCCTTGTCTCGTTTGCTTGACTTGAAAACCAAGAAAGAATGTAAGCTCTCTAATCATTGACATCTCAAACTCCTTCAAAATCAATTCACCAAACTCTTTACAAGAATCTTCATTTGATGATCCAAAGATGATATCATCAACATACACTTGACAAATAAAGATGTGTCCATCAAGCTTCTTGGTGAATAGTGTGGTGTCGACATTCCTAATGGTGAAGCCTTTCTCAATGAGGAAGTCCTAAAGATGCTCATACCAAGCTCTTGGGGCTTGCTTAAGCCCATATAGCGCCTTGGATAACCTATAAACATGATTAGGATATCTAGGGTCTTCAAACCCAGGAGGTTGATCAACATAGACTAGTTCATTAATAAAGCCATTTAAAAATGCACTTTTCATATCCATTTGATATAATTTCATTTCATGATGTGATGCATATGCAAGGAGGATACAGATGGCTTCTAGTCTTGCAACCGGTGTAAAGGTCTCTCCAAAATCTAAACCTTCAACTTGAGAGAACCCCTTTGCAACTAGTCTTGCCTTGTTCCTCATAACAATGTCTTGATCATCTTGCTTGTTGTGGAACACCCACTTTGTTTCAATGACTCTTGCACCTTTTAGTCGCACTTCAAGAGTCCAAACTTCATTGCTGGTGAAGTTGTTCAACTCTTTATGCATGGCATTGATCTAATCTAGATTTTGAAGAGCTTCTTCTACCTTGGTAGGCTCAAAATAAGAGACAAAAGAGTGATGTTCAATAAATGAAGCAAGCTTTTGAGAACGAGTCATTACTCCCTTTGATGGACTCTCTATGATGAGATCTTATGGATGAGCTTGAAGTAGAGGTGAATTTCTTCTATCAACCACTTGAGGGGGAGGTTATGGAGCATCAACATCTTGTGCTTGTACCACCATTTGCTCATGGGAGACATGAGTGTCTTCATTTTCTACTCTTCCATCTTTTTCACCATCTTGTGGCACACTTGATGAAGAGGGTGGATTGATCACTTGTACATCATCTTCATTATCATTAGGCTTGATGTCTCCAATCGGAATATTCTTCATGGCCTCCCTCAATGGTTCATCACATACATCATCAAGATTCTCATGTGCTCCTTGGGAGCTGTTAGATTCATCAAATTCCACATCATATGTTTCTTCAACCAAGACGGTGGCATGATTAAATACTCTATATGCTTTAGACTTTGATGAGTAACCAACAAGAAAACTAATATCACAACATCTTTAGAACTTCCCTAGGTGTTGTCGCTTCTTATAGATGTAGCATTTGCAACCAAACACTCTAAAGAAGGAGACATCTGGCTTCTTCCCATTGAGCAACTCATAAGGTGTCTTGCCAAGAAACTTTTGAAGGAATAGGCGGTTGGATGCATAGCATGCGGTGTTGATAGCTTCCGCCCATAGAGCTTTGGGAGTGTTGTACTCATCAAGCATTGTTCTTGCAAGAGTGATCAATGTCCGGTTCTTCCTCTCAACTACACCATTTTGTTGAGGAGTATATGTTGCAGAGACCTTATGCTTGATCTCAATTTCATCACAATAGGCTTCTATATTTATGTTGTCAAATTCTTTACCGTTGTCACTTCTAATCTTCTTGAGTTTTACTTCAAATTCATTTTGTGCTCTCTTGGCAAACTTCTTGAAGCAAGATGCAACTTCAGATTTGTCATGAATGAAGAATACCCATGTGTATCTTGAATAGTCATCAACAATCACAAGACCATAAAGATTTCTTTCCAAACTCTTGTATGTTGTTGGTCCAAATAAGTCCATGTGAAGGAGTTCTAGCACTCTTGTGGTTGACATAAAAGCTTTTGTTGGATGAGTATTTGTAGCTTGTTTGCTGGCTTGACATACACTACAAAGCTTGTCCTTCTCAAACTTCACATCCTTCAACCCTCTTACCAAATCATTCTTCATTAGCTTCTTGAGTGAGCTCATCCCAACATGAGCAAGTCTTCTATGCTATAGCCACCCAAGTGTTGTTTTGGTGAATAGGCAAGTCTTCAAATTTGCATCTTCGGAGGTGAAGTCCACTAGATATAGGTTGTTGTATCTAAATCCTTTGAATATCACTTGATCGTCATCCTTCTTAGATACAACAACTTCCTTCTCGGTAAACAAGCATTGGAAGCAAAGATCACACAATTGTCCAATGGATAGCAAGTTGAAGCTCAATAAAGCAACATATAGTACATTTAAAATAGAATGATCATTTGATATTGTCACTTTGCCCAATCCTTTAATCTTGCCCTTTGAATTGTCTCCAAATGTGATTCTTTTTTGTCCATCTACTTTTTCATCTAGTGATGTGAGCATACGAGGATCACCAGTCATATGTTATGTGCAACCACTATCAATAACCCAATGACTTCCACTAGTCTTGTAGTTCACCTATACATAAGAGATCAAGCTTTAGGAACCCAAACTTATTGAGGGCCCTTCACCTTCTCAACAAGTGTCTTTGCTACCCAAATTTTCTTAGGCCTATTCTTATTTGGAGGTCCTAAGAACATGACTTTCATCTTTCTACTAGAATCCTTTCTAAGCATGTAATGAGTATTGAAGGCAAAAGGTCTAACATGCTTGGGCAAGGGTTGTGGTGGTGGAGTTTGGCACTCATGGGCAAAGTGACCTTCTTATCCACACTCAAAACATCTCTTTGGCTTTGGCTTTGATTTGTGTTGTTGTTGAGCTTGAGCCTTCTTCTCTTGGTTTGCCAAATACCCAATGCTACTTCTATCCATCTTCATGACAGTGTTCATTAGTAGCTCACTTTGAAGATACTTGCCTCTTGTGAACTTGCTCAATCCAATCTTGAGATGCTCTTTCTCTAATTTGAGCTTCTTGTTCTCTTCCTTGAGTGCATCATTGTTTTTCTCTTTCTTGAGCTTCTTGTTCTCTTCTTTCAACTTCTCATTCTCAAGAATCAAATCACCATCATAATCAAGAGTTTCTAGCACTATGGTGTTGATGGTTTTGAGCTCTTCAAGATATTTCTTAAGCTTTTTATTGTCATTCTTGAGCTTGATATACTCATCATAACTATCAGTCTCAACCACTTGCTTGCCCTTGCTACTAGAACTTTGCTCAATGCTCTTAATGATCAAATCATCATATGATGTAGCTATATCAATCTTAACAACATTGTTAGTAGCATCATGTGGCTTATTGGATAAATATTCTTGAGCAATGACAAGATTATCATGATTAATCTTAAGAGTAGTATATTCTTCTTTTAGCATGTTGTGGCTAGAGATGAGCTCATTTTGTATCCTCTCAAGTTTATCATGTTTATCTTTAAGCTCTTTCTTAGAAGATTTGAGCTCCTTGAGTTTGGATGATATAACATCATTTGCTTCTTTAAGCTCAACACAAGTCTTTTTGGCTATATCACATTTAGCTAAAAGAGAATCATTCTTAACTTCTAGTTTTTCATTCTTAGCTCTACTCTTTCTAATGATCTTAGTGTATTGATTTAGCAATTTAACAAGATCATCATAAGAAGGTGATTCATATTCATCATCATCACTATCGCTATCATCATTGCTAGCATGTTCATCACCACTACTATCATCATTTGATACCTTGTGATCACCCTTGGCCATAAGGCATAGGTGTGTAGAGGATGATGGCGGTGGTGGTGGTGAAGATGATGAAGAATCAATAACAATGGTGGCCACCTTCTCATTGTCACTATCATCATCGGATGAGCCACTAGATGAATCAATGTCTGTGAGCCAATCACCGACGATGTATGCCTTTCCACTTTTCTTCTTCTTGTGGAAGTCCTTCTTCTTGCCATCTCTCTTCTTATATGGCTTGTTTTTCTTCTTCTCATCTTCTTCTTCATTGCTTGAGTCATCTTTCTTGCCCTTGTACTTGTTCTTGAACTTGTCTTTCTTGGGCTTGGTGCATTGGTGTGCTAGATGACTAAGTTCTCCACAATTGTAGCAATCCATCTCAGAGATTGGCTTCCTTCTAGAGCTAGTGAAGAACTTCTTCTTGCCATCAAACTTGATGCCACTCTTGTTGAGCTTCTTTAGCATCTTGGCAATTCTTCTCACCATGAGAGCAAGACTTGCATCATCAATTTCATCATCACTTGAGCTCTCATACTCAAGCCTTGTTTTGCCCTTCTCTTGGCTAGCTTTGAATGCTAAGTCTTTTTCTTTCTTCTTAGTAGAGGATGAGCCATCTTGTGGTGTGATGTGCATGTACATCTCATAAGCATTGATCTTCCTAAGATTTTTGTTGGTGTAGCGGTGAAAAGATCACCTTGATGAAGCACGGTCACAATATGCCCATATTTATCAATGGGGAGGACACTTAAGATTTTTCTTACAACATCAGATGGTTGCATTTGAGTGAGTCCAAGCCCATTGACTTCCTCTACAAGAACATTCAAACATGAGTACATCTCATTAGCACATTCTTTAGGAAGCATCTCAAAAGAGTTAAGCTTTTTTATGACAAGATGATAGCGTTCCTCACGCTCACTCTTTGTTCCCTCATGGAGCGCACAAACGTCCGACCATAGTGCATGGGCGTCCTTATGGTTCCTCACCCGGTTAAACACATCTTTGCAAAGGCCTCTAAAGATGATGTTTCGAGCCTTTGCGTTCCATTTCTCATAATTCACCTCATCGCCTTGTAGGTGTGTAGCATCCTGAGGTTTTGGAAAGCCTTGTGAGGTGGCTCTAAGTATTCCAACATCTAGAGCTTCTAAATACGCCTCCATGTGGATTTTCCAATATGGAAAATCATCCCTATCAAAGATAGGAGGAGGTCAATCCCCATGAGACATCTTTCTCTAGATGGTTAAGTCTAATTCGTGAGCATAAGGCTCTGATACTAATTGAAAGGATCAAGATGCCCAAGAGGGGGGGTGAATTGGGCTAATTCTAAATTTCTTTGCAATAATTAAGTCTTACGGTTAGCCCAATTAACCCATTGTGTCTATAAAGTGTTTCTATTGATCTATCACAAAAGTTTAGCAACCTATATTCCAATCCTACTCTAGCATGACAATTCTATGAATATAAATAACAAGAATTGAATTGCTCAAAGTAAAGAGAGAAGGGGGAACGCAGTGATGTTTTGCTAAGGTATCGGAGAGTCGCCACTCCCCACTAGTCCTTGTTGGAGCACCTGTGCAAGGGTATAGCTCCCTCTTGATCTACGCAAGGATCAAGTGCTCTCTACGGGTTGATTCTTTGACACTCCATCATGATAAATCACCCACAACTGCTCATAACTTGAGTTGGGTCATCCACAAGCTCCATCAGATGATCACCAAGCTCCCAATCACCATCAAGCCATCTAGGTGATGGCGATCACCAAGAGTAACAAGCATGAACTCTCACTTGACCACAACAAGCCTAATGAGAAGGGTGGATGCATACTTTGCTACTCTTGCTTTCACTAATGAGGGCTCTCTTTGGGATTCTCAAATCTCAATCACCTCACTAGGACCTTGCTCTTCTTGGTACTCTCAAAGGTGTTTCTTAGCTATTGGAATAAGCAAAAGTACCCCCTCACATGAATGGAGTAAGTATTTATAACCTTGGTTGAAAAACAAACCGTTATGTGCCTCTGTGGGGTGACTGGATGCTCCGGTCAGTTCTCTCTGAACTCTAGTGTTTAAGTTGTGACCGGACGTTGGACAACGTCCGGTCAGCACTGACCGGATGCGTTCGGTCATAATTTTCCCTCTCTGGAACCTTACTAGAGTCAACCGGACGCTGAGACCCAATGTCCGATCACTCACCTCTTAGCGTCCGATCACACCAGACGAAATCACCTTGATCAAATGAACTGACTGAATTCTGTGCCAGCGTCTGGTCGCTCCGGAACCAGCGTCTGGTCAGCATTTGATCCTCCATTTACTTCCAACTCTTGATCATACATGAATGAAGTTTGCTCCAATGGACCTAAGGGCTTTTTAGGAGCTACCTAGTGCTAGATTTAGCGAGTGTGCACCACACCTAACTCACTAGACTCACCTAGGTCAAGCTACCCATTCATACTCCCCTTAATAGTACGGCCAAAGGAAAAACAAAGTCCTAAACTACTCTAAGTGTCTCCTCAACACCAAACGATACTTAGAACTAGTCCATCCTTAACCTTGTCGTCCATCCTTTGAAAACTGAAACGATTTCCATCGTAGGGGCATGACCACCATGATAGCCAAATCGATCTCCATTACCGTGACCTAACTTAATTGTCTCTGCAAAACACACGTTAGTCATAGTAATCACATATTGTCATTAATCACCAAAACCTAACTAGGGGCTTAGATGCTTTTAGAGCCCATAGGGGCACGTCCAGGGGGGTCTCACAAATAGATGAACGGCAAAACTGTTCTTGATAGATTAATCTAAGCAAAACCCAAACCCTAATGTGGTGACGGCTACTGAATATATGAAGGTTTGGTCGAGGAGACCCCCCTAGATGCGCTCCTAGGGGCTCCAACACGATACAAGGGCCAACGACCCAAAAGACGGTGTCGCAACACCCTAGCGGATTCTAGATGTTGACTTGTTTTGATGATTTCAGTTGATTCCAAAGGGCTTTTGACGTGAGACCACTTGCATTGGCTTTCTTATCTAATTAGCTTTCTATCCATATGTGGATCGTCGAAAACGGACACCATATGTGACCTGGGAGTCATTTTTAGTACATGCTGCTCCTGGACTCTGAGACGGGCTCAAACTTGAGTTGCTTTGGGCCTCCACCTTGGGGACTCAAACTGAATTAGCCTCGGGCCTCCTTCTTGACTTGGACACCCTTGCTGGCCTCCTACTCCTCCATACCATGTGCCAAACATGGTCGTATGCATGGGTGTCATGTCCTCATCAAAGGAGGACACAATGCTTAAGCTAACATGTGCTACCAAGTGCTCAATATCTTCACATGCATCCTCAATTTCATAGCCAAGACAGCTAGCACACCACCCTTACTCTTGCTGTCTTGCCTGGTGTGGTAGTACCACACCTAAAGAGAGGCATTGCCGCTAAGCGACACTGCCGCACTTGAGCCACAGCACTGTCGTGACTTAAGTGACCATTGGAAGGCAGGGGGTATTTATACTTTTCCCTTCCTCTCCAACGTCTCTCCCCTTGTTCCCAAAATGGTTTAGTTCGACCAAAAATAGAAAAGTGCTCTTCTCTCTCCCCTCCATTGGTGACTTTGAGCTCCCAAGCTTCTCCTTTGATTTCCTCATCAATCCTTGAGAGAAAAATGTCCCAAACTTGATTAGAGAGCAGATCCTTTGATTCCCCAACTCAAAAGAGCACTTGGTTCATGTTTTGGAGGACGGTTGTGTTTATTACTCTTATAGCTTTGCTCCTAGCTAGCTAGAGCATCGCCCGTGGAGCTTGCCAACTTGTGTGGCAGCTCCGAGAGGTTTGTAACCATCTCTTAAAGCTAGTAAACTCACCTCTCATCTCAAGAGTTAAGTCTCTTGACTTGAGAATGAGGAAGGGTTGCAAATCCCTAAGCCTTAGTGGCTAACCTCAACAACGTGGACTTAGGCAAGCCTTAGTGGTGAGCTAAACCACAGGATAAATCCTTATGTCATCTTGTGCTTAAGTTATTTCACTTGAATTGCATATTGTGTTGAGGTGATTTCTAGGGTTTGTGGTCAATCTACTTGTGTGTGGTGTTCCTACCACTTCTAGCTGTTGATCTGTGTTACATATACTTGTAGGAAGCTAAAAAATTTATCCGATTCAAGTTTTCATTCATAGTTTTTGAATTGTGCCATGAAGTTATCCGTAGCTGCGGTAGTGCTGCTGTCTTAGCTCGGTAGTGCCGTGGTCACAGCATGGCAGTGCCATAGGTTGAATTTGATGAAAGTTTGAGTGTTTATTTTAACAGGCCTATTCACCCTCCTCTAGGCTAACCAAAGATCCTACAGTCACCCTTTTCTAGTTGATCTTACCTTGCTTCCCTCTGATGGACTGGATGTCATACTAGGGATGGATTGGCTAACTCAACACAAGGGAGTAATATCTTGCTCACCACGGTATGTGGAGATAATGCACCCGAGTGATCATGTAATCCGATGTGAGTCCAACCTTGAGAAGACAGTTTCCATGTTGTGTGCCTTGGAAACCAAGTCAGTTGAGGAGGTGCCCGAGTATATGAGTACCCTAATGTGTTCCCCAAAGAGCTACCAGGTATGCCACCTGACTAGGATGTGGAGTTTGTGATCGACCTTTTGCCTAGTACGGGACCTATTGCTAAGAGGTTCTATCGCATATCAGTTGATGAGCTAGAGGAACTCCTCAAATTGCTCAGGGAGTTGCCTGACAATGGGTACATTAGGCCTAGAGCTTCACCCTAGGGTTCTCCTATCTTATTTGTGAAGAAGAATGGTTCCATGAGGATGTGCATTGACTATCAGAACTTGAATGCCATGACTGTCAAGAACAAGTACCCACTGTCGAGGGTAGATGATATGTTAGACCAGCTAAGGAATGCCAAGTTCTTTTCTAAGATTGATCTCTAATCTAGGTACCATCAGATAAAGATCATGACTGAGGACATTCCCAAGATAGCCTTTGTCACTAGGTATGGGCAGTATGAGTTCACTGTTGTGCCCTTTGGACTCACCAATGCCCCCGTCTACTTCATGAATATGATGAACAAGGTGTTCATGGAGAAACTAGATAAGTTTGTGGTGGTATTCATCGATGACATTCTTGTTTATTCAACCACTATAGAAGAACATGAGCAACATCTGAGAGTGGTGCTAGAGAAGCTGAGACAGAATCAACTGTACGCCAAGTTTAGCAAGTATGAATTTTGGCTTGAAGAAGTCACCTTCTTAGGTCACATTCTCACTGCTTAGGGAGTAGCTGTTGATCATGCCAAGATTGAAGCTGTAAAAGAATGGAAACAACCCCGCAATGTGACTAATATCTAGAGTTTTCTTGGGTTGGCAGGATATTACCACCACTTCATTGAGAACTTTTCCAAGATAGCCAAGCCGATGACCAACCTTCTGAAGAAGACCAATGAGTTTGAGTGGACGCCCGAGTGCGAGCAAAGCTTCCAAACCTTAAAACAGAAGCTTACCACCACTCCTGTGTTAGCATTGCCTGATATTCAGCAAGACTTTGTGGTCTATTGTGATGTGTCTAGACAGGGACTCGGCTGTGTTCTGATGCAAAATGAGAGAGTTATAGCTTATGCTTCTCGCCAGCTGAAGGACCACGAGCAACGCTACCCTACCCATGATCTTGAACTTGCAGCTATTGTGCATGCCCTGAAGATCTAGAGACACTATCTGATCGAGAACAAATGTGACATCTACACCGATCACAAGAATCTAAAGTACTTTTTCACTCAGGAGGATCTGAACATGAGGCAGCACCAATGGCTAGAGCTGATTAAGGACTACAACCTAGAGATACACTATCACTAGGGAAAGCTAATGTAGTCGCAGATGCCCTGAGCTATAAGGGCTATTGCCACAGTCTAATGACCGAAGCCATACCACCAGAGTTGAGTCAACAGATGGAGGACCTTTGAATCGAAATCCTACCGAAGGGAATGCTGAATGAACTTTGAGTGCAGTACAATCTTGAAGATCGAATCTACAAAGCCCAACAAGAATGCCCCGAAATCTAGGAAATTCGAGAGCTCATGGAGCTAGGCAAGTGACCTGAGTTCAGAGAAGATGAACATGGAGTGTACTAGTACAAGGATAGAATCTGTATACCCTCTGATGCAGCTTTGCGAGAGGTGATCCTAGCCGAGGGTCATGACTCTAAGTACTTTATCCACCCAGGAAGTACCAAGATGTATGCCGACTTGAAGAAGCTTTTCTGGTGGAAGAATATGAAAGCTAATATTGTAGGGCATGTCACGCATTGCGGCATTTGCAATAGGATCAAAGCCGAACACCAAAGACCGGTAGGACTATTGAAGCCCTTAGATGTTCCGATGTGGAAGTGGGAAAGCATATCCATGGACTTTATAGTGGGTTTACCTCGAACCCCAAAAGGCCATGACTTGATCTAGGTAATTGTCGATAGATTGGCCAAGGTAGCTCACTTCATAGCTATGAGGAATGACTACATAACTGAGAAGCTCGCAGATCTCTATGTGGATAACATTCTCAAGGTTCACGGAGCTCCTATGAGCATAGTGTCCGATCGAGGGACGCAATATGTGTCCAAGTTCTGGAAGAGTCTCCAAAAGGTAATCGGGACTCGACTAGATTACAGCACCGCTTACCACCCTCAGATGAATGGCCAGACAGAGAGAGTGAACTAGATCTTGGAGGATATGCTCCGAGCTTGTATTCTAAAATATGGGTTTGATTGGGAGAAGAGTTTACCACATGCAGAGTTTTCTTACAACAACAGCTACCAAGCTAGTCTCAAGATGTTACCATTTGAGGCCTTGTATGGGAGGAAGTGTAGGACCCCTCTGATGTGGTCAGAAGTCAGGGAGAGATCATTGTTTGGCCCCGCAAAGATCAAGGATGCCGAAGGAGTCACCTAAGTGCGAGAGAATCTGAGAATTGCTCAAAGCCGACAGAAGAGTTACGCACATAAAAGGTGGAGAGACCTTGAGTTCAAAGTTGGGGACTACGTTTATCTCAAAGTCTCCCCACTTCGAGGCACCATCAGGTTCCATGTGAAAGGGAAGTTGGCGCCAAGGTATGTAGGACCTTACCAGATTTGTCAGAGAGTTGGCAAGCTAGCCTACGAGTTGGAACTGCCTAAGGAATTAACCGAAGTGCACCCAGTATTCCATGTATCTCAACTACACAAGTGCTTCAAGCTACCAGATAAGCAAGTACCTACAGAGGCCCTCGATAAATAGGACACTCTAGAGTACAAGGACCACTCGATACAGATACGTAAACCTTTTGTGTATTCGTGAAAAAACAAAATATTTCATAAAAACTATGATTTTGGTCTCCAAATGAATGTAAAAAGAACTAAATAAGTAGTCCATATAAATTATAAATATTAAATGGATAAATTCAGAATTAAAATTTACATAAAAGGCAATGATTTCCATAAGTTGAAAAAAGTACCTAAATAAAAGATTAATGTATTATTGTGTCGAAAACAAAGTTAAAAAAAATCATTTTTTCACTCTCAAGGACTAAAAACTATCACATGACCATACAATTCATATTACGAAAAGATATAGACAAAAAGTCAATATAGATAGAACATATATGAAAAGACATAGTAGTTGTGTAGAATTCAACAACTGCTCCAATTGGATTTTGCCATAGTAATAAAAAAACAAGGAAATCACATGATCGTCTATGGGAGGATTACATAGCTGTCACCTATCAACAATGTCTTTGTATGCTCATGAAAAGTCATCGAAGCACATGGGATCCAAACACCACTTTGGATGTAGTAGTTGCCCCGATAGATAAGAACAACATCATGATAAATCCCGCGATTTTTTGTTTTTGCGGGGAGGGGTGGGGGGGGGGGGTGCAGATATAGTTCCGATCCACAATAAAAAAAATGTACAAGGTGATCTAAAAATTAAATTGAGAAGAGGGTCAAGGAACTAAACAGCCTGTGAGGGACTTGGACCAATCCATACAGTAGTTTTATTGAGGAATGGAGCTGAAATTAAGGCTACCTTAATTTGGCATTAGTAGAAATTGCTGAGACATGATGTAGTTGTGGAAAAAAAGGATGAGATAAATATTAATAGGTTCAAGCTAAGAAATTCATCGATGGTAACTATATTAAATTCGTGCGAATGGATACATATCTTCGATGGTTTCATAGATAGAGAAACCAATACAATCAAACAAAGAAACAAAATTATATAAGTACGTAATATTTTCAAGTAAGAAAAAAATTAAATCCACAATAATAATGAGAAAAAACAGCTACATACACTATTTGCGTAGGCCATTAGTTTTTGTTGGATCTTACTGTCACCTCAAAATATTTCCAGCCGGGATCACATGTTGGGTCATCTTACTACTGCCCTAAGGGCTCATTTGGAAGCAAGGGGGGACACACCCAGAGATGAAAAACTCCTCCACGAAGAACTAAATAATTATTCAAATTATTTTCATATGGATTTTCCCTGAAAAATGTCAGGATCCCAAGGGGATTTGAGTTTCTAAATTAGCCTTAAATGATGGAGGGACGCCATGGCGACGAGCCACTCGAAGGTCGCCATAAAACCAATATTTGTTTTCCAGAGAACTACTCTTGCTGGTCGTGGTCGTCGTCGGAATTCCAAGTTCTATCGTGTACGTGCATGCATGATTTATTCAAAAAGTACGTCCCTGCATGGAAAACGAATGGCGTGCCCTGTCTGCCGGTCCGGGCGGGCCACGAATTTTCCCGGGCGGCCTAAAGTTGTTGGCGACTCGAGGACCGGGGAAAGAACGAACTGCGCATGCATTGCAGCAGGCGTGAAGTGACCTCCGATAGGAGAAGAGAAGCGTCGTCTCGTCTCGTCGTTTTCTGGTTCCATAGGAGTGAAACGACCAGGAGACTGTCAGCGATTGGAGCCGTCTGATTCAAGATTCCAGTGCGCGGTCGTGGCGCCATTGCCTCTGTACCACACCACACCGCCATTGCCCGCGCTGACCAGCCTGGCAGCCTGCAGCCGCGCCAACCGGCCGGCGGTGAGTAGCCGAGTAGTCCGGGTCCGGTTTGCACGGGCACCCCACGGCGCGGTCTCCCGCGAGTCCTCACCCCGTTTCCATCATCCGCGCACCCAGCACTCACCGTCACCGCGCTGCCCACGGCCACCGTACCGGCGACCGACGCGCTGCCGATCACTCGTTCGGACGTTCGCTCGCCTCGCCAGCGGCCGCTTTTCGCCAGCCTCGCTCTCCGCTTGACGCCCCCCCGTCCCGCGCAAGCGCACAACCGACCAGAGAGACTCGGACTCCATTTTCTCCGTGCGCCAGGCCACGGCCGTCGTGAGCCTGTTGGCTTGGCTTCGCTTATAAACCGTACACTTTTTTATAGATATATTTTTTCAGTTAATAAATAATATTTTTTTCTCACAATATATTAGACGACGGTGCTTTCAGCCAGGACTCAACTGGCCGTGGTCGTCCCGGAATACCGGCAACCACCAGCGAGCGAAGCCGGTCAAATCGCGCGCGCGGCAAGACGACGTACGCCACGACCGCGAACCAGCCTGGACCCATTCGCCGAGTCCATCTTTCCCTGTCCTTGGAGGCTTGGACTCGGTCGCGCCCACGGAAACCAACAATATGCGCGGCGCGGTCGTGTGCGGTGTTGGCTTTCGACAGCGCATGGACGGACTGGACGATCATGTGATGATTTCCGCCTCCCGGTCCCGGGGGAAGCCGGTTGCAGTCGCTGACGCATGGCAAGCGCTGTGCAGCGACAGCGATTCCGCGAGGCGCCCGACCGATTCAAAGGGGGGCCTCGCTCGGCCGAGGACCGCTTCAAAGGGGTTGGCTGTTCTCGCAAGAGATGTGTCGCGGGTTTACCAGCCGGTTGCCATCATTGGTCCAAGCAAGGAATATTGCCTGTCTGGGTCTGCCGTTGATTTGGTTTTTTTCCATTTTGTTCATTTCTGCGAGACATGGACAGGAGCTACTAGCTCCATCTGGGAAACAGCACTGTGCAGTGCAGGGATTTATACTTCAGCGGACAACCCTTGCGTGCTATCTCTGTCACGACAACGAGGGCTTCTAGTTCTAGCTAGATTTACCACTGAGGTAACAACACTTCAATTCCCTTCCAGTAGGAGACTAGCAGCATTTTTGTGGGTTTATCATGGCAGGGTGAGTCCGAGATTCAGCACGGGCTCTCACATTTTCCTGACGCACTGCTTAGTGATGATATACCTCAAATCTAGTTTACTAGTTCATGTACGCGTCACAACTTAACTAAAGGCCTGTTTGATCACAACTGGATTATTCATAGGATTATTATAATAAGAATTATGAATTATAATAATCTATTTAGGTCCATAGATTATATATATGGTGATTGACTATGGTCGGTTAAAGTGAGAAATTCATGTCGTATCCTTTATAGTTTGGCAAATTGGACAATCGGTTAGGGGAGCAAGTTGGACTTTCAGCACCTATAATCCCCTATAACCTGATCTCACTTGGATTATGAGCGAGATCATATGGTAATCAAGAGTTTTATTTATAACAATCCATCATATAATTAATTTTGTTTGGATAAAAGATTTGATTATAAATCTAAGTATTATAATCGGAGGGGTATCCAACCAGGCCCCAAAGTAGATGTGCATGTGCTATGTACCTTAACAAAAGAATGCGCCAAGAAAAACTCCATGGGACTAAAGACTGGCCACGCTATTATAATCGTTCGTTTGGAAATTAATACAAGTTGTGTCGCGTCCAAACAGCTCAGTGAACTTTACTTTTCACCGAACTGAGGCTCTGTGAGGTCCTTGTCACTTCGGCAGAAAGAACACAGCTACAATTTGGGACTTTGTTGCCCGGACGATTCGTCCAGGTCCATCACTCTCACAAGCAGCGACAAACGGAAGGCTTCAATCTAAAGTTTGGAATCGCTGACCACACGCGAGTGTTCAGATCACTGTAATTTCATTTCATCCATTCAATTCAAAAGATGAATCTTTTTGTCCTTTTTTTTCTTTTGCCCCGTTCGTTTGGAGGAATTCTGGAGGAATTTGTGAGAGAAAAATACTGTTCCGGATGAAAAAAGAAGCGGATCAAGCCGGGTTTAAGGGCACGCGAACGGAGCCTATGTAGCTAGTTGGGCTATGCAGACTGCAGAGTCTACCTCCGAGATCTCATCCCATTATCACGCTAGGAAGAAAAAGTTTCAATGCGTAACAGGTGATTTGATTCGGCAAACAAGTGATCTCGCATCCGTTACACGTTTGGAACTGAAAAAAGGTTGTTCCTGTATTCCAATTAGAATTAATAACCTTGAGATTTATTGGCCGGCCTCGATCAGCGTTTCAAAGTTTCTCATAGTGATAGGGTTTGTATGTGCATGTTCAAAGAAAAAACTGAGTGTGCATATGTATTTGTGGATCTATTCCGTGTAATTAGAAAAAAAAAAACAATAAAATCCATATACTTACAGAAGAGGTAAATGAAGAAAAGTAAAGTGTCGGCGTTACCAGGAAACTTCTACTGGCAGTGCTTTTTATGCCGAGAATGCGACAACCATACCGAGCCGCGAGTCCAGCACTAGACAGAGAAGTAAATCTTTTGTATTGCATGACAAGTTAATCCCATCGCTGTTCATCGTCGTAACGGATAACCAGATAGAAACAATTGGGCTTCTTTCACCTGCTTTTTCTTATGGTACTACTATACAGGGACAAATTATTAAAGGAAGTGGCGTGTGAGAGTTGACCTGGTACACAATAACACGACAGCAGAAAAGTTGGTGTTCAAGTTGACTAGGAATCGTAGACCGATGTGTAGCTTGCCTGGTTTTGGCTAAGCCATAGATTAGCAAATCCTACGCTCCTGGCTACATGATGATCCACATACTACTATCTGGAGTGTTGTTCTCTTGATCTCTGCTGCAAGTCCATCATGGTGGTTTAGGGTTGTAGCACCAACACTCCAACCTAGCTACTACTCACATGCAAGTGTTCATATATGCTTTATGATAATAGAGAAATGCTTTCGTTCATTGTACTGGGTCCTAGCTACTACTCACATGCAAGTGTTCATTTATGTTTTATGATAAGGGTTAAGTCCAATTTACACCCTCCAACTTACAGCAAAGTTCGGATTTCAACCTCGAACTTCAAAACCAGACAACTTTGGCCCTCCAACTCTCGAAAAAGTTCAACTTTCGACCTTCTGGGCGGTTTTGCGGGTGAACAGTAACTTTTGATATTTTCGAGAGCACCGAAATTTTATATTATTTTTTCGAGCATCTTACTGTCTTCAAATGAAAAAACTCAAAACTACAAAGTTGTAGATCTCATCGAGGTCTACAATTTACATATAAAAATTATCTTCATCCGACATCGTATTGAAGGGTTTTTTATTTTTTGAAATTTGAGTCTCATCACGCGATAAAATATGGTGCTAAAATTTTATATTATTTTTTCGAGCATCTTACTGTCCTCAAATGAAAAAACTCAAAACTACAAAATTGTAGATATCATCGAGGTCTACAATTTACATATAAAAATTATCTTCATCCGACATCGTATTGAAGGGTTTTCTATTTTTAAAATTTGAGTCTCATCACGCGTGAAACAATTTTGTCGCGTGATGAGACTCAAATTTCAAAAAAATAGAAAACTCTTTAATACGATGTCGGATGAAGATAATTTTTATATGTAAATTGTAGACCTCGATGAGATCTACAACTTTATAGTTTTGAGTTTTTTCATTTGAGGACAGTAAGATGCTCGAAAAAATAATATAAAATTTCAGCACCATATTTTATCGCGTGATGAGACTCAAATTTCAAAAAATAAAAAACCCTTCAATACGATGTCGGATGAAGATAATTTTTATATGTAAATTGTAGACCTCGATGAGATCTACAAGTTTGTAGTTTTGAGTTTTTTCATTTGAGGACGTTAAGATGCTCGAAAAAATAATATAAAATTTCGGCGCTCCTGAAAATATTGAAAGTTACTGTTCACTCGCGAAACCGGAAGGTCGAAAGTTGAACTTTTTCGAGAGTTGGAGGGCTAAAGTTGTCCGGTTTTGAAGTTTGAGGTTGAAATCTGAACTTTGCTGTAAGTTGGAGGGTGTAAATTGGACTTAACCCTTATGATAATAGAGAAATGCTTTCGTTCATTGTACTGGGTTAATCTTCAACAATCCATGCAACTAGCGGTTCTGGATACTATATATAATATATTCGATCGGTGCGAAGTTGATCAGGCCTGCTCAGCCGGCGGTAGACATCCTATTTGCTACAGTGCTTTTGTGTCTCAGTATGGCGGCAGCAACAGCCGTAGCGGCTGGCTTCAAGTGCTACCGAATAGGCCCGATTAGAAATACAAACAAGTTTTGAAAGTCACACGGTTACGTAGAAACGATGCTTGCATATTTCTTATGCCATCATATCACCTAGTATATTTTAGGCATACTAGTAACCTAAGTGCTAGTCAATGAAATCAATTGGACAATCCAGGTCATCGCTGCACATGACATGCTAACGTGGAGACACCATCAACTACGTGTTAAAATAACATAGACGCAAATCAATACGACTAGCAGTAGCTTTTGACTGTTTTAAGGTATAGATTTTTCAGTCAAGATTTCACAGAAGATCAAACGCGAAAGAGAGAACATCTGCGTCTGCTCAATCTCGGTTTAACTCCTGCCTCTTCGTTTAAACAAACTATCTTCTTCGACTCCATGAAAAAGGAAATATTTGCCGAGTTCATTTGCATCCAAAGCAAGCATGATAGTATGCTAAAGGCACTGAGAAAAATATCTGATGAAGCACGCACAATAAATAAGATAGCAAGACCGCTGCAATTGCAATTGCTAACCTCTAATAACTGCGTACACACGGACGGCGACACGGCCGCCGCGACACCGCGTTATGAGCGTCCGCTGCTGTGCCTGTGCGTGCGCCTCCTGCGTGTGGCAATAGCAGCGGGCAGCGGCAGTTGGTCACCGTGGACGTGAGCCTGCAGTGGACTGGAGACTGGACCCTGCTTGCCGCAGCTCCGCGGGTGGAGTGGACGCCCGGCTACTGTCTGTACTCTCCATTCTCCAAGAAGGCAAAGGAAGAGCACGGCTCACCCACCCTGCCCATCGGCCATCGCGTCCTCTCTCTCGCTTCCCCCAAATCCACCGATTTCCTTCGAGAGGTCAGGGCCTCTGCGCCCGATTCCGTCCCGCCTCGCCGATCCACCCGCAGCAGGTGTGTTCCCTCGCGCCAATTTCCGGTAAGAATGCGTTTCTGTGGAGAAAATCTCTGGTTTTGCGCAGAAATTTCGTGCCTTTCTGCTGACTTGGCGATTTCTCATGGCTTCTGCAGGTGGGCGGCTTCACCGACTGGAAGTTTAGTACTGCGGTTGGAACCTTCGTTCCGAGCTGGTTCATTTTCGCGTGGATAGGTTTGGTACGGATGGGAGCCGGCGGCGCGGGGATCAGGAATGTTTGGGTGCGTGGGAGGTGAGAGCCGCCGGTGGGCACTGGGGGATTAGGGTTTGGTTGGAGAGGGACCAACGAAATGGGGGGCTTTTGCTCCAAGGGGTCGGCGGTGGACAAGTCACCCAGCGACACTACGCTCGGCCACGGCAGGGTGGTCGACCACCATGACCGTCTAGTGGTGAAGGAGGAGAAGACAGCTGTGGCGGGGGAAGCTGCTGCCAAGAGGATGCAAGAAGAGCAACATCAACACCAACAGCAGCAGCAGCCAGCGCAGCCACCTCTGCCTGTACCGATGTCACAAGTTGCAGTGCGTGAAGCTTCCACAGATACCACTGCAGCACCATGGGATGGGGTACCACCACTGGCACGGTTGCCATCGCAGAAGTCGGGGATGGGTGTGGCGAATAAGGCAAGTTTTCAGTACTTACTTTGGTGCATTATAGCTGAATCAATCGTTTCTTGCCTCGTCTACTGAAAAACTGAAATGTTTTCTTATATCAGTGTATTTTGTTCTTGCTGATAATGTTGCTTAGGGATTAGTGCACTTTTCTCATGGGAATTTTGAAGTTTATTTTTTCTGTAGCATTAGCCTTTCATGATATCTTGAACTAGTGGATGATCTACTAACATCTTTGTGTGAATTTTAATAAGTCTTCTTTGAGTGCTTGGCAGCAAGGCACTTGTTATTCTCTGCTATAGTGAATGTTTTTGGATTTGTGGTCACACAAGAAAGGACCAAGCAACTAACCAATTCAGCCCAAAAGCTTAAGCTGATGGGGAAAGGTGGACAATTCATTTATACTTCAACACCCCGCCTCACGTGTAGGATCCCTCAGGCCTCAAACGTGCAAATAGGAATTGGCTGCAATTAGTTTAGGAGTATTTAATTGCGTCCGCCAGGATTTGAACTCGAGAGTCGAGATATTTTGCCCTGATATTCAACCCAAAAGCATAAGCTAATGGAGAAAGGCGGCCATTTCACTTAACTTCAACATATGGGCTACTGGTACTGCCAATTGAAGAAAATCTTGTGCAACACCAGTTGAGATGGCTTGGACTTTCCAACAAAGACCTCACTGGTGCATAGCGGGATCCTTTAATATGGGGGGAGGAAGAAAAAAGGTACTTGAAAGGATGGAATATACCTAAAGATTTGTCCGTGGGTTGAAGCGTGTGGGTTTGGCTATTCGCCAACAACAACAACAACAACAACAAAGCCTTTAAGTCCCAAACAAGTTGGGGTGGGCTAGAGTTGAAACCCAGCAGATGCAATCAAGGTTCAGGCACGTGAATAGCTGTCTTCCAAGTACTCCTATCTAAGGCTAAGTCTTTAGGTATATTCCATCCTTTCAAGTCTCCTTTTATTGCCTCTACCCAAGTCAACTTCGGTCTTCCTCTGCCTCTCTTCATGTTACTATCCTGGCTTAGGATTCCACTACGCACCGGTGCCTCTGGAGGTCTCCGTTGGACATGTCCAAACCATCTCAACCGGTGTTGGACAAGCTTTTCTTCAATTGGTGCTACCCCTAATCTATCATGTATATCATCGTTCCGAACTCGATCCCTTCTTATATAACCGCAAATCCAACGCAATATACGCATTTCCGCGACACTTATCTGTTGAACATGTCGTCTTTTTGTAGGCCAACATTCTGCACCATACAATATGACAGGTCTAATCGCCGTCATATAAAACTTGCCTTTTAGCTTTTGTGGTACCCTTTTGTCACATAGGACACCAGATGCTTGCCGCCACTTCATCCACCCTGCTTTGATTCTATGGCTAACATCTTCATCAATATCCCCGTCTCTCTGTAACATTGATCCTAAATATCGAAAGATATCCTTCCTAGGCACTACTTGACCTTCCAAACGAATATCTTCCTCCTCCCGAGTAGTAGTGCCGAAGTCACATCTCAAATATTCAGTTTTAGTTCTACTGAGTCTAAAACCTTTGGACTCCAAAGTCTCCTGCCATAACTCTAGTTTCTGATTCACTCATGCCTGGCTTTCATCAACTAGCACTACATCGTCCGTGAAAAGCATACACCAAGGGATGTCCCCTTGTATGTCCCTTGTGACCTCATCCATTACTAAGGCAAACAAATAAGGGCTCAAAGCTGACCCTTGATGTATTCCTATCCTAATCGGAAAGTCATCCGTGTCTCCATCACTTGTTCGAACTCTAGTCACAACATTATTGTACATGTCCTTAATGAGCCCGACGTACTTCGTTGGGACTTTATGTTTGTCCAAAGCCCACCACATAACATTCCTTGGTATTTTATCATAAGCCTTCTCCAAATCAATAAAAACCATGTGTAGGTCCTTCTTCTCCCTATACCGCTCCATAACTTGTCTTATTAGGAAAATGGCTTCCATGGTTGACCTTCCGGGCATAAAACCAAATTGGTTCATAGAGACCCGTGTTATTGCTCTCAAGCGATGCTCAATAACTCTCTCCCATTGCTTCATAGCATGGCTCGTCAACTTAATTCCCCGGTAATTAGTACACCTTTGAATATTCCCTTTATTATTGTAGATCGGTACCAATATACTTCTCCTCCACTCATCAGCCATTTTGTTCTATCGAAAAATATGGTTGAACAGCTTGGTTAGCCATATTATAACTATGTCCCCAAGGCATCTCCACACCTGGATTGGGATGCCATCCAGTCCCATCGCCTTACCTCCTTTCATCATTTTCAATGCCTCTCTGACATCAGATTCTTGGATTCTCCGCACAAAGCGCCTATTGGTGTCATCAAAAGAGTCATCCAACTGAAAGGTTGTATCCGTATTCTCACCATTAAACAATTTATCAAAATACTCTTGCCATCGGTGTCGGATCTCATCCTCCTTCACCAAGAGATGCTCCCTTTTATCCTTAATGCACTTAACTTGGTTGAAGTCCCTTGTCTTTCTCTCACGAACCCTAGTCATCCTATAAATGTCCTTCTCTCATTCCTTCGTACTCAAACGTTGGTAAAGATCCTCGTACACTCTACCCTTTGCCACACTTACAGCTCGCTTTGCAGTCTTCTTTGCCACCTTATACTTCTCTATGTTGTCCACACTCCTGTCATGGTACAAGCGTCTATAGCATTCTTTCTTCTCCTTAATAGCCCTTTGGACTTCCTTGTTTCATCAACAAGTATCTTTAGCCTCGTCTCCACTTCCTTTGGTTACTCCACACACCTCTGAGGCCACCTTCCGAATGTTGGTTGCCATCTTCTTCCACATGTTGTTTATGTCCTCTTCTTCCTTCCAAGAGCCCTCTTTGATAACCATTTCCCTGAATACCTCTGATGTCTCCCTTTCAGTTTCCACCACTTTGTTCTTTCAATCTTAGCTTGTTTATCCCTACGGGCACACACCTGAAAACGAAAGCCTGCCACTAAAAGTTTATGTTGAGAAACAACATACTCCCCTGGTATCACCTTGCAACCCAAGCATGCTCATTTGTCCTTTCTTTTTGTGAGGATAAAGTCAATCTGGCTAGAGTGTTGTCCGCTACTGAAGGTCACTAGATGAGATTCTCTCTTTCTAAAGAAAGTGTTGGCTATTATCAGGTCAAAAGCTACCACGAAGTCTATAACTTCCCCCCCCCCCCCCCTCCTGATTCCTACTACCATACCCAAAACCTCCATGAACTGCCTCGAAACCTGCGCCTGTAGTACCTACATGCCTATTAAGATCTCCTCCTACAAAAAGCTTCTCACTACTAGGTACAGCTCTAATCAGGTCATCTAAGTCTTCTTAGAACTGTCTCTTAGCACTCTCGTTGAGGCCTACTTGGGGGGCATACGCACTAATTACGTTCAAGACCATATCACCAATGGCAAGCTTGACTAAGATAATCCTATCTCCTTGCTTTCTCACTCCCACCACACTATTCTTGAGGCTCTTATCGATCAAAACTCCTACTCCATTTCTGTTCGCAACTGTCCCTGTGTACCAAAGCTTGAAACCTGTATTGTCCACCTCCTTCGCCTTCTGACCCTTCCATTTAGCATAATATATTTACACGCCTCCTCGTCGCGGTATCAACTAATTCTCTTAGCTTACCTGTAAGCGACCCTACATTCCAACTGCCTAAACGGATCCTAGTTGGTTCGACTAGCTTCCTTACCCTTCGCACCCGTCGACTCAGATGTGAAGACCCTTGCTCATTTTTCACTACACCCGGGCGCCGATGTAGCGCGCCACTAAGGATGTGACGACCCGATCCTTGGTCACTTGACACCGTGCCCAGATCGCGACACGGCGCGTCACAGGGGTGACGACCCGGCCCTTGCTCATTTAACACCATACCCGGGTTCCGATATGGCGCGTCGCTAAGAGGGTTACGCTGTGGGAACTGCTGCACACTTGTGAGTGATTGAGAGTGCACATCCTTCAAATCCATTGCAGTTTATGCTGTTTTCATCTGCATCCTTACCACTTTGCCAGGATGTTGTTGTAGTTTTTCCCATTTATCGCCACACTACTATAGCTTCATGACTTCGAGCCATTCATAAAATGAATTGCTATGCTAAACCTTGTAAAGATGTAATATGTGCGAGCTTTTATCATTGCTAAATTGAAATGTTCACCCTTAACTATTTATCCATGAAATGTTCAAAAATTCTGCTCGGTCAGAGAGATCGCCAGACCCTATGCCACGTTTGATGTTTTATTTCCTTGTTGAAATAGGTTTCAGAAGTAAGCTCAATTCTGGGTAGAGCTAGTACTGCTGGCCTTGGAAAAGCAGTGGAAGTGCTTGACACACTTGGCAGTAGCATGACAAATTTGAATATAAGTAGTTTTGGATCAGGCACTACAACAAAGGGCAACAAAATATCTATCTTAGCATTTGAGGTTGCCAATACCATAGTCAAAGGTTGCAATCTAATGCGCGCCCTTTCAAAAGATAGCATAAAGCATTTAAAAGAAGCGGTGCTTCACTCTGAAGGTGTTCAGAATCTTATATCCAAAGATATGGATGAATTACTCAAGATTGCTGCTGCTGACAAAAGGTTAGTGAATAATCTCTGATGATTTTATAAACTACAACAGTTGTCTGAACTGTTTATTTATTTTATTTAAGTAGCTTCCACCTGGTTATATAGAAAAATTGTACTTGAAGTCTTGAACTTGTTTTTATATGCTTGTAGTTACTGAAGTTTTTGTTTGGTCCAACAGGGAAGAGTTGAAAGTGTTTTCGACAGAAGTTGTTCGCTTTGGAAATCGTTGCAAGGATCCTCAGTGGCACAACTTGGATCGCTACTTTGATAAGTAAAGTTCACTTTGGGCCCCTGCAACCTATAGAGGCAAAGGTTTTAGGGTATTGAAAAATAACTCAGCGCTTTTATGCCATCAAACTCTTTCAGGTTGGCATCAGAACGGACTCCTCAACATCAATTGAAAGAAGAGGCAGAATCAGTAATGCAGGAATTAGTGACTTCTGTTCAGTTTACAGCTGTAAGTAATATTTATGTACCTTGGAAGCAATGCCATGTAGTGACATTTGTCTATCAGCTTAATAACTGTAATTTAGCAGACTGTAAACAGCAAAACATAAATGCACAATCAGTCTTAAGATTTCTCAAAAGATTAATTGCATATCCTATGAAGAGGTAGAGAGGTCAGAGAGTGGTCTCAAATTGTTAGTATGTCACTAAGGTTATGCTCGCACTCTTGAGTCTCTGACTAAACTGTTCTTTCAATCAGTTTTATGCGTGAAATAGTAATGATCTTAATATTCGTCTGCCTTTAGCCACGAGCATAATTTTATCCAAACTTAGCTGTCACTTCCTGGCATCTATCAGTTCTGTTCTTTTCAGCATTTCTTTTCTCCAAATTTATAAACTTTATCATCTTTCTAACTTTTAGGAACTATACCACGAAATGCATGCCCTGGATAGATTTCAACAAGATTATCAGCGTAAACAGCATGAAGAGGATGGTTCAAGTGTTGTGCAAAGAGGTCAGTTCTTTTACATGACAATATAATGGAGTCATCTGTAAGAATTACATTGAAAAAGAAACAACTTTTTCCTCCTTTGGTTGGTGCTACTCATGTTTCGTTTTTTTATCATTTGAGAAAAGTTCATCTTGAACAAAACACTCGGGATTCAGGTCATTAGGGAAATAAGAACTTTAGTTTGAACATAATATTCTTGATGTCTTCTCATGACTGACTTTGTAGGAGACGCACTTGATTGATGAAAGTTGTCCATTTGACTTTGACAGTTCCATGCATGTATAAACACGGTCAAGGTCTCTTTCTTATGTTGTCATGTATCACTGTCAACTGTCTCCATATTTGCCGTTTGGTGAGCCACAGCTAGTGTATTTTGACCAATATATCCAGGGCTAGATGATTCACCTGACACTCAATTGCACCTGACAAGTCCAAATGAGCCATTTTTTTTTCTTGCGTCCAGCACTTCTTTTAAGGAAGGGATATAATCAAAATTTGTTCTTCTCAGGTTGAACAAAATGAAAATCTTGCAATAGAAGATTGTTCTTCAGGTTTCCTGATATGATGTAGATTTAAAGTACACTTAGCAACAGAGACTGGATTTGTATTTGCTCCTTGTTAACACGAACCTGAGTTGTGAATAAGAATAATACCTGGCAAGGGAAAATAATTCTGAATTTCCAGTACCTATTTCTATCTTTGAACATCGAGCATTAGTGTAGCTACTGCTACTACTTGCATCACTTAATATTTTGTCCATTTAAGTTCTTCCTATGCTATTGATGTAATCTATTCTATTCCAATCCTTTTAGTGGATTGCCTTTATTATCTTTAGCCGTGACATTTAGCCTCTTCCCCCCTCTTTTTTCTTTTGTCAAAATATATTTTGCCCTTTTGGTATGCACCTCTGATACCTGCCAATTCAGCCTGTATGCTGTTTGATGAGTATACAGTTTACAGTGTTTTGTTGTTGTCGTTTGATAACATTGCTGAATGTGGCTCTGTTAATTTGCAGGTGATAACATGCACATACTAAAGCAGGAAGTGAAAAGCCAACGCAAGCATGTTAAAAGTTTGAGGAAAAAGTCTCTGTGGTCTAAGAATTTGGAAGAGGTTGGTATGCAGCTTTATTTAACTGGTTAGTATGGTTGCATAATTGTGTAGTTAGAGTTAACAATGTAGTCTTAAGATTTTAGTCAAACATAATGTCATGGCCCTATTACTGTACATGCACATGCTGCTGGCCCAATTTACTGTAGCACTCGTGACTAGCGCATGTGGGCAGTGATGTGGAAGCTTCCTGTGCCTTGTTACTGGCCTGTCGAGTCTTCTAGAACCTTCTATGTTGTAAGGATCAGATCTAGGGTGAAGTTAGCTCTCTGTTTCATATAAAGAGAGGAGAGTCCTTTGAATGAAGGAAGCAGGAATTAAGAGGTAGTATGCTCTTGCTCTCTTATCTCTTTGTGGTCGATCCCTTATCCATACCTTAGCCGCCACCTAATCCCACTTGCTGGCCTCCAACTCCTTCCCCAATAGACCTAGGCCGTGACACATAATAAGAAAAAAAAAGGACCTAAAATTCCTCTTCCTAGAGCATATGAACTGATAGCTACTGCCCAACCAAATTGGTACTGGATATATATTCTCTAATGACACCCACTGGCTATGCTTTGTTAACTGTAATAAGGGCCCATTGAATTGAGGGCTATATGTTTTTCATTTGTGTCAGAACTTTTAGCATCTCTCTTTGCATGTGATACATCTATAATCGGTTTTTACCATATAATAGACTATGTGCTGTCAGCAACTTGTAGCTCTAGGAAAGCATTCAATCCTGTTCTACTAATTCAAAAAATAATATTTGTTTCTCCTAGGTCATGGGAAAGCTTGTGGATATTGTGCACTTCTTACATTTGGAGATCCATAATGCATTTGGGCGTTCAGGTAATAACCTTTGTGATTTCTTATATGAAACTTTTGTACATATTGAGCTGTTGGCTAGTTTATCATCTTGATTGCTTTTCTGCTGAAAGCAATTATGAGCTACGTAATTAACACATCTTGTTACTAATGTGTCGTAAGTTATACTTCAGTTTCACCTTCTCACTCTAGGGGCACAATTTTGGGCATTAGCGGATACCACAATAGGTCATATCATTTTGGCCAGAGTGAGAACGCCTAAGAGAGGTGTTATGCATGTATATCCACGTGGGTGGCCTGGCCTTTTAGTGATCTTTTATTGCATGATGTGACAAGAAAATCAGTTCAAGTTCTTACAAATCAACCTTCCTGGTTTGTCAATCCACTGGCATTTAGCAGGCCTCGTCACACTACCTCTTAAGGGACCATGCTCATTGATTTTCTTGGTTACAAAGTGTATGAAATATTCATCTTGCTGTACACTCAGCATGGGTTTCTTAAATAAAACATGGATGCATTTCACTCCTTGGTTGAGCTGTCACCTGTCATACCTCCTATCCCAGTCTTAGGGGAAACAAGCTCACAATTGTACTTGCACCTGTGGTCCATGAACACGGTTGAACTTTTTTATTATGTAATTTGCATATAGTAGAAACATAATCACAATTATGATTTAAATTTTAAATATATTATGATTGTTTTCTTCACCAGTACTGTATTTATCATTGACTGAAAATTGTCATCCTAACACTATGCAGACAGTGAAGAATCACAGGAACCTACCAAGCGACGTAATAGATTGGGTCCAGCAGGCCTTGCACTGCATTATGCCAATATCATCAGTCAGATCGATACTCTTGTAAGTTCACAGGCTCCACTGTTCTATTGTTTTCTCTGTGTCCTGGATATAAAATTCAATAGGTCTTTCATTTGTATCGGAAAACAATTCTTGTGCATTGCTGACGCAATTTTGTCAATGTCAAACATCCATTACTCCCCAATATTTTAATTGAAGAAATGCAACTTTTCCATGAGGATGGAGGATTAATGTTACAGACCTACAGTTCATGGGGTAGTGCTTGTAGTTTTGTGTGCCACACAATGACACAAATTGAATTTGTTGTGCTAAGAAACTCAATTTGACAAGGGTTGATCAATTGACAGGTTTCTCGTTCAAGCTCTGTTCCTCCAAATACAAGGGATGCATTATACCAAAGTTTGCCACCAACCATAAAGTCATCTCTACGTTCTAAGCTACACTCCTTTGGAACCATGGAAGAGGTATGTGGGATGGCACCCATGGCTTGAAAAATGAAAGTAGGCTGTAGCACTCAACATCATACTATGTTTGTTACATGTAAGCATGTAATTGTAAGTTTAATGCAAACTTTTGCTGGATTTGTGTAGCTTACTGTTTCTCAAATCAAGGCTGAAATGGAGAAGACCCTGCGGTGGCTTGTCCCTATTGCAAGTAACACCACCAAGTAATCTAAATTCTAACTACCTTCATAACATGCAAAATAGCTAGAGGCTTCTGCTTATCCCTTTTTGTTACTGAATTTTTGATGATCTGTCCATACCAGGGCTCACCATGGTTTTGGTTGGGTTGGAGAGTGGGCAAGTACTGGGTTGGTATCTGATTTTGCTCATTTCTAACAGGAAAGTTATATGGCTAGAACATTGGAGTAATGATCCTTTTGTCTTACACAGGTCAGATGTGAACTGCAAGCCAACTGGGCAGATGGACCTGACCCGAATTGAGACACTGTACCATGCTGACAAGGACAAGACTGAAGCATATATCCTCGAGCTTGTTATTTGGCTTCATCATCTTATCAGTCAATCCAAAACTGCAAATGGTGAAAGGTCTCCAATCAAGTCTCCTGTTCGGTCTCCTACACAAAGAGGGGCCTCAATCACATTGTCTCCAAACAAAAACAGCAGCAATTCATCACCTCCTCTGACGCAAGAAGATCAAGATATGCTAAGGGATGTCAAGTACAGGAAATTCATCCCTGGTATAAGCAAAAGCCAAGAGTTTGACACTAAGGAAAGGCATAATAAGCAAAGCAGGTTAAGCAAAAGTAACAGCCATTCACCAAGCAGTGGCAACCGTAAAGAGGTGCTATCTATCAGGAGGCTGCTTCCTGTGATCGACTTTGAGATCGACCGGACAAAAGCCCTTGATGTGATCGATAGAGTCGATGATCTGAGAGTACAATGATGAACATAGATTAATCAATGCCAAAGTCTGAAAATGCACCCTCAATCTATGATCCTGAAAATCAAGATTGCTTGAAGGATACAAGTAATCAGCTGAGCTGAATTGGCATGCTGTCAGCACTTCTGCAGCAATGTGCCTGCTAGAGATGAACCGGCATCATGGTGCCAGTTTGAAGGTACCATGTGGGTTAGAGATGGGCCATGGGCGCATGTCCTGGCCAACTTTGTATGATATATGGCAGGGTTAATGGGAAAGTGAAATTTTATTGTAAAAAGGGATTTGTTGCGTTACTTAGTTCATGTACAAGGAATGCAAGTTTTGAGAGGGGGGAGCATCAAAGATCTGGCTGTGTTTCCTGCTGTTTTTTTAACCCCAACAAATCCTTGGACATAGTGATCCCGCTTAGCTAATCAACATCGCTTGTAGTTAGGCCCCGTCTGGGAGAGCTCTGCCCCTTGATTCTTCAGCTCTGCTCCCTGATTCTCCGATGGAGTGATTTCATTGGATTCATAGGAGGGAGTCAGGTGGGGGGTGGGGGGCTGATCAGACTGATGGAGTGATTTCATTGGATTCATAGGAGGGAGTCAGGTGGGGGAGGGCCTGATCAGAATTGATTCTCTGTTGATCTCCAACGGAATATATAACAGGGAGCAGGGTGAAGCTAATTTTTTAAGCTCCCAGCTCCTAGTGTAAATGGAGAAGGGGTGGGTGTGTGTGTGGGGGGGGGGGGGGGGGGGGGGTGGCTGTTGATCTCCAACGGAATATATAACAGGGAGCAGGGTGAAGCTGATTTTTAAGCTCCCAGCTCCTAGTGTAAATGGAGAAGTGATTCTCTTCAGGTCTCTACCTAAATTAGTTGGCATTTTAAGAACATCTCCAAAAGATTAGGTAAATCATTTTGTAAATGTAAATAGGGCTATTATTATTAGAAGAAGAAAAACTCGTCTCCAACAGGCTCTCCGTCTCATTGTTTAAATATAGCCACAAGCTATTCCATGTTTTCCGCTCGGCATACAAAGCGAGCGAGGCTCGCCCGCCAAGTCCGTGTGAATCGCAGCATCTAGGGCATGTCATGACATGCAGCGCTCCGAAACAGCTCAAGGGCGCAACCAGCCGCATGTGAGGCGGGATGGATGGCAGAAGATAGAGAGGCTGCTATGGTTCTCTAATATTTGGAGAGCTATTTTTATTTAGAGATCCTCTAAATCTTAGGCCCCGTTTGGCAGGGCTTCTCCACCGGCTTCAGGAGCCGTTTTCTACAAAACGGGGTAAAGTAAAATAGCTTCACTTGTGAAGCCCCTAAAAACATGCTCTCACAGTGATTTGGGGTGGGATGGAGCCAAAAAAAAAAAAAGTGGCTTCTCCCGGCTCCTCCTCCAGGCCCCTAAAAACATGCTCTCACAGGGAAGCCATTTTGTCAAACGGTTTACCAAAACCGCTTCAGCTCCACCGGTGGAACTGTTTGTGGAGCTGAAGCCAAAAAAAAATGGCTTCACTAGTGAAGTGAAGCCCTGCCAAACGGAGCCTTAGTTTTTAGAGATTCATTTTATCTAATCTCTTGGAGATGCTTTAAGCGTTTGGTTGGTCAGGAGTGATTCTCTTCAAACAAGCTGATGTTAGAGCTCTCCCAAACGGCCCGTGTGCCCTTACGTCGGTCATCTCAAGAATTTCAGAGGCCCTGTGCTAAATTTATTATTAGGCCCTAAACTTATCTACAAGATATAATTGTAATATACACATATTTACTTGAAAACATACCATTCTTTTTTTAACCAAACATGTCTTTAAAATAGCATTATGGACTAATTGTTAAATCTTTTTCAAGACCATTCTTTAATAAATTTAACAATCGACTATTTTAGAATCTATTGCATCCCAAATAAGTTAGAGTGTTAGATCACATGTATCAAGTTGAAAACATATCGACACCTATTTTATCATTATTTCATTAGGTGATTAAAGTCAACTTTATTGTGGAGTATTTAATGCTCTTGAAGAGTGAAGCCCGAGCCGGAGCCCGTCCAAGTATGCGAGCATGCCCGTGATTTGAACATAAACTAGCTTAAAATAAATTCCGCCTAAACGATGGAATTCAAAGGCTTTGTTTTAACCTAATAAACTAGCTTAAAACAAACTAGCTTAAACATGCTCGAACAGGATGTAGTAGGGCACCAACCCAAACCAGTATAGCCCCTCATTGAGTTTGAGAGGTAGCCATTGAGAGTTTAGAAACCGCGACACAACTTCACTAGTCAGCGATACGAAACACTGACAAGATGATACTGGCGTGCAAGGTTATGGGCCACTTGGAAATTCTACACTTTCACAAATTGCACAAACTGAGATTAAAAAAAATAGATAAAGCCGATTTAGGAAAAAGCTCCACCAAGTCGGAGCAGTACTTTTCAGCGAACGAACAATGTTTTTCTCTCACAACAAATCAGTATAAGTCAAATTTCAGCGAAGCGAACATGGCATAGACAAAGGCCGTGTTTGTTTCGGCTTATAAGTGGCTTATCAGAGGAAATAATCGATAATCCTACCAAACGTCCCACTTATTCTCATTTTTGTTGTAAGCCGCTTAAGATATTTGAACTACTAATACGATAAGTGAACAGCGATAATAAGCAAGAAAATATTCAGTTAGCTTGTAATACAAACATGGTTAGAGCATCTCCAAGAGCACCCCCCCCCCCCCCCAAACATGGTGTTTTGCAACTCCCAAAAAATATTGGGAGGAATAATTAAAACCATTTCCGAGAGTTTTCAATAAATTATTCCCAAAACATAAAAATGTGGGTCCTACACATTATTTTTTTTTTCTACGGCATTTTTTTTCCGCGCAAGATCGGTCTCCGCGCCCACATCCATCGCCGCCGCCTCTCGCAGGCCACCGCTGCCGGCACCCTCTCGCTGCTCCGTCTAGCAGGCTGCCGTCAGGCCCTCCCGGCCGGCCACGAGGAAGCAGTATGCAGCAGCCGGCCAACAGGCAAGCAGCAGGCGTGTAGCACCTTCACCACGCGGCCACGCAAGGACACTAAAAGGCCGGCTGCAGAATCGGCAGCACCACGCGAGGGCGAGGGCGGCGATGCGGGCCAGCGGCGCAAGGGCATCCCAAGGCGGCCAGCTGCGGCCTCTGCTCGGCGATCAAAGGCTACGGACGGCGCGAAGAGGAGACCGTGCGAGAAAATGACGCCGAGAAGAAGTGATCGCGTGGGTAAACTCCTGATACGCGCTCCTAGGCCACGCACATTTTTATGCGCAAGTGACGGTGCTTTTGCAATCCCTAAAAGATGAGGAAGGGACGAGATGAATTTTTCTTATTTAAAAAAAACATAGATGGGAAGAGATATGGGCACTCTTGGAGATGCTATTACCCGATCTCCGTTCCTGATCTCCTCTCGCATCCTCCTCCGGCGAAGGGATGACTACGCGATCGTCGGAATCGTCAGGAGGATGTCGGCGGGCCGCCCTGTTGGACGACTATAGGTGAGCTAGCCGCCCGCCGTCATCCTCCTCTCACAATCTCACCCACGTCGGAAGTGAAAACGTCAGTAAGCTATTCAAGGTGAGAGCGGAAACCCTAGGGAGGATCCTTATAGCGGTGGGGAAAACATAGATCTAGGGACTGGGGAGGCGCTTTCCACGTTCACGAAATCTATTTGGATCCAATCACACAGATCCGGACAACCATCTCATTCCTATGCACAGGCGAGTTAGAATTTGGGGACCGGGGTGGTGACCGCGCCGAAAAGCATTTTTGTGATTTGACTGAAGGCGGAGGCGAGGGTAGCTCCATGCCCAGGGCTGGTTGGCTTCACTCTTGATACATGAACATGCGATTCATTTACGTGCGTTTTTTTTTCTTGGCAATCCTGCTTGCTTAAGTTTGTTTGACATCCTGTTTGCAGCTAAAAAATTGAAGAATTATGGGCTTATGTTGCTGCTGTTTGTGACGCCCTCTGGTTTTGCACTTTTCACTTTTTCTGAGGTTTACTTTCACCTACCTAATACTTTGAAGGTACGTTGTTCCTCCTTGCTTGGTTGACCTTCAATGATGTGCTTCTTGTTCCTTTGGTCTATGAAATCGACCTAATTTCTCCGTTTTATTATTTGCCTCTTACAGGACATCTGGACAAAGTTTGCTGATCCTCACCGAGCATCTTGTGTTAGTGCCTTCTTCATTCCTTGCTTTCCCATCTGATTGTTATCTCCTTACTTGCTTGTCATCAAATTAATTAAGTAGCTCTTTGCATTTAGGGAAAGGAATACAATCTCATTGTTCTCCAATACATCTGTTTGTAAAGCATGTAGCATGATACTACTTTTGCTGAAAGGTCACCTGTTTGTAAAGCATGTAGCATGATACTACTTTTGCTGAAAGGTCACCATAGGTGCAAGGATATCTCTAAATAATCAACTGGTGCACGCTGAAACTTTTGTGTGTATTGCTATGCACAAATTTTCTAACTAGTAAGGTAGGGCTGATAGGGGCCTCGATGTAACACCCTCGGTGTTACGCCCTAAACAAACTACTAAATCATGTTATGAGCATCATGTTTATGTAATAATGCATGTGATAGAAAGTGTTGATAAATTTCTTGTAGCATAAAATGACCAATAAAAATGTTAAATAAAAATTTATTCAATAACTCATGTTATGTCAAGTAGCACTACGAGAGATTAGACCTTCTATGACAATTTTCATATGACAAAGCACTTTTTAGTCACAGAAACGATGCGTTTATGACAATTTTTCTTTGAATGACAAGTGTTTGTGACTAAGTTATGATTTAGTCATAAACAACCATCACCATGAGCATTTCCCAATCTTTGTGACAATAGTTCGTGACGAAAGTGATGGAATGTGATAGTCATAAATTAAAAACCATTTTTCTCTATCTTTATGACAATAGTTCATGACGAAATTGATGGAATGTGATGGTCATAAATTAAAAATCATTAAAAAGCACTTTGGCACAACCACGGTGGACTGGTGGGATCCACATGTAAGGTAAATATTAACTATAAAACAATTAAAAATTGGGAGCCCGCGTCCTCTGGCTTCCCAGGAAATGGAAGAACCACTGAGATACTCGCCTGTTGTTGCATATGCTCTGATTCTTTTTTCTTTGTACATTTTCCATCCCAGGGAGTCACTATTCCTTAGCAGGAGCCCGACGCGCATCTGGCTATGGCACACTTTTCCTCTATCGTCCTTCCGTAGTAGGAGCTCGACGCCGCCGCCCTTTGCCCAACGCCGCCTCCATCAGGATCCCACGTCGCTGGCCGACCCCACCCCAGGAGGTCGACGCCAGCTGGCTGCAGCTCCAGGCCGCCAGGCTTCACGGGCACAACCGCTGGGGACGCCCCCAGTAGCCCGACGCCGCCGGCATTAGCCCGACCCCGCCGGCAGTAGCCCGACGCCACCGAAAGGAGGCTGCCGCCGGAGGTAGGACCCCGACGCCAACGGCATTAGCCCGACCCCGCCTCTAGGAGCTCGACGCCTGGCTGCAGCTCCAGGCCGCCGGGCTTCACGGGCTGAAATGCTAGGAACGCCCCGAGGAGCTCCAGCCTGGGATCACTGCCACCCGCGGGTGAGGTCGACCAGAGACTGCCCCATCCCCTTCGATTAGGAAGGAAAGGTACATATGAGATGAACTTATGTTTTGGTTTTATATTTCAAATTGAAACCATAGGTTATAACTGAAACCAGAGATTTAAAGTGATAGAAATAGGCAAATAGCAGTCTGGGCAATGATCACTTGTTGATTCCTTGCTTGTCTTATTTCAATGTGTCGCAGATGGGTAGAACTTGGATGAATTGTAGGTTGTTTAGCAAGGAGCATCTGGATGGGGTCACTGAGTTCATGGACTTTGTTTCAGAAAATTTGAGTGGCAATCAGGAGATATTATGCCCATGTCGTAAGTGTTTGAATCGGTTAAATCGACATAAAGGAGATGTGGAGGATCACTTGCTTATTTATGGGATGTCTAGCACATACACTAGGTGGATACATCATGGAGAACCATTGTGCATGATAACTAGAAATGTTGAGCATTTGAATGAAGATTTTGGCTGCAATGTTGAGCATTTGAATGAAGATGTCCCAGAAGATGAGCCTCAAGATGACCCAGAAGATGATCAAATATACCGTATGGTACACAATTGTGTCATGTCTAGGAAAAATGTGCAAAGAGCAAATTGAACCGTGAAAAAGTTAAGCTTCAGCAGTGTACTGGATCTCAGTCATACATTGCAGCAGCCTACGTCGCGGTAAGAAAATAAACCTATCATGTCATGTGGTTGTATGACAGCATGTGTTGGAATATGTTTTTCTCTTACGTGTGTATTTTAACATGTGCATTGCTAATGTCATTCTATGTTTGTGAATATTTCAGAAGCAAGAAAAATACAAAGATACAGAGCCCACTGCAATTGATCTATTCAAGTTGACGCATTGCAGCAAAACTAAGGGTTTAAGTGATGATGCGAAGAAAGCTGCAGTAAGTACCTCTCCTTTTTTCTGTAGTACACTGCATAATTAACCATATAAATAAATTCAAACTTGACAAATCATTGTCTTGCTAGGATGATATGGAAGCCATTTTGACAAGAACAGTACAAGAAAGGGCGCAGAATAAGACTTGCACAGATATTGTTGCCCAAGTATTGTCAAAGTCAAGCACATTCCTTCGTAATGTGGGACTTCAGCAGTCTGTTGCCGCTCCAAAATCTGTTACACCACAGATGCAAGGGCTACAAGCTCAATTGGAGGCTGAGAAGGAAGAATCTGCCGGACTTCGGCAAAAGCTCCAGAGGTTGGAAGCCCAGGCAGAAGAATCAGAGGCAAAAGCTCAGAAACAAGCTGAGGAGATTGACAACCTGAAGAAGGCAACAGCAGATACTCAAAACCTCGTTCGGCAGATGATAGCATTTGGACAAAGTCAGGTCACTCATCAGACCGCTCCTCCTTGACTTGGCTGTGCTCAGGTACACATCTTCATATTCGGTCACTTCTATTAATCTCTAAATTGAAAGTTGGTGACCTGGTATAGTACAGTTGCAATCTGGATGGTGGCTGAGGCTCCAAGTTTTTTGCAGGTTCGACTCATTTTGGTGATCTGTGACTGGAGTTTGGTGTGACTAGAACTATGACCGGAGTTTGGCGTGGCTGCTGCTTTTGTTGTGACTGGAACTGTGATTGGAGGGTGGCTGCTGTTGGTGGTGATCTGGTGGTGACTGCAACTTTTGCTATGCTGTTGTTGCCGTGACTGAAACAATTTGTAGTCACCTGTCTGTTTTATTATTGCCCTGCTGCTGCTGTAGCTAGGCTGCTGTGTTGACAGCCAGCAGCTATTGCCTTGACAAGCAGCCGAACATAGCTATGTGGCTGCTATTTTTATTTCAATGGATGTATGTTTGGTACTGTGATCTGATGATCTATTAGTGAACTTTGGTGGACCTGTAGAACTTTGGTGACCTGTAGAACTGTCGGCTGTTGATGATCTTGTATTTTGATGATGTGATTCATTTGTATCGCTGTTGAATGGTTAAAACTGTTGTATGAACCATTAAATTATGGAGAAAATGATCTATTTGGATGTCTAATTATTATTGTTATTAAATTATATATGGTTTATTATTTATGATGATTCTTTATATGGGCTTGGGTCGTAAAATTAGATGCAAACCGGGCTGCAATATTACTGAGCCAGTACGGTAAAAAAATAAAAAGGTTGTCAACAAATGGGCCAAAAAATGATCGGCCTGCATATAGGCCAATTGAGCTTAGTCGAATTATAATTGTAAAAACCAGCCCATGCTATATGGGCCAACTGGGCTAAATTCGTTTTTATGACAATTCGTTTTCGTCATACTGTCTGTGCCACGTCGCGCGCCACGTCAGGTGCCACGTGATATCACTGGACACTTGTCAATGTCCCGTCAAATATGTTATGACAAATATAGTGACAAATATCGTCGTCATAACCTGGTGACAAACATGCAATTGTCACTAAGATTAATGACAACTGGGTCTGTTAGTCACAGAAAGGGGATTATGACCCACCTTCTATGACCACAGCCATATCGTCACTGCTGTGTCATAGAAGGGGTATAATGACAAGAAAAAAACTATAATTGTCACAATCAGTTAGTCATAGAAGGCCTAACCTCTTGTAGTGTAGGGTGGAAAAACCAATTTTTATTGAGCAAAAATACTATAGAACATGAGCGTGATCCTTAAATAAAGTTTGAAGTACAAATTTTGTAGATGACAATGAAATACTTGCTGCGGAAAAATAATATTGCTAGCTAACATTTCTAATAGCCTAAAAATATAACTTGAAATCAAACTCAGCTCAAGGACTTAGAAGAATTTAAGTATATATATATAGCAAGACAATGCCATGTTTGTCAATTTATTTTGTGAAATCGAGTTAAAAGATGGTGTCGTGTTTTAGCTCGGGTTGGTAGCCTGATATGCTCTCTTGAGCATGGGGAAGATGGTTTAGGTTCAGAAGCAATCGTTTAGTTGTTATAGGCGCTTTAAAATATGTGCACGAAACGTTCTCGGGCTGGCTCACCGGGTGGACGCGGTCACCAAGCTCGGGTGCTCGGCGTCACCGTGCTGGTCGCGCGTGCGCACGCTGCCACGCGTGGCCGGTCGTGGCTGCCTCTGGTCTGGCTGTGGCCCGGCCGCCGCGGCCACCGCCCTACGCCGTGACAAAGCCACTGCCGCGCCATCATCTTGTCGTCGTGTCCGCGCACTGCTGCCCTGCCTTGCATTGCCGCTACCGACGCCATGCTGTGCTGCCGCCGCTCGCTCTGCCACCGCGTGCATGTGGGTTGTCCCGGCTGCACTCGCGCCGTCGCCTCGTCTTAATGGCGCTGCGGCCGCCCCCCCCACTTGCCTCCCCACGTGCGCACGTGGTCTGGTCACGTAGCGAGTGCGCAGACACAGTTGTAGGTTCGGTCGACCGCTAGCTGCCAAGGTGAGGACGGCCAAAGCTTGGACCTGTCTCCCTCTTTCCCTCTGTTGCCACCGTTGGAGTCACGCCAGCACGTTAGACAGCGAGACGTCATCTCCAATCAATTCCGCCCAGCTACAGCCCCGCCAGTGAGTTCTCCAGCTGCCCAACCCCACCTAGCCATGATGCACGCACTGTCAAGCTCTAATTTGGAGCTTTCCCCACCGCCGTGCCGATAAGGCCGTGATCGGTCGTGGACGAGGGCAGTCCCCCTACCGTCCACCCTGATCCAATTCACCTACACCACTAGCTTCGCATTGCCTCACACTCCACCTTGCGCACGCTAAAGGAACCGCTACCGCTTCCCCGTCGCCGTTGACTCGACCACGCCACCGCGGTGCGCCGTCGCACGGCTCGGCCACACGTGGTCACCCCTCCTCCACCATCCTCGACTCCAACCGCCACCTTATCCTAGCCCATGGTATCCTCCTGATGCTCACGCGCTACCCTGTTAGGTCCGTAGCAGCCCTAGCTCATCGAAACGGGTGCGCTGCAGCCGCGGACGGCTGCGCGTCGCTGCAGCTCGCTCCAGCGCATCCCGTCGCCCCCGCGTTGCTGCTTGGTGTAGGTGGTTGGACCATAGTCGAAGGTTGGCTCGATCGACGGGCCAGCGCGAGCCTCTGGTGACCGGTGCAGTCGTGTCGTGTCACCGCCAGCCGCGTCGCCGTGCGCTGAGTCGCTAGGGGTGCACGCGGGTGAATTAGGGAAAGGTCGGGGGGTTAAGTGAGAAGGTCTATGAGATGGGGAAATAGTATTAGGACTTTGGTGTGATTCGGGAGGAAACCGAGGACGTGGTTGCAAAAGCGCCAGCACACGGTCACCTCACACGTGGGCCAGCCTCGCGTGGGCCACGAAAGCGGGCCGCTGCGCGCGCGCTATGTCGCGTGGGCCGCGCGTTGTGGGCCGCGTGGAGAATCCATTTTCTTTTTTCAAGGAATTAGTAAATAGTTTTCTAATTTAATTTTTGAGCTTATCTTTGATAATTAATATGAAATCGTGTAGGTGTCCAAAAATTATGAAATAAATTTTGTTAGGTTACTAAAATTGTGATCTTTGTGTTAGTGTATTTAGTTAATATTTATATGTGTTGACACTAGGAGCTATTAAATAGTATGAGAATGCTTAATATTATTAAGTTGATTATTGTAGGAATTTTTGTGGTGAATTGGTGATAGTTTTGATCCTGAAATTTTTACAGTAGTTTCATTGTATTATTATGGGTTCACTGTAATTTTTGTAGCCTTAGAATAGACTAAGCATTAGGATAGTTAAATGCTCTTTCTTTTAATATACATTAAATCACTAGTAGAAATAAAGACGTATCCTTAATTTGTAAAGTCAAGTGTTTGTTAGTTGAACCCAACACTTTGCTTGATGAAGATGATAGTTAGCTTAGCATCTTAGTCATTAGATCTAGCTTAGTAGCTTGATATGTGTATTCTTATTTTAAGAGTTGTTGTTGCCTAAATGCTAAGTGTTGCATCATCATCGCATGCATGTAGAGAACGAGTTGGTGGAGATAGTGACCACAGACGATGGTGAGTTTAAGGAGATCATCGAGGAATATGAGGAGTAAATCCTCGTGAGGGAGGAGGTCTCGGAGCCACCGACGACTAACTCAGCTAACACCGCACCTGCCCAAGGCAAGCCTCGGTGCATAACCCTTTATTTTTTATAATCACCGTAAATATATGTGATGTGCATTTATGTTACAGGAATTCTATGGAAACCACATGCATATATATCCATCCTAAGAGTCTTACTAGTGCAGGTTCGAGTAGCTGCTATGCTTAGGTTATCGGTAGTGTAACCTGCCATTACTCACAATAGGTGATTATTATTACTTTCATAATTAAAATGATGAAGAGAAAATGAAGATCGGGCAGGGATATGGCATGGGTTATTGGTGGGCGTAACAAGTTGTGTCCCGTGACCATGGGGCTTAGCTTGGTTACACTGTTTTCCCTATCTGTGTCGATTGAGGACCGTCCGTTGCTGTGGATGGTAGTCAGGTCATAGACTTATTATCCTGAGCACATACTTGCTTGTGGGAGCAGGAAGGCTCATTATGCTCTTGTTGTGCTGGCTGTTTCTGGACCGACTGATTAGAGGCGAGGAAAGGTGGAGGTCTAAGCACCAGATTGAGACCGGGTCTCAAGTGTAGGGGCTTGGAGTCCAAGTTTAGATGGGAACCTAGACCCCGTGATAGGAGTGGAATGGGTTGGTCTTATTTGTGCCTGTGGTACAAGTGAGGCATGTATTTCGGGGTACCCAGTCGGGATACATTGGTTCGTGAATCACCATTTCTGTGAGATGGTACGACTTGGCTATGGTCTAGCACTGTAGTAAGAACTAAAAGATGAAAGATGGTGAAATAGTTCTAATTGCTCAACCCTTTCTTGTTAGTAGAACAGGTGCTTATCTAGAATGGTTAGCTAATGAAGTAATCATGACTGCTAATAAAACTTGACTATAAGGATGAACTATTAGTAATGCTTTCTGCAAATAAAAAAAACAGCAAACCCATATTGCCTATCATACCCCTTGGAGTCGGAAAACTATTCCCACTAGTCGGGTAAGTCTTTCGAGTACATTGTGTACTCAAGGTTTATTTTACCCCTGTTGCGGGTACAGATTGAGGAGTAGCTCTTATGTGAAGGATTCTTTTGGTGAGCATAGAAGAATCCTTGTATCGATTCCGCTAGATGTTCATTTTAATTTCGCTATTTAATCGTCACACTCTAAACTCTGGTATTGTAATAAATAATTTTCAAAAACTCTTTGTTGTATGAAATGGACTAAGTATTGTAAACTCGTACTCATTATTGGATCCTAGCGGTAAAACGTGGATTGTTTCAAGTTCTACCTTGGGGTGGGCTCGACAGAACGGTCTGATATAGCTCACTTTCGGGGTGCTTAGTGTCTAGTGGAAGACGAGCGTCTCCGAAAGCATGTTATTTTGGGCAGTTCTGCCACACTTGACGTGGTGCTACTTTCTGAATAAAATAGACTTGTGAACGTATTAGGAATTTATTGACACTCAAATTGGGACTAAGCCAATTTAAATAGGCCCATGATAGTTTTGGCCCAATCTAAGAAAAACTTCATAAAGCAATATGATAATGGTACTACATTAGTTTTTCTATGGGATAAGACCACCCCTATCCCTTATAAAATAAGGGGTACATGGCCAAGAGTTTCCATCTATCCAATCGTCAAATAAATCAATCTACTATCTCTACTCCAACACTTTTACCCTCTTCTCCAACTCCCATACTATTCATCCTTTGATCCGATGACCAAGGATGGTGTCCTAGGCTTGCCGACTGATCTAGGGCAACCCGGTGACGTCCTTGCCCTGACGGGTCCCTCTCGGGTAAAAGCTTTGATGGTTTCTTTGCTAGTTTGCCTAAAAACTAGTTGATTCTTTATCACGCAAGCACGTTGGTTATCCTTTGGTGGTTTGCTTGTAAATATCTCTGTTCTTCACCATGAAAGAGTGACATCTTGCTATGTTCTTCGGTCCATAGCGGTCCGGGCATCCAATGCCCAGCTAGTGTGTGATTTAGACCACTTTCAACATCAACACACTTTTTGGCGACTTCGCTAGGGAAGATTGGTTCGGCTATCTCTTATAGCCGATCTCTCTAACCTAGCCTCACTCATTGATCTATATTCTTAAGCTAGCCATTATCATTGCATCTGGCCCAAAAGGTCGATCGCATATGCTTTTGACCCCTTCTGTTCTCATTTGCTATTTTGCAACAAGTTGCGTTGCTTATTGGAAAATTTAGCAAGGTGGTCAAGTTATAAATCATGAAGTACCAAGGTGATTCATCACAATTTTACTACAATTACCCTAAGGTACAATTTGCAAATACATCTTATGATCTTAATAATTATTTTGCAAGTTCTATGAGCTCTCATGTTGATATTGCTAGTCATAATGATACTCGATATGTCACATCGGCTAATACTTTTGTTAATGCTCCTCATAATACACATCATGATTATGAATATTATGGTCAAGGGTCAATGTCAATTGTAAATTCTTTGAGTTTTGATGCTACTAGCAACACACATGTAAACCATTATTCATTGGTTATAAGTTCACAATATATGGTTTCACCACAAGACATGTCGATAAATGAGAGAATTAGATATGACATTGCTAATTACTTAGCCAATTGCTCTTAGAATTCAGCACCATATGCTAATGCTCCTATTCATAATTCGGCTCCACATGTTACTCCCAATTCGAGCCGAATTAATGAAAATTCAGCAAGGTATTTAAATGCTAATACTCATGATTCAGCTTCATGTGTTACTAGTAACCATAGCCGAATCAATGAAAATTCAGTACCTTATGCAAAGATCAATGCCCACAATTCGGCTTCATATTTTGCTCATGACCATAGTCGAATTAGTGAAATTTTAGCAAGATATTCGAGTGCTAAAACTCATGATTCGGCTCCACATGGTGCTAATAATTATAGCTGAATCAATGAAAATTCGGCAACGTATGTACATGCCAAAAATCATGATTTGGCTTTATATGTAGCTCTCAAATCAAGCCGAATCGATGAAGATTTAGCCCATACTAGAAATCCATATGGCTCCTCTAAATGGAAGGTGCCCGCTTATCATAGACCGTACCCATTATGCTATGATTACTTGAAAACTCCTTATGGTTGGTGGGTACCTGATTTTTATGAATTTAGTGGTGAAGATAGTAAGACCGTCGTGGAACACATAAGTTTATATCTTTTACAGCTGGGTTTTGTCGATAAAGAAGACTATATGAGAGTGCGAAATTTTCCTTTATCTCTTACTGGTATTGCCTTTGTATGCTTTACATCTTTGCCCCGATGTACTATTGGTTCATGGTCTCAATTAGAGGAGCAATTTTATGAATACTTTGGAAAGACCAATGAGAAAAGGCCGATTATAATTGAGTCATCGGCTAAAAGAGTATTGCTAGTGGGCATGAAAAAAGGAATTGATTCGGATGTAAGCAAAGGTTCATGTCGGGGACCTGATACTAGGAGACCCAATGAGGTGGAGCTAATAACCAACAAACATTGATACTTCCAAACAGACAAGAATGCAACCGCGCTTCTTGCCCATACGACCAAAGGTTGGCCATGCCTCGCTCGGCCCCTGAGGGTTGGCTCTGCCTCTCCTGACCCCTAAGGGCTGGACTCCACCTTGTCCGACCCCTGAGGGCTAGCTTCACCTCACCCGATGTCTGGGGGCAGACTCCGCCTCGCCCGACCCCCGAGGGCTGGGCTCCGCCTTGCCCGATGACTGAGGGCTGGCTCCACCTCGCTCGATGTCCTAGGATAAGCTCCGCATCGCTCGACATCTAGGGGCAGACTCTGCCTCGCCTGACGATCAGGGACTGGCTCTGCCTCACCCGACAGCTAGGGGTAGGCTCCACCTCACCTGACCCCCGAGGGCTAGGCTCTGCCTCACCAGATGACTGAGGGTTGGCTCCGCCTTGCCCGATGTCCTAGGACAGGCTTCAACTCGCTCGATGTCTAGGGGTAGACTCTGCCTCACTCAATGACCAGGGACTGGCTCTGCCTCACTCGATGTCCCGGGGCTGGCTCCACCTCGCCCAACGTCCGAGGGTAGGCTCTGCTTCGCTCGATGTCCGAGGATAGGCTCCGCTTCGCCCAATGTCTACACCCTGCTCCTTCATAATGATGAGCACAGGGTAAGACAAGATACTCACGTCAATTGTAGTACCAAGGACCATACCCTGCATACCTATGGGAATATACCATCAGGATATGACAGGATGGGCGCTTTAAGCCCTTCCAGGCATGACAGAGCCCGAATAGTGTTGTAGACGCCGACTTTTGCCTTACAGTATTGTGGGCACCGCCATCAGCCCTCGGACGTGGACCCTGACATAAGCATATGACAACCACTACAATCCAGGAGGGAACTCACATCATCTACAGTAACGGACGTATGGTCACTTCCCCATCTGCTCCCCATTGGGTCATGGCTCAACACCCTGGCATGCCGTACCGTTCGCCAAAGTAGGATGGGATGTGATCACTTGCTGAACGAAGCCAGAGCATGGCCCTATCAGGCTCGACAAACGTGTTATCCTTGGTGCCATCTGCCATGTTAGCAGGGCCAGCTCAAGGGAAAAGGAAGACCCGGAACCTTCGAAGGACCTACTCTACCTCTGGTTTTTTCCTCTTTCTCCCATCTATAATCCTTGCTCCCCATTTGTCTATAAAAAGGAGGGTAGGACACCCCACTATGGGGACAGATTGATTCAACACACATCACACACACAGCCAAGTAGCAACCGAGCTCTTGACATCCTTTCAACCTTTCCATCAGAGACTTGGGATCTGTTCCTCTCTCAATCGTTTGTACCCCCTACTACAAACTATTTTCAGTGCTAATAACACGAGCAGTAACAAACTAGATGTAAGAACATTCTGCCTGAACCAGTATAAACCTTGTGTCCTTTAGTACACCATCTGGGCCCAACACACAATAAATATAAATTTACTAGTTGGTGTTTGTTCAAAACACTGATAGTTGGTGCGCCAGGTAGGGGACCTTTGCATGTTCCGATGATAAACATCAGGCCTCGGATGGATAGCCACAGCAACAACTAGGTCCTAGGTGCACATGTGCATTTTGGGAGCCTAGACTTCATCATCACGGTGGAAGGAGAGTTGGCATTGGCTCACGCCACCATCCAATCTCTCCCCTCTATTGGCCTCAACCATGAGAGGCTTAAGCACCAGCTCGGTGTCTCCCTTGGACCCCAGTAGTCCAGGGAGGTCCAGCGCCACCTCACCCTCTTCGACACCAATGACATGGCATGGTTTTCTAGAGGAGGGTCCCTCTCTCTGGAACACCACATACGGAGTGCCTCGATAGCGCTTCCATTTGATCTCCGCAACACTACAGCGACCATTAGCCACCTTGTGGCACGACGCATGGTTCTACCGCCCATGAATAATGAGTTCATGGGGGTAATCGAATACGTCACAGAATCTCTCCACAACCTCCTCATAGAGGAGCTAGGGACATCCTCTAGCTCTGACTCCAGTAGGGGGAGCCATCACTCCTCCTGGGAATGCTTCATGATGGGTACCCCTGAGGGACACGTCAAAAGCATCCCTGCGGAGGAGGCTACCCCAGTGGGCAACCTTGGCAATGAAACCAAGGAGGACACGGCAGTCCCACCTCGCATGGGGGTGGAGCAGCTGAAAGCCCAAAAGCAAGAGATCAAGGAAGCCAGAATCTAGCTTGTGCAAGAGTGTGCGGAGCTCGATCGAGAGATCAAATGCCACGGAGACAGTGGGAGCGCATGTGCCATGGTCCACGATGTAAACCAGAGGATCATCACCGATGATGAAGCCCTTCCTCGCTTCGCTCGGGTGAGATAGAACATCGTTGCCGCGAGGGCGTTGCTCCACGGCCTTCTAGAGGCTACGACGCCCGAGGATCGTCAGGCCCACCGTGAAATTCGCACACTGCTCGAGCGTGCGGTGGCACAGCGGGCAGAGAGCTCATTGTCTTGGCGACGTAAGCTCGACACCAGCCAGCGCATGCCCTTGGCGCGCCCTGCCAGGGATGTGTCAGTCCACCAGGCACCACAGGGCGACAGGCAGCGCGCTGCGGTCTTGGTGCATCAGTGTCTTGGCCGCAACCGCGATGCACGCAGCACCCCCGATGCCCATAGATGCACCTATGGTGACTTGAGAGAAGGAGCCCACCGTGGCTATCATCCTCATTGTGGTGGATGCTACAACAGCGGTGAGGACCGGAGCCCGAGCCCTGGCCTATCGAGCCCTCAGGCCATCGACCGGCACATCCTCAACGTACATCTTTGACTTTACTTTTTGTGATCATGTCTTTAATATCTTGCTCGAGAATAATTTTATTAGAATCATTGATCACAATGTTTTGCCATTTGTTTAAAATTTAGAAGAGCTTACATATTGCAAATGGCATAACTCATTTGATCATAATACTTCTAATTGCAATATGTTTCATCGAGTGATCCAATCGGCCATTGATAAATGACAATTGAGATTTTTTGAAGCTCAACAAATGGACCAACTGGATTCGATTGGTCTTGATGGCAAACGGGTTTCGAATTGGCTTGCATTAGCTGATTAACTCAAAGCTCAAGGCTTGAATGCCCATGAGAGAGATGTGGATCCCTCAAGTGAAGACAAGATTGTTGTCCATGAATTGAAAATAGAAGACATTCCAGAGGACAACAAAGTTATCACAATTCTAGAAGACACCGGGGGCTAGTGAAATCTCTCCAACTGAAGCAACAGTCGATTGATCCCGTTGAGCAAGGGAAATCGGCTAAGGATCTTCCTCTAGAGCATGTTTGTCAAGATAGGGAGAAGAAGGAGGATGCTCATAAAGCTGATGGAGGTAAAGGCCGTGATAAACAAAGAAGTAGAAGGCTGAAGCTTAGCTTCGAGGAACTTCTAGCAAAATATGAGAAGAAAGCAGAAGCAAATATCATCAATCGGCCAAAGAAGGTCTAATCATCAAGATTGTCTCCAAAGCACAAGTCTCAAGAGTGAAATTGGCAAGGGAGTAGATCTCATGCAGCAGTGACATATTCTCCTTTTGAGCAGTCAATTCCAAAGTCATATGAACCACAACCCACATATTTTCATCATTATTCATATTGGGGCTGTTTTGGTCAAGCGGCACATGTTCTACCATATTTTAGGCCACAATACATAGAGTATGTAGCTCCTAGATACTCAGAGAAATCATCATATTGTAAAGACCATTTTGGTCAAAATCGGTTCGGAGCTCAAACTAAGAAGAAAGTGGTAAAGTAAGTTTACCACGTGAAGTATGATGGCCAAAAGGAGAAAAATTCATATCTGAATTCAACTATTGAAAAGCCGATTACATTGCTGAAAAATCCATCTATTGATGGTAAAGTCATGGGGAAATCATCTATTGATATTCTAGATGCCAAATCTGAACAAAAGAAGGTGAGAGTGTCCAAAATCAAGAAAGAATTGCTGCTATCCAAAATAGAAATAAAACCGATATGCTCAATTGGTTTACCATGGTGGCAAGAAAAGAAGTTATAGAAGCTTAGTGTAGATAGGCTAAAAGAAAAAGGCTTGGCATGGGTTACTAAAGGAAGAATTCAATCTCAAAAGAATGATGCTAAAGCAAGTGGTGCAACAAAGGCAAAGGAGAGAAGGAGATTCAAGAAACAATTGCCAAGTTGGAGGTTTGCACCGAATCATCAAAATTATTGATCATGGCATCATACAAATTCTCTGCCTATGCATATGGGGAATTCATCCCCTGGTATGCATGGTTATCCCTTAGCTCCTTATTTTGATCCTTGGTGTGGATCTTTATGTTATGGAGGGTTATCAAATTATTTTGTTTATCGATGATCAAGAGCTGAAATATTTATTTTGATTATGTATATTTTTGTGGATGAATTCATATGGCCGATATTTTGATATCGCCCTTAGTGTAAAAATATAGCCGATGAATGTTTACAACCATCGTGTTATTAGAATGGCCCCCATGGAATTTGCTTTGATGGCTTTCAAGCCATGGGCATGATATATGTATTTTGATTTACTTCATGGATGTGACAATATGATTAATCAGCTTGCAAAGAAGGTCAAGGTGTTGGTATAATTATTATTTCTCACAATGGTGCTCTTTGAGACATTAGGTCGATTAAAATTATATTTGCACCAACATTTCAGCTGAATGTGAAGTTTTCTTATTCGGCTTGGTCGTATTGCAATCCATGGGGTATGACATATTAAAGCTTATGGTGATTCTTTGCTGGTGGTACAACAAGTTGTGGGAGAATTTCAATGCTTAGAAGGATCACTAAGAGTTTGTCTTGATGCTTGCCTTGATATTATTGATTCTTTTATTGAATTCTGAATTTAGCATATTCGGAGGCATGCAAATCATAAAGCCAACTTGTTAGCTCAACAAGCATCTGGTTATGACGTCGGTGGATGTAACTTTCATATACAAGAACAGTCGATGCATGAAAATTTAAGTTTTTACCATGCAAGTGCAGACCAGTCGGCTAAGCCAACTGCCTTAGTCGGCTCAGATGACTCCCTGCTAGCAGTAGCCCAGTCGGCTCAGACGACTGCCCTGTGGCTAGCCTGGTCACCTCACCCGAGAAGCTCCCAAATCGGCCTGACTTAACTTCCAATGATGTTGGGCCGATTTAGAAGATTGGAGGACTCCTTTGCTTAGATATTTACGTGATCCAAGTGCTAGAATTGATAAAAGTGTTTGGCAGAGTGCTTTTAAGTATGTGTTGCATAATAATGAGCTCTATCAGAGAACTGCTAAAGATTTGTTGCTTAAGTGCTTGAGATCTGACCAAGCAAGAGTGGCTATGGAAGAAGTCCATGAAGGCATTTGTGGTATGCATCAATCAGCCCCGAAGATAAAGTGGTTATTGCATAGAGTCAGTTTATATTAGCCTACTATGATGGCCGATTGCTTTACTACAATGGATGCGAAGAGTGCTAGAAGTTTGGAAATATTCACCTTGTGTGTGCTGCTATGCTTCATCCTATCATCAAACCATGGCCTTTTTATGGTTGGGGGCTAAGACTTTATTGGCCAAATAGATCCTCCATCTTTAAAGGGACAACGTTTTATTTTGGTTGATACGGATTACTTCACAAAGTGGACCGAGGCGGTTTCTTTAAAGAATATGACACATAAGGAGGAAATTGAGTTCATCACTAAGCATATTATTCATAGATTCAGCATCCCTTAAACGTTAACTACAGATCAAGGGACATCATTTGTGTCTAAGGAGGTGAGGGAATTTGTTGAATTATATAAAATCAAGTTACTCAATTCATCTCCATACTATGCTCAAGCTAATGGCGAGGCTGAGTCTAGTAACAAGACTTTGATCAAGCTTATCAAGGAAAAGATTGAGGAAAACCCAAGAAGGTGGCATAAGGTTTTGTTTGAAGCTCTATGGGCACATCATATATCAAGGCATGGTGCCACAAAAGTTACTCCTTTTGAGTTACTATATGGTCAGGAAGCAGTGTTACCTATCGAAGTAAATTTGGATGCATATAGGCTTGCTAAACAAAATGATCTATCTGTTGTTATGTATCATGATCTGATGATGGGCAATGTCGATGAGGTGACCGATAAAAGATTAAAGGCTCTCAAGGAGATGGAGAAAGACAAGGCTCGGGTTGCCTAGGCATACAACAAAAAGTCAAAGGCAAATTATTTCAAGTGAAAGAATTAGTGTGGAAAACCATACGACCAATTGGATCGAAGAGCAATTAGTTTGGTAAGTGGTCACCAAATTGGGATGGTCCTTACAAAGTGACCAAGGTCATATTCGGTAACTCCTATCTGCTAGAGACATTGCAAGGTGAACGTCTCATGAGATCAATCAATGGGAGGTACTTGAAAAAGTACTTTCCAAGTGTTTAGCAAGAAGCCTCAGTGTTCTCCAAGCAATGGTCGATACATGTATCACCCTTAGAACAAAAATGGCTGATGTATACATCGCCCTTAATCACTAAGCAGCCGATGAGATGTGTATCATCATTGTTTGATTTTGTATAAGTGTTTTCAGGTTCATGCATCATTCACCTAAAAACAGGGGGCATATGTTGACACTCAAATTGGGCCCAAGCCAATTTAAATAGGCCAATGACAGTTTTGGCCCAATCGAAGAAAAACTTCATAAAGCGACATGATAATGGTACCACATTAGTTTTTCTATGGGATAAGACCACCCCTATCCCTTATAAAATAAGAGGTGTATGGCCGATTGAGTTTCTATCTATCCAATCGTCAAACAAATCAATCTACTACCTCTACTCTAACCCTTTAACCCTCTTCTCCAACTCCCATACTATTCATCCCTTGATCCAATGACCAAGGATGGTGCCCTAGGCTTGCCAGCCGACCTAGGGCAACCCGGTGACATCCTTGCCCTGACGGGGTCCCTCTCGGGTAAGAGTTTTGATGGTTTCTTTGCTAGTTTGCTTGAAAACTAGCCGGTTCTTCATCACGTAAGCATGTTGGTTATCCTTTGGTGGTTTGCTTGTAAACCTCTCCGTTCTTCACTATGAAAGAGTGGTATCTTGCTGCATTCTTCGGTCCGTAGTGGCCCAGGCATCCAATGCCCTGCTGGTGTGTGATTCGGATCACTTCTGACGTTAACAGAATTACACTGGAAACATTTGATAAACAGGGACATGACAAGGGTATACATCTTATGGTTTTAGATGTACCTACCGAATACCCCCTCTTCTCCATGCTCTTCTCCTGTTCCAAAGACATGCATGATAATTGTTTAATTCTTTCTTTATGCCCATGAACATGCTCATCCTTATTTCCTTATCAGGTCGCTACGCCATGGAATTTGAAACTTTTGAGGACAAATCTAGTGCCATAAATTTTGATACTGGTGTTAACAAATGGCTTGCTGATATGATCTACAAGTGGCGCCTCCTAGGGATGAAATTGGCTGTTGGAAAGCCTGAATATATAACAATCATTGAATCAAAGTTGGTGAGTATTTTGCTCCTTATCTATATTTTTTTAACAACTTTGAGGGTCATTGTTCTTGTCACTTCTTTTAGGGAATACCCTGCACGCACAATGCAATTGTGATGGAGGTAATGTGGGGCATACAACATCTAATCCTCGTGCCACCGGTCTCACCAAGAAAAAGTAGAGGTGGCTAAAGATGACCGCTTCCCAATGAGCCAAGGACTAAAAATGTTCCTAAGTCATCATGGACTTTAAGTTGAACCAGAGATGGTGAGTTCAATGGTTGGAGTTGCCATGCTTTCTACTTTATAGCTCCCTGCCATTTAGTGTTACATTATATGATAGCTTATGTGCTGTGCACTTATAATCCTTTATTTTTTGACGGACAAAGTTTGGGATTTAAGTTTTCATAGAAAAACTTGCCTTTACAATTTTCTCTTAGTTATGAAGCATCGCGCTTTGTATTTCAGCTCAATGAGCAAATTGTTACGATGGCACATGCCTTGTTTGATTGTGATGTTGTATACAAGAAGCATTTTGAATACCTGGCCAATGCTAGTGTGCGCTTTAAGAAGGTATCTGACATTAATTGTGAGCATTGGGGTGCACTGAAGCTTGCAACAGCTCCAAAGGTTGTGTTAGAAACGATAGGGAATAAAAACGATGAAGAACAGTAGATCAAACACAGGGACACGAAATTTTAACATGGAAAACCCTCCCAATGAAGAAGGAAAAAACTACGGGCACCAACCAGCAAACCTTCACTATATCGGGTGAGGTTACAAATGTCGGGGATTTATAAATTTTCTTATCCCAAGACGACGGCTTATAGGAAGTATATATAGAGATGGAAAAACCCTAATAGGTGACGAACCGTACTACAGGGGGCTCCCCCCTGCACCCCAGGCGTCCATGGGTGCAGTAGGGAAACATGACGAGCCTCGCTTCGCTCCGTCAGAAGTTAGCCTTTATCTTGTATATAACTGAATTTGGATCTCAACTCAACAAACTCCATCTTGAGACAAATTCCTTCTTGTAGCATAAAACGAACCTTTACCCTAAAACAACAAAGAAATACTTTCGGTGCCAAATAGCCTCTTAGGCTAAACAGTTATACCAACTAAGCTTGAGCAAAGCTCAAACTTAGCAACAGGAATTGGCTTTGTCAATATATCAGCAGGATTATCATGTGTGCTTATCTTACATACCTTCAGCTTACCTTGCACGACAACATCATGAACATAATGGTATTTGACATCAATGTACTTCGTTCTCTCATGGAACATCTGATCTTTAGTGAGACATATAGCACTTTGAATGTCACAAAACAAATTAATGCAAGAATCATCTCCACAAAGTTCAGCAAACAAACCTTTCAACCAAACCAATTTTTTACATGCTTCAGCAATAGCCATATATTCTACTTCAGTGGTAGACAGGGCAACAACGGGCTGCAATGTTGCCCTCCAACTCACAGCACAATCATCAATAGTGAACACATAACCTGTAAGAGATCTCCTCTTATCCAAATCGGTAGCAAAATCTAAATCCACGTAGACAGTGAGTCCCTTATCAGTCTTGCCAAACTTCAAACAGGCATTTATTGTGCCATGAAGGTACCTGAAAATCCACTAAACAACCTTAAAATGTTCTTTACCAGGATTAGCCATATATCTACTAACCAAACTCATAGCATATGATAAATCAGGACAAGAGCAAATCATGGCATACATCAAAGAACCAACAGCACTAGAATATGGAACTCTTGACATGTACTCAAAATCCTCATGTGTACTAGCACATTGTAAAGTTGATAATTTAAAATGAGGAGCAATAGGAGTACTAACAGACTTTGCATCATGCATGTTGAAACGATGAAGAACTTTCTTAATGTAACTTTGCTGACTAAGAAATAACAAGCTAGAATTTCTGTCTCTTGTAATCTCCATACCTAGAATTTTCTTAGCAGCACCAACATCCTTCATCTCAAACTCACTACTCAACAGTTTCTTCAATGTAGTGATTTTTTTCTTGCTCTTGGCAGCAATCAATATATCATCAACATATAACAAGTATATAGGTGATCCATCAATAAATTTAATGTACACACAGCTATCAAATTCAGACCTCTTAAAACCATGTGACATCATAAAAGAATTGAACATTTTATACCATTGACGAGGAGACTTTCAAACCATATAAGGACCTCTTTAATTTGCAAACATGATCCTCCTTACCAGGTACTATGAACCCTTCTGGCTGGTCCATGTATATCTCCTCCTTGAGCTCTCCATGTAGAAACACAGTCTTTACATCTAACTGCTCAAGCTTAAGATCTCGCATAGCAACAATACCAAAAAATGTATGAATTGAACTATGCTTTATAACTGGAGAGAACACATCATTATAATCAATACCAGGAATCTGACTAAAACCTTTTGCTACTAACCTTGTCTTAAATCTTGGAGGCTCACTAGGAGATAAACCCTCCTTTCTCTTGAAGATCCATTTGCAACGAACGGCCTTCTTTTGTTTAGGCAAGCGCACAACATCCCATGTGCCATTTTTCTCGAGTGACTACATCTCCTCTTGCATAGCGGAAATCCACTTTTAGCAGTCACCAAAAACAACAGCTTCAGCGTACGTAGCCGGCTCATGAATGTTCTCCACCTATTTAGCACAACTAAAGGCATAATGAACCATATCACATTCCTCAATTAAACGTGGACGAGGACCACAATTCCTCTTTATTCTACGATCTGCAATAGACTGATTTTGAGGCTGCAAAACAGGAGGTGAGTGCTGAACAATATCATGAACATTGTTATCAACAATTTTAGTTTTCTGATCATCTACGTGCTCCACCTGCACTCTAACATGTTGCTGCTCCTCATCAGAACCAACTGGAGAAACATATGTGGACAAGTTGTCATTAAACATAACAGATTCATTGAAAACAACGCTCCTGCTCATGAAAGTCTTTTTAGTTTCAGGATTCCATAACTTATATCCTTTAACTCTAGAACCATAACCAAGAAACAGACACTTAATGGCTCTAGGTTCTAGCTTTCCATTATCAACATGAGCATAAGCAGTGCAATCGAAAACTCTCAACTGTGAATAATCAGTAGGCATACCAGACCATACCTCAATGGGAGTTTTCTTATTAAGTGGGATAGAAGGTGACCGGTTGATCAAGTAACAGATGGTGTTAGCAGACTCAGCCCAAAAATGCATGTTCATACGAGCATTGGACAGCATGCAACGAGCCCTCGAGATGATGGTTCAGTTCATGCGCTTAGCCACACCATTTTGATGAGGAGTGTATGGGATGGTGTGGTGCCTAACAATGCCTTCTTCCCTGCAGTAATCATTAAAAGCATCCGAACAGAATTCACTGCCATTGTCAGTACAAAACAATTTTATCTTCTTTTCAGTTTGTCTTTCTATCATAACTTTCCACTCTTTAAAAGCAGCAAAAGTATCATATTTATTTTTTAGAAAATAAGGCCACACTTTTCTAGAGTAATCATCAATAATGGTAAGCATGTAACGAGCACCACCATAAGAGGTCTTACGAGACGGACCCCACAAATTAGCATGTACATAATCAAGTGTACCTTTGGTGATATGAACAGATGCATTGAATTCTACCATCTTGTGCTTACCAAAAACATAGTGCTCACAGAACTTCATCTTACCCACAATGCAGCCATCCAGTAGGTCTCTCTTGATCAATTCTGCCATACCAAGTTCACTCATATGCCCAAGACGCATATGCCAGAGATTAGTCTTACTTGGTTCATCATTAGAAATAGTAGCAGCAGTGACGGAACCATGTAAAGTACTTCCTCTAAGAACATATAACTTTGCAGAATTCATATCACCTATCATATGAATGAGAGAGCCTTTTGATACCTTACACACTCCACCTGAACCGGAGTGTTTGTACCCCTCGGCATCAAGTGTGCTGAGGGAGATGAGATTTTTGGCCATCCTTGGTATGTGTCTCACATCTTTTAGTGTGTGTATCATGCCATCATACATCTTGATCTAAACAGAGCCAATGCCCACAATCACATGGGTTGTTATCTCCCATACGCACGACATCTCCACTCTGTGCAAACTCGTAAGAACTGAACCAATCTCTGTTAGAGCATATATGAAACGAGCATGCAGAATCAAGTATCCATTCATCACGACCAGCAAGAACAATAAGAACGTCTCCTGAATCATAACTATCAGCAGCGGAGACAACAGAGGCCTTACCATCACCATCGGATTTGTTTTTTGGTTTATACGTACCGTTTCTTTTCTCCTTATTCTGTAGCTTCCAACAATCATCAATGACATGAGTATCTTTCTTACAATAGCTACAGAACTTATCCCTACCTCTGGACTCCGAACGACCTTTACCATTCTTGCTCTTGTCTCAATTATTGTTGTTGTTGTAGGTTTTCTACTTGGGCCTACCTCTAACCTACAACACTTTGCCCTTGGAGGACGACACGTCAGACTGAACCATACCTTTCATCTTCTCCCTCGTCTGGAGGGCCTCATATACTTCTGCAAGGGTTAGTTCATCACGGCTTAATAGTATGGTATCTTAGAAATTTGCAAACGAACTAGGCAGTGAGCATAACAGTAGAAGAGCTAAATCTTCATCATCATATTTTACCTCCATCGACACTAGGTCGGCAACGATCTCCTTAAAGATCGATAAGTGGTTCATCACTGAACCACCTTCTTGCAGCTTGTGCGTGAACAACTTCATCTTCACGTGCATCTTACTAGTTAGATCCTTGGACATGTAGATCGATTCCAGCTTGAGCCAAAGTTCTGCGGCAGTTTTCTCCTACAGCACTTCTTGCAAAATATCATTATGTAGATGAAGTTGAATCAGAGATAGAGCCTTACGATCCTTCCGCTTCTCTTCAGCGGTCCATGACTTCTGCCCTTTGCCTCCAAAACCATTCAGTGCCTCATCAAGATCCAAAGATTGTGCCAGAATTGCCCGCATCTTGACTTGCCACAGCGCAAACCTCGTCTTGTAATCCAGCAGCAGTAGATCAAACTTCATCGATGCCATCATGAAACCCTAATGTGAAACCAAGCTCTGGTACCACTTGTTAGAAACTATAGGTAATATAAACGACGAAGAACAGTAGATCAAACACAGAGGATATGAGATTTTAACGTGGAAAACCCTCCCAAGGAAGAAGGGGAAAACCACGGGCACTAGCCAGCAAATCTTCACTATATCAGGTGAGGTTACAAACGTTGGGGATTTATAACTTTTCTTATCCCAAGACGACGGCTTATAGAAAGTATATATAGAGATGGAAAAACCCTAATAGGCGATGATCCATACCGCGGGGGGAGGGGGGGGGGGGGCTCCGCCCCCCGCACCCCCTAGGCATCCATGGGTGCAGTAGGGAAACATGACGGGCCTCACTTCGCTCCGTCAGAAGTTAGCCTTTATCTTGTACATAACTGAATTTGGATCACAACTCAACTGTTGTATGTTGCCCTGAAGAAGAAGACGATTTTCATGAGGTAAATCACACTAACTATTTTGTATGTGTTCTCAGCTACTCACTGTGCATTTCATTCATGGAAGCTCATGTTCCATTCAGGTGCTTTCAGAAGATGAGCTATTAAAGTTGAAAGAGGAGGCACCTAAATATAAAGATCTTGTGTCTAAGGTCCGTTGCATGAGAACCTATGAGAAAATTTCCTCTGCTCATCAAGTTAGGGCTGAGGAAAAAAATTGTTGAGATTCTTGGTTACATTCCCTGGACCGTTTTACTCTTGTTTGTAATAAGAAACAACCATGTGCATTGGTCGATGCAGAAGCTAGGATATTAATATATTCCCTTTTTAAAAAGTTACACGGAGAATCCAAGCAAATCCCTCAAGAGTATGTGATGTTTGCTAATCTCTGCAGGATTGATTTTACCTATGATCTCTGCATTGAAGCCACCTTATGTGCATGAGCTTCCTCTGCCAAAGGGTCTCAAGAGATCCCGAGACTCTGCTTTTGAGCCAATTGTGCTCAATAAATCTAACTTTTGAGAAGGCTTATCACTTGGTGAGACCGGTGGCACAAGGATGGCAAGAAGATTCAGTTTTTGATGCCTCAGCTCTTCAAGTACAAGCTGTAGAATCACTAACTCACACCACCACACGCACATACTCATCCACACACACTTTAGTGCACAGGATAGACCTACACCTATACAAAGAGACTACACGTGGCTAAGAGGTATCTATCTGAAGTCTTCGAGTATTCGAACCTGACGGACACCATTGTGGTGCATCTACATGTGAGGCAACGAAAATTATTTTTGGAAACAACTGTTCCCGGATGAGGCACTTGCGCCGGCCAGCGCTCGAACTGGGTGGGCCGCCCGAACCTAGTCAGAACTAGCCAACCGAGCTCCCGCTCGGTCCTCAAGAAGATTCAGTTTTTCTGGAACCCAGCCTTGAACTTCCAAAGCCGTTGTGCCATGTAAGCCTATTCCTCATGTGCTGCTGAGTATTTTGGCTGAAAGTCAAAGTCAGAACACTAATGTTGATAATATGGATAGATATCAATACTTCAAGAGAAAATTCCGTGTGTCATTGAATGATTCAACAATTCCATACAGACCACTGAAAAATTAGTTTGGACATGAGTGCCATCGAATTTATTTTTAGGTTCAGTGAGTGCCAATGCCAGTCTGTAGGTGCCTTAGCAAAAAAAAAATGCCGTCTGTAGGTGCTGAGACAGTAGTTACCTCATGCATAAAAGGACGTTTATGCCCTTCCTTCATAAGGATGTGCAACAAAATTCACATTCTATGTGTGCCACTACGTAAATTGTCATTGCTGCTATTTTTGCTGATGGAAAGTCCACGTCTTCGGGCTCGGTGGTGACTTCGATGTCCCTGGCGCTCTCGGGCGCGGGTTGTGGCGCGTGTCGTCTGGCGACTCGTTGAGCTCTGCGTGGCGGCTCTGGTGTTTGTGGCGACTCGTTGAGCGCCGTGGCCGGGAACCGCGTGCCGCGGCCTGCAACCGCGCGCCGCCGGCTGGACCTGAGCGCTGCGGTCTGGACCCGTGTGGGGGCAGCCACGTACCGCCGGCCTGGAGCTGCGCGCTCGACGCCTTGTATCCCCTGCGCTCTCACCCCACAAGCTGCGGCCGCCGCCGGTCAGGAACCGCGCTGTCGTCGCCGGTTAGGATGGGGAGGACCGGTACGAGAGGGAGCGCGTATACTAACGGTGTTGACGATAGTGGCATCTATAGGACCAAAATTTTTTCTCCATGTCACTCATGTTATAATAGGTTATTCAGTGTTGCTATATGGAATTGTTGAATCATTAATGACACACACAGAATTTTCTCTTATTCTTTTTTTAATGTAGTGGCATGCACTAAGACGTTTTGTTCATCCGATCACCCAATTATTAGATAATTTTTAAGTTTTTCTTTCTTTCTTTCTTTGTGTTTTAGCAGTCGAGCCCCTTTCAAGCTCACTGCTCACCTAGATGTAAAACTAATTGTTATTGATAAATTTTAACAATTTTTAAAGTCTACAATTTGCGCTTTATCATAAGTCTAAGTTTCCAATTATAGCTTCATGGCTACACCTATGAAAGAGAGGAATAGAAGAATTTTCAACAATGCTTACGAATCGGCAATGCTAGTGGCTTCAAGAGTCAAAGAGGATATTGAGCAAAGGGAAGAGGGCATTAACTTGGAGGGGGTAATCAGCAAGGAAAATCTATAATCACTTTCCTGTCCTATCGCTTTTTTCTCTCCGAGGTGGGTGTTGCCCCCTCCACATGTACATAAACTTTTATTCATCTCTTAATTGAAAGACAGAGCTCCTGCTACAGCGTTCAAAAAAGCTTCATGGCTACGCTACTAACTTTGTATCAAAATCAAAATGTAGTTTTGACAATATCAAAATCAACATGTAGTTTTGACATATCCAACGATCGTCGTATACAAATGCCACACACATAAACCACAATATTGTGATACTTAACCTAATTTTTATATCATAGCACGCGAGGAATTCTCTTATTTTGATAAAAACCAATGCAAAGAACATACGGATCTAATTCATATATGCAACAATTTTATATGAACGAAAGTCTTGCAGCAACGCGCGATTTTAAAAACGGATATCTTCAATAGGAATTACTAGAATTGAAAGACGAAGCTATAGCATAGGTCTCGGGCCTGTTCGGCTGCTTTGGACCGGCTGGCTGGGTTGGTTGGGCTGGGCTGATCAGCCCAGCCGTTCGGCGGCCTAGGTCCACTAAAAGCCAATACCTGAGTCTGCGTTCTCCTCCCCTCCCTCAGTCCTTTTCCCTGCGCATCGCGCGGCTAGGGTTTGCGCTCGGTCGCCGCTTCTCCTCCTTCCTCCGCGCGGGCCGCGGTGTTCGTCAGCTCCGGTTCACCGTGCCTGCCCCCACTGCTGTCAGTGCCTCCATCCCCTCCTGCCTCTCTCCGCCGTGAGGGGGCCCTCTTGCGGCCGACAGTCTCCACGACGAACGTGAGCTCCGCATCCCTCCCAGAAACCCTCCATCGTCGACAAGGTACCCCCGGATCCAACGCCGTCGTCGTCCCCCCCCCCCCCCTCCTGATCTGCCTCTTCCGTCTTTCACTCGCCTCCCTTCCGACTCTGAGGACGCCATCTCCCCTGCCCCCTCTGGATCTCCCGCCTCCGTCTTCCCCCTCAACACCGGTTATGTCGCCTCCGTCTCCCCCCCCCCCCCTCCGGCTACGAGGCCACCGTCGTCCACACCCTCCGGATCTGACCCCCACGTGCTCTTTTTGCAGGTCTTTCCCGAGCGCCGCCCACGGATCCGGGGACGGTTGGAACTAACCAGCTAAAACTACAGGTGATGCTATTCAGTAACCAGTGAGCACCTTCTTCATTGAACAAAAACCTTTGTTTCTTTACAAGCATCTGATTTTGTATGAACATTATGGGCACATTTGGACAGCTATTTCCATTGTATTTAATACATGTGCGCTTGTACGTTTGTTTCTGTTTACATGATTTCACGTATTCATCACAGACTAGCAAATCCATTCTAACTCTTGTACTTCTTTTCCTTATTATTATTAAAAAAAGTCTTATACTTCCTTTAGATACTAATAATTCTTGGTCTTCTAACAAAAAAAAACAATCTAATTGGCTACGACTTGTACACATCTAATATGGATGGGATGATGCATGCGTGGTTTCCATAACGATTCTGATTTTCCTATTCTGGCTCAATGATAGATCAGGTTCTAATATTTTTTTAGTCTTTAAAACTGGACTTGCACAAGATACATGTTGAAGTACTGTAATGAGATGAAGTATCCATCCCAGTGACATCCTGTTGGATTCTGAAAGAAAGCGGACATATGTATGAAATGTTAGGTTTCTTATTTCTTCCTTTCGTTTTCATCAACCATCATTTTTGTCTTCTTTTCATTAACTTGGTAGTTGGTTAAGTGCACTTCTTGATTTTACAATTATGTCCATTATTAATCAAACACTTCTTCATAGGGATTTAGGAGCCTATAAGGTTTTCATATGAAACTAGCTACATAGGCCAGTACTTCAAAGGAAATGCTACCACTATTGAAGTCTTCACTGATACTGACATTGTTAAGGGCTTAAGGCTGACGACTGATCAGGGTACAGAGAAAAGAAACCAATGAGATGATTGTTTCATGCTTAGATTACACCCCCAACAATAAATCACAGCTACTGGTAACTTCAATGCCTTTTGGTTATATCAATTGAAAGGTTAACAGAGTTGTATAACAAAAGTTAAATTCTCCTCATATGTAGAACTCGTGTTTTCTATTTTTACTATCCGGCCTTGCAACCTGCTTCTAGCCATTGTTCAGTTATTTCTAGTTGAGCAGCTGTCTAATGTGAATACCATTTAACCTGTCCTCTCTTCAAAGCCAATGTATTATGTTCCATTGCGCACACTAATTTTCATTGGCAATGTGGTATTGTGTTTGTTTATTTTAGTGCACCGCTCGCTAGTGCTTCATAACGCCAAACACTGGCAACGTCCTCTTCTTCATCGTGCTCTTCACCTAAAGCCAGGCACTACAACCATCGATCTAAACGCGCCAAGCGTTCTGCTAAGATACGTCCGAATTCCTTTCGCCCTAACTCTCCTGTTTCTGTTTGTGATGACAATATCTATTTGTTCTTTGATGTCCGTACTGCGTTCATCGTACCCTATACTGTAAACATGGCAACAGATGTCTACGGACTGTGCTAACTGGGACGAGACCACCGTGAGGACCTTTCTGGAACTTGTGATAGAACAGAAAAACCAATTGTACTAGAACCAGAGAGGCCTCACAATCTTGGGGTGGGCAAATTTGTATCCAGCATTCGCAATGGCAACGGGGTTGACATACGAAAAGAAACAGCTGCAGAACAAGCTTAACGAGCTGAAGCGAGCATATTTTGCCTGGCGCGACCTTCAATCCCACACTGGCCTAGGCCGTGACCCACATACAGGCGGCGTCACAGTTGACCCCTCGTTCTTTAAGGGTGGCAATGGGGTACTAATTCCACCTATTTGTTTTATAACCCCCCCTACTAACCTCTGGCAGGGATGTTCCTATTCTATTTAATTCTAACCCTTGGATCCATGGCACACGTGCAGGAAAATAGCCAGTCCGCTGTGAAACGAACCAAAATGCCCAAATGCCTTGATCTACTGGTAATTCTATGGGGACACACTCCCCGTGACAGGGGTACGTTGATCTCGTCTGGTGGCCATCATCGCGAGACGACACCCAACAAAGATAGCCATGACAGTCCACACGAAATGTCACCAGACCCCTTCGTTGCCAGGAGTGTTGGTCAGTCATCCAAGAGAACCACTATGGATTACTCTGTCAATAGCCCACGTAGTAAGAAGGGTGCTTCCATTGATGAGTGCCTCAACGACATCACTGACCTCATTAAAGACCATAAGATCCAGAAAGCCCGTACAAACAAGCAGGAAGAGGAGATGGACAAAGTGGTGAAGATTCTGAAAGATGATGGTGTGGAAGAGACTAATGATGTTTATACTCAGGCTTTAATAATTTGCAAGGACATATTGGACCGTAGAAACTTCCTCAGCATGGAAACCAAAGAGGGACGCCTCAAATTTCTGAAAATCTGCTGGGATGATAGGAGATCCATATCCAAGTAGATGTTAACCAAAACAGTTGTCCTGCATTGATGTTTTTATTATGTCGTTTCGAACATTTGTTAAAGTTCCCTCGTTGTAATGCAGCCTGTGGCCTGAACATTACTTGCTATTTTTTTTAAGTACCCAAATAAATTTGTTGTGTGTGGTTATTTGGTTAGTCCAACAAACTTTTCGGTTTTTCATGTTCAGGAAGAAATAGTTGCTACATCAACCACGAAGTCGCAAGGTATGGAGCATTGTATACATTTATTTTCACATCTGCAGCATATGTCCCTCCCTTTCTTTTCAAGGCAATATTGTTACCTTTTAAAGATAATGCCACTGTCTTCAACTGTTTTAGCTTGATATGTGTCTCAGATGTGAATAAGTTTGGCACATGTGTAATATGAGTTCTCCATCATTAGCTTTCTAGTTTGAAGTTGCATTAATGTTCACCACCTGATAATTTTGGATCTAATATTGGTTTTGTAGATGAACAGCAGCGAGGAATCTGATACTAGCGACAACTCAAGCGAAGGATCATTCATTTTGCCCTTGGCAACTGTTGCTCTATTGCTTGCAAAGTACAAGGCCGCAATAGCCAATGAGGCTTCCGTGATGAACCTGAACCTCCCCTTCCAGAAGATGACCGGGCGGCAGTGGATGGAAATCAATCTGCGAAATGAAAGCAAGTGCTTCGATAACTTGCGTATGTCTCCTGATAACTTGCTGCATTTGCATAACATTTTGCTTGGGTATGGCTTGAAGGGTACACGAGAGACAGGATCCCTAGAATGTTTAGGTATTTATTTATGGACTTGTGCACACAACCAGGCAGTTAGAAGGAGCAGGGATAGATTCGAACAGTCTTTGGATACAGTTAGTAGGAAGATTAGTCATGTCACCGAGGTTATGTGTAGGTGGGCACACTATGTTCTTGTTCCAGCAGACAGCAGTTATGCTGGAGTGAATTGGCAACTTGGCTCATATGCACCATTCTTCGATGGATGCATCGGGGCTTTGGATGGCACACATGTCAAAGTTAGGGTGAGCAAGGAGGCCAAGATTGACCATATAAACAGAAAAGGAGATGTAAGTATAAATGTCTGTGCAATTGTCGATATGGATGGTCGCTTCACATATGTCGGTGTGGGGATGGCGGGGTCGGTGCATGACATGTCGGTTCTCAAAGAATGTTGGGAGGAACCAAACTTCCCTCATCCATCAACCGGTGAGTGACTACTGCCAAAGAATAATGTGTTACATTGTTTCTGTAGCTTATGCAGTCCGTAAAACCTAATTGTGCAATTGGTTACTGTGTTGTAGGCCGCTACTATCTGGCGGACGCTGGTTACGCACTTGAGTCAGGGTACATGGGTCCTTTCAGAAATACAAGGTACCATCTGGATGACTTTAGGGGCGTACCTGTAGATAATATGTCTCAACAAGAGAAATTTAACTTGACTCATTCTAGGCTACGCAATGTTGTAGAACGGTCATTTGGGGTTCTTAAAAACTGGTGGCAGATTCTTGATGGGGTATCGTATTGCCATCGGACAAAACAAAAATGATTATAATTTCTTGCTTTGCACTCCACAATTACTTGTTCAGTAGGGAGCATGGTTTAGGATCCCCAACCTACCCACCATCTCCCTGGGTTGAGCTCAATGCTAGTAACAGTATGTCAGCAGTTAGAGAGTTCATATCTTTGGAGATGTGGGGACAATGATTGTGCAGAGGTGCTGCACCCATTGGGAACTGCCTTCATGCTTAATCTTGTGTGCCTAGAAAAGGGTACAATTTTTGTATAGATACCACTTAGGTCAGTAGGTTAGTGTACTGTAATGGTACCAATTGAAAATTGTAGGATTGTATGCCAAAGTAGGTTGATGTTAGAGAGTACATGCGCATATTAGAAGGCGCATTTTGCTGAAGGTGATGCAAATATTTTGTGCAACTCCTACAAGTTTTGTAAAAGCTCTATATTGTCCTCCAAGTAGTAGTGTTATGGACAAGTCATGAATCTACTGTTGTAATGAATTGTTGTAATTCGATCTTAGGAATTCGAATGAGTTGTTGTAATTACTGCAAATTGGAGGCAGATGTAGGAGAGGAACTCGCCACCGGAGCCACGACTCTTGGAGTGCAAGTATCCTCGGCTCTTACTGGCTAAAAAGCACTGCATCTTGTCTTATTTGTAGAAGTCTCATTGAGAAATGAGAATTCTACCCCTTGCTCCCAAACAATACCCTATGATTTGTACAGATGGTCAAGATAAAGGATGCTTTGATTGCTCTTGGTACAACATCTTTGCATACAAGAATTCATTCAGTCAGAAACTATGGAGCAAGGTAAGGAACATACTGACCTGTGAATGAGATGCATCCAGATGCAACAGGTTTGTCTTGGGGGCACATTTTTATGGTTAACTGTTGTTGTAATTAAGTGTTGTTTCAATGGCCTTAGAAGCACATTTGAGTGAGATGTAATGAAATGGTATTAGAACTGGTTGATACTAGTTTGTATGTGTTAATGTTGTTACTTGTTAACGGACATGTGTTTGAATGGGTCTGAGAGTTGGGGCCAACTATCGTTTATTGGCGCCATAATTTGATTTGAATCCAGCTCATTGAAATCAAATTGCAGCAGCAGCTGGGCTGGCTTGTGCTGGGCTGATTCAAATGAGCTGATTGCCTGTAATGTTTCTTGTAGTGATTATTTTTCTGGTTCATATAAGCTTCTACCTGAGTTTCATATGATTAACAAGTTGCTACTTTTTTACAAGGTTGGAAAAGGAAATTCTTGATCGCTATCTTGATGTAGATGTGAAGGGAAACAAAGATGGCCTAAAGATAATATACATGCATTATATTTGTATGGCATGAAGGAAATTGGTGATCGCTATCCGAGTTGTAAGATTGTTGAAGTTCTACCTTGCATTGTTGTAATCGTTGGTCCACAGTTGTTATTCTCTCTGTTGACCTTTACAACAAATTTCTGTTAGATAATAATCTGCACTTTTCCTTTCTTATAAATAGAAGATATAAGTGCATAAACTTATTGAACTCATAGATAGAACAATCCAAATGCACTTTCTGAAAGGATATGCATTCATCTCAGTATTAGCGTTAGCTCTCTGTTTCCAACTGTGACACATTGCCTCTCATTGTGCATAGAAATTACGACTGTGGATAGAGGAGCCTCCTCAGAGAAAGCACATGGTGTACCGGGGAGGTGCAATTCTTGCTGGAATCATGAAGGTAATTCTTGTATATGTGCTCTCATGCAGAATAATATTTACACCATGATGGATTGCTAGATAATATACTTCCCCGCGTATTGTTTGTACCATGTAGGATGCACTTGAGTGCCGGATAACCACGCAGGAGTACCAGGAAGAAGGTGTAGCTTGCCTAAGGAATTGTGGCCAGTCAAATAGTCCCATACTTCTTGCCACATATCATTCAATCCCAGCACAGAAGAAATGGAGGGCCTCCCCATGCTGACAGAAACTATGGAGCATGGTAAGAAACACACTGAACTGAGAATGAGATGCATCCAGATGAGTGGGGGCACATTTGAATGGTTCACTGCTGATGTAATGAAATGTTATTTCAATGGCCTTGGAAGCACATTTGAATAAGATGTAATGAAATGGTATTAGAACTGGTTGGTACTAATTTGTACATGTCAATGTTGTTACTTGTGGACTGACGTGTATTTGAATGGGATTGAGAGTTGACGCCAACTATGTTTCATTGGCGTCATTATTTGATTTGAATCCGGTTCATTCAAATGTTCCATTGCAGCAGCAGCTTGTTGACCGGCTGGCTGGGCTGATTCAAATCAGGCTGATTGACCAGCCAAGCCAGACAGCCAGCCGGTCCAGAGCAGCCGAACAGGCCCTGCCTGCTGGGTGCTGGCCCGCTGCCTCCGAGACCGCGAGTCTTCTCGAACCCATCAAACCGCCAAGCAAACCAGAGCCAAGCAAAACAGCGAGAAAAGCTCCGGTGATCGAAGTGCTAGAGCGCCAGAAGTCCGCCGCCGGCGAACCGCAAGACCGCGGCCAGCTATGGACGCGCCGGGAGAGCTGCAGTGCGTGGGCCGGCTCGAGATCGCCGCGCCGCCGCCGGCGCGCTACCTTCGCGTCGGCTCCCTCCCCGTCCCCACTGACTCCTCTGCCTCTCTCCCAGCTCTCCTGCCCTCTCCGTCCCCGTAAGCCCCTCTTCCCCCACTCTCGCCTCATCGTGCATGCTCACGCGCGCGTCTTTAAGCCCTATGGCTACTGTTTGTCCTATTCTGAATCAGGAGGGGCTGATGCTTCTAGGGTTTAAAGCGTCTCGATGCAATTATAGGGTTTTTGTTAAGGGTTGAGGCTGGGAATTTGAGATGGAGTACCATGGGAATGAGCACCCTCTACGTTGTGCAATTAGAACTAATTGTGTTTGTTATTTGGTAGGGAAGACCCTGGGGATAGTAGGCTTCAGTTAAGTTCTGCGGATAGACTGCCAATTGCTTATTGGATTTGTAAATTGTTATCATAGGAAATGGTGGTGGAACTGTTATGGTGAAATGAATAGAAATCATGTGCTACTATTAGCTACAATTGGTCTGATTGATGGATGCAACCTACCAGAATTCAGTGGCTATATTCATGTAAAATGAAAAGAAATGAACACATATTCTGGTGGTGGGATGCTGGTGGATACTGGATACTGTTTACCCTCTTTTGGTTTTATCTCCCATACTGCAATGAATAACAAGCATGTGCTTGCAATTATATTGAAAGATAAAAATATAAAATGGCACTTAGTTCTTACGACCCTATTCCTGTAGCTTGAACTCAATAATGCATGCAAATGCGCTCTTCAGGAGAATTGCTGTTTAATTCTGCTCTTGCTGCAACAAACCATGTAGGACTGGTGCTCCAAGGTATCAAATGCTGCCATTAGAGACTGATCTGAACACACTCCCTATGATTCCAAACATCCCAGAGAAGGTTTTTTCAAGTGATGCAAAGAGTACTGAAGGTGATCTCTATCGATCCTTTATAATTACAATCTGATCAGCATAAAAGGAATACTGGCTTGTAACCAACTTTCTCTGCGAGCTGTTCAGCACTGATAAATTATTATAGGTGTTGTGTGTGACAGTTCATTTTTTATTCTCACCTTTATGACTCTGTTCATACTCTTCAGGATTACGGTATGACAGTGGTCATATCAACCAGAACTTATCAAGGAAATGCGAAGCACTAGCTGTGTCAGGTTTGGCGGAATATGGTGATGAAATAGATGTGGTTGCCCCAGCCGATATCATGAAGCAGATTTTCAAAATTCCATACTCAAAGGCACAAGTATCTATTGCTGTAAACCGTATAGGAGATACACTCATTCTAAACACAGGGTATGTTGCTGGTTGCATCATCATCATCATCATCTTGCTGACTATAGTTAATACACATGAATGTTTAATCGTGTTGCAGGCCTGATGTTGATGAAGGTGAAAAGATATTCAGAAGACAAGGTAACCCGCCTAAAGGATCTGATCCATCAATATTTCTGAATTTCGCAATGCACTCTGTGCGAGCAGAAGCTTGTGATTGTCCCCCAAGTCATCAATCTTCACAGGAGAAGCAAACAGCATCTGCAGTCTTGCGTGGATCCTTTGACTGTGGCGAGGGTTCTTTTGATTCATCCCCATCATCTAGTTTTAGCACATCACCTTATCTGAATCAGAATGACAGTAAAGGTAGAAAAGCTCCACATAGTACTCATGAAAGCCTGTACTTGGGAGCAATGGAAAACAATCGAAAAGTCAAAGGATCTGATCCTATAAAAAAAACCACTCGGGTTGGTGAAAAAAGCCAGCTGTGAGGTGCAAGAATCTGAGAAGAGCAAGAGAGTGGGAAATAATGGATTTCGGAAAGTTTGCTTTTGGCAATTCCACAATTTCCATATGCTTTTGGGTAGTGACTTGCTTATATTTAGCAATGAGAAATATACTGCAGTCAGTTTGCACCTATGGGATGTTTCTAGACAGGTATGCTTTCATTGCTGTTGAATATGGTACATACTTTCTTTTTTTACCCCTATTGACAAATTGTGTTTTTATAGGTTACTCCATTGAACTGGCTTGAAGCTTGGCTTGACAATGTAATGGCAAGTGTTCCAGAATTGGCCATATGTTACCATAAGAATGGTGTTGTTCAAGGTTATGAGCTTTTAAAGAATGATGATATATTTCTCCTTAAGGGTGTCTCAGATGATGGCACACCTGCGTTTCATCCACAGGTTGTCCAGCAAAATGGCCTTGCTGTCCTGAGGTTCATTCAGGATAACTGTAAGCAAGACCCTGGTGCATATTGGGTATGCCATTGAATGCCATCTTTTTTACCCTTGTTTACTAGATGTGGTAACTACTGTCAAGATGTTATATTAAGCCTTTAGTCCCTTATCATATTGCCTAAATATCTCCCTTTTTTCCCAATGATGATGACCTCCCGTGTTTTCATTAATCATATTGAACCTTTGCTTTTTCAGCTGTACAAAGGCGCTGAAGAAGATGTCATACAGTTATATGATCTGTCTATCTTACCTGAAAAACATACAGCTGGTGATCATAGATCTCCATGCGGTCCTATGTCATCTTTTATAGACAAGGGAAGAAAGGAGTCATTGTTCTCTCTGGGTACACTCCTTTATCGGGTTGCTCACAGGATGTCCTTGTCAAAGGTACTGGGGTATTATATATGCTTTGCAGGTGCCTAGTAATAGACAAGGGAAGAAAGGAGTCATTGTTCTCTCTTTCGCGTTTTGCTTTCATACTTTTTCGTTGGATGTTAATATTATATATGCTTTGCAGGTGCCTAGTAATAGAGCAAAATGTGCAAAATTCTTCAGAAAATGTTTGGATTTTCTCAGTGAGCAGGATCACCTGGTATTTTATTCATCTTATCATTATGTAATCATTTAACTGTATTAGTGCATCAGTAAATTTGTGCTAATATTTGTTTTTGTTTTTATCTTCTAGGTTGTCCGGGCATGTGCTCATGAACAATTTGCAAGACTCATCCTCAAATGCTATGAGGAGCTGGAACTGACATCTGAATCATTTATGATAGAGTCTGAAGTCACCCTTACTGATTTGGATGATGATTCTCCAGAACTGAGACTTGAGAATTTACCAGGAAAACAAAATGTGCTGCCAGAGCTTGGCAAGAATGAGCCAGCAGTGTTAGATGATGTGTTGGAATGCACACCATCAATCTCTTCTGGTATGACAAATAGTTTAGAAGAACCAAGCAAAGTTGATGGTGGTTCTTCATCTTCAGTTACAAAAGATGATGTTTCTCTGGACAGCTTGGTGATGTGTCAGTCTGGTATATCAAAAACAATTGCCGATGCAATCTCCTCTAAGTTGGCTGCTATACACCACATATCTCAAGCTATCAAATCCCTTAGATGGAATCGACAGCTGCAGAATAATACTCAGCATGGTTGCGGGGACAATGCAGATACCATTTGGGAGAGGTCAGTCGACTTCTCTTTATGCCGATGTGGTGATGTTGATTGTATTGAGGTCTGTGACATCAGGGAGTGGCTTCCAAAATCAAAAATGGATCATAAGTTGTGGAAACTTGTTCTTTTGCTAGGGGAATCCTATTTGGCACTTGGAGAGGCATACAAGAATGGTGGGCAGCTTCAGCGCACCCTTAAAGTTGTTGAATTAGCTTGTTTGGTATATGGGTCTATGCCTGGACATATTGATGGCGACGAGTTCATCTCATCCATGTCCAATAGTTCGTTGAGTCGAGAAGATGTTGGTCTAAAAACTAAACTTGTACTGGATGAGGCAGACTATTGCAATAACAAAAGATGCTTCAGTTATGATGTTTCTTCCCACCAACTGCCACCAAATTATTTGTTCTGGGCAGAGGCATGGATGCTTGTTGGTGATGTCTATGCAGAATATCACAGATTGAATGGTCATCAAGCAAAGTTGGTACCAGTACAGAAGTCTCATGGCGAAGTTAGAATGTCAAATGAAGTTGCATTGGAGGTCAAACGCCTTAAGCGAAAACTGGGAAAGGATAAGCAGAATTGTGACACATGCTCGTTGATAAACTGTAGCTGCCAAAGTGACAGGGCAAGTAGTGGCAGCAGTGCAAGCAGCAGTAGTTCTGAGGCCTCTAAACTTTATGGCCGAAAGAAAAATAAAAAATCACTTGGCAAGAACCTTCAATCACAATATAGAGAAACCAGCAAGAACCCCAATGCACAAGAAGCTACACAAGTTTCTGAGAAAAAGCAGCATGATGTGAATGATACTTGTATTGAGAACAACCCAGTATTTAATGATGATATTGGTCATTACAGTCAGGACAGGGAAAAACAGTCAAGAAATGTTGATGGGGTTCCTGATAAATCTCAAGCAAGTGTTCCTACTGTGAGGGATGGTGGTATCTTCAAGTTCCTTGGTGGTCCAAAACCAGGAGATTTTGAGTACAACTTGTCTTCTGCTATTCACTGCTATGGTGCATCCAAGGGAGCACTGTTCACATTTCCTGTGCATTCAGTAGAAACTTCCACGGTTCTTAAGAAAAGAGGCTGGGCATTTAATGAACTGGGCCGCTGTAGACTTGAGAGTAGAAATCTGGGTAGCGCTGAGATTGCTTTTGCAGATGCTATTAAAGCATTTCAAGAGGTCTTTGACAACACAAATGTTATACTGATCAACTGTAACTTAGGTCATGGTAGGAGAGCTTTAGCAGAGGAATGTGTATCCAGGATTGATGAATTTCAGAAGCATGATCTTCCTGAAGGCACATATATGCAATCCTTCAAATCAGCGAAGTCAGAATATTTTCAAGCAATAAACTACTATTCCGCAGCTAAGAGGCAACTGAAGTATGTCAATACTGAGGTCGATAAAGTACTATACCATGAGGTTTACACACAGTATGCTCATACCTACCTGAGGCTTGGAATGCTTTTGGCAAGGGAAAGCTTCTTAACTGACAGTTATGAAGGTGGACTTGTCGATGAGTCATCTAACAGAACAGTTCTAGAGATTTCAGCTAGTGATGCTTTTCGGGAGGCTTTGTCTACATATGAATCCCTTGGTGAACATCGCAAACAGGAAGCTGCTTTTGGTCATTTTCAGCTCGCTTGTTATCAGAGGGATCTGTGCTTAAGGTTTCTGGATTTAGTCGACAAGGAGGTTAAACAGAAAAATGAGGATAAATATCGTCAGAAAAGTAAGTGGTATGGTTCACTAGCTGAGAAGAACTGGCAGAAGGCTTTAGAATTTTATGGGCCGAAGACACATCCTACTATGTTTCTTAACATCCTTATGGCACAGTCTGCCCTTTCTATTAATATTTCTAATTCCTTCCACTCAACCGTGGTATGTTTTTTTTTCTCAGGCCTTGCTACCTTTTCCATCTCCAGCTTTTCAGTGTGCTAGAATGAAGTCCAGTCACTATTCTTATGGAATTTTGAAAAAGGGCATACCTACTCAAAGGCCTTGTTGGTCAGTATGTTGGTTAACCCTATGTTTTATTGTGCAGAGGGGGTGCTGTATACTTCGAAGAATAATACCTGACTTAAGTTTTATATTTGATGCAATAGTAATTTTGTTAAGTGACTACATTTTCTTTCTTCCAAGGAGTAACATTTTCATAGAGGGCAAACTCTGGAAGGTCTTTTTTTCCCATTTTTTTGGCAGCATACAAACCTCAATGGTGAGTGCAAATGGGCTAGCATCTAGCAACATAGGTTCATCATAAATTCATAATTACCCAGCCAGGTTTTCTCTTCTAAAAGTTCACCTTTTATTTGCACCTTGGTCATGTCCGTCTGATGTGTAACATGGAAGCAAATGCTCCTTTTGAATTTGTTCAATAAATAATTTGTCTCATCCTTGCAGATGCTTGACACTGCTCTGACTCACTTGTTGGAAGGCCGGCATGTGGTGGAAGCAAATGAAGACTACTCCAACGATATGGACCTGGACATAAAACCAAAGTTCTGGAGCCAGCTGCAGAGCCTGCTGAAGAGGATGCTGGCGGGATCCCTGCCTAGCAGCACAGGCAGAGTAGCTTCTTCTGTCAGCCAGGCCAGCACTAGCAACAGAACAGAAGCTGCGGAGCTGAAAGAGATGTATCGTTTGTCGCTCAAATCTTCTACTCTGGGCCAGCTGCATGCGCTGTACAAGCTTTGGGTATCTTAACACCTTCACTTCACAAATGGTTGCTGCTCATGTTTTATGCCGTTGGCATCTATCTCTTGAATTACACAGTTTTTATTTAGTGTTCATGGCATGTTTTTGTTTGTTTTGATTTCTAGCCAAATTTTGAAGCTAAATACCTGCAGTGTACATTTAAGTGATGGAATGTCAGGGGACGGGAAACACTAGTTACTACAACTGTGTTGCAGACTTGTATAGACAGCAAATAATGGCATCCGATGTGAAGCGCCAGTGTATATATGTGTTGTATCGTAGAGAGCCAATGTGAGAATATCTGAATGTGTGCCCGCTTCACCGCGAATGGATAGGAATTTGCGATTTTTTATTCTCTTTTTTTTATTATTACTAGGTTCTCACTGAACATGGTTGTCAGTTATGACTTCCAGGCCCAGTTGTAAAAGCAACATCCCATGGTCATCGCGTCCTTTTGCACACTGGTCCCTGCTGTTCGGGTTACTGCCTTCTGCAGGTTTTACCCTTAGCATTTTTCCCTTTAACCCTTCAGTTTTCTCTTCTGTACAATTATGCCCTACAAGCCTGGAAAAGTCTTTCTTTTGCCCTAGACGTTCCAAGTTTGTTCCCAATGGCCAATGCCACGGATGCTTTTATCAGAACTGCTGTGCTAGACGACGAATTTCTGTTACAACCCTTGGGGCCCTGGTGTATTTTCCAACGACACATCTAACCTCTTTCTCTATTAAAACTACTAAATATATTCGTATGTTGCAACGGGATGGAGAATGTAAAGCTTATTATGTGGTCACTCTACAATCTTGTGGCTCCGAGACTTAACAATCTTGTCTTGCGTTCCTGGCTTTCTGCTCGTCTCCTGTGCACTAACTCGTATGGCATGAGACTGTACGTGGGAGGCTTGAAAATTGTCCAACAATGCCTAGTCACACTTCTCTATCGCCCTGTTCGTTTGGACTGGTTTGGCTTATAAGCCATGACTAAAAGTACTGTTGGCTGGTTTGGTGTGAGAGAAAAATATTGTTCGTTGGCTGATAAGTCATGACTTATAAACCAAATACGACCAAGCGAAACACGAAAAATAGCGAAGCGGTACAAAAGTGCTACGTACTTTAAAATTAGGATAATTAGTATACCGTTGCTAAAGATTTTTTAATACTTCTATAAACTAAAAAATGATAAAAAGAGTAGTGTGTTTACCTATAGTAAATAATATTGACTTGAGATACAGATATTCAAGAGGCCTTCAAACTTAATGGTCACAACTCAATCAAGTACATGATGAATTCGAGTTCTTTAGATAGAGCAATTTAAAAGTTTAAAGAAGAGCTTTGCAACCATCTTTTCACGGAGGCCATTCACAAATCACAGCTGCTCGTTTGCTGATGATGAAACGTAGCACCTTTTCAAGTTTCTACTACGATATGTTATTTTTCTATTTAGATTAGCATTCCTATTCAAGTTACTAAAAAAAGCCTTGCATATTTTACATCAAACAGGAGGGGTGTGGATGTGAGAAAGGGTTGTTTCCACAATCTCAAAATAATTCAAAATTAGTTAGTGAAGAGCTAGACGGAAAAACAGATGTAAATTGCGAATGGGTCAAACTCTGGTGATAGCACCTTTTTCTGAAAATTTTTCAGAAGTTTTAGGGTACACGTACGTATGCGCGTTCAGTGGTACTGCGCGTTTTCCACACTCTAGAGGTGGCGACGTCTCCCAATCTCTTTTTTTGTGTATTCGTGTGGTGTGAGTGTGGAGTATGTGGTTGTGTGCGTCCAAGTTATATCTGATAAAAAATAGACGTAAATTTTGGCTCTTTAAATGTAATATATAGATAAATATTTTTATCGAGTTTGCATTTCAACTTATGGAAGTCTATAGTTTGACTTATTTTCCACAAAAAAATGCTAATATTGCATTTATGTATTAGAGTTGAGGAACGTCAGCACTCGGCACAACAGGACACAAAACACAATCTATGATAATTGTATTATTGTTATTATTATGAACTGAATACAAAATAAAAACATCTTGTCATTCCGGTGTAAGAAGTGTGTGCCAATCAAGGTTTTTAATCTCCAGGTAAAGATATTTAGCGGATAAATTCTAAAACAGCTATAGCGAAGATTAAACGAGGCTATAGCCGCTAAGTAATGCATAAATACTGATAGCTTGATCCGAGGTATATCCGGAGATTTTAAAACCTTACTGTCAATGCATCATTTAGCCCTCGCAGGAAAAAAAAAAGAAAAAAAGGACCGGCGTTCTTCGCGATGTCTTTTGGACTAGCTTGACTACTTGAGCACGTGTCAGCCAACCTCGTGGTCGTCTCACACCTGCCCGCCGATGCAGCCGCCTCATGCACACGCGGCCTCCGCTCACCGCGCCGCCTCTCTAAAGCTTACGCCTCTCTCGACACAGCCTTCTCACTTTCTCAGTAGCCGCCGCCCACCGCCCACCACCCTGTCGGCCTTCCCAACCCTGCCGCAGTGCCGCATCCAAAGCCAACTCCCACGGGTATGGATCCTGACCAGGTCGCCGACGCCGGGGTCCAGCACCAGCACGACGATCTCGGCGGCAGTGCCACATCCGCAGACGGGTGCTGTGACGGTGGCAGTGGCGACAGCTGGGCGCGCGCGCTGCTCCGCCGGGGATGGGACCTGTGCCAGAAGGCCGCCATCGCCGGCGTCGCGGCCACGGCCGCACCCGTCGTGGCCCCGCCACTGCTTGTCCTGTCCCTCGCCGGCGTCGCGCTGTCCCTACCCTTCGCCGCCTACCTGGCCAGCCTCGCCGCCACCGACCGTCTTATGGGAGCACTCCTGCCGGCGCCTCGTACCCAGCCGTACCACGCCTGCGACCTCGAAGACGATGGATTCTTGGATGCATCTGACGCGCCCGGCGGCGAGGCCCCTGTGTTCGACCACTGTGCACGACGCAAAGAACGACTGCCATTCATGGAGGAAAACGAGAGCTTTGTATCGTTGCCGCTGTCACGGGAACCTCGGTTCTGCGAAGAGCCGGTGCCGTCGTCGACCGACGTAGGAGGATAAGATGGCTGAGGTGAACTTTCTTTCCGGAGAATTGGGTCACGAGTCACTAGTGTTGGACAATAGGGAACAGGAAGAGGCAGGGCACAACCATGGAGGACATTGAGTATATTACCATGGAGGCACTGCCACGGGGCTCCGATGTTTCGGATCAGCAGTGCCAGTGTTGCGTGATCAAGACAATATGGTTCAGAGGACTGGTAGAAGCTCCTCTTACAGCCAAGGAATCAGTCCAAGAGTTATCTGTATCAGACAATGAGGATAGAACAGAGGATGACAAGTGTAAAGATATAGAGGCAAATGGAGTCCTTCAAGGAGATTGTGTCACTGGGCGTCGACATCACAGTGAATTAAGTGACTTCTCGGTGCCAGTATTGGGCAATGAGGGTATTGTGGTGTAGAGAGGAGATGGTGAAAAATTTCTGTCCGAGAATCAGGCCAAGATTCCCATTTAACAGATATTGAGGATAAAATAGAGAGGCCACGAAAACCAAAGAAGAGATACCTACTGCAGGAGGCTAATGTTTCTGAATCATCTGGTGCTGGATGATACAATGCTGGAGAGGAAGATAGAAGGTGATGTAACAGTGGAGATGGTGGTGAAAGAAGTGTTCATTAACACCGATCCTTTTACAGGGGAGGTGGCTGGTGAGCAATGTGGGTTCCATTGCTACTGCCCTACCTGAAAGCTGAGTCGCTGCAAGCCAGCAACCTTGTGGCTCAGGAGTTACAGGCGATGGCGGAAGTTACTAATGTTGATGATGTTATCAATGCTGCTTTAACAGAAGACGTTGTATTGGACATTGGTGATACTGGTACAGAGGGCATGGAGCACTATGGTGAGGGAGGTGTTTCTACTGTCATCTCAGTGGTGACCGTGGATGATGTTGCAGAGCTAGTTTCCAGTAGGAGCCCAGCAGTCTCAGGCATCAGTGATGACATGAAGAGTGTCAAGAGTAAGCCAGATGCTGACCGCTCCAATCAAACAACTGGCTACACACTAAGGAACAATGAATTTCGGGAGAAAGAGGCAACAGAGGACAAGGTGAGTCAGTTCCTGGTTTACTAAATCATCTATATCATCTGTAGGTTTCTTTTTATCAAAAATGCTTATAGATGTTGGTGGATACAAAATATTAGGTGCATTCTACACATGATAAATTTTCTTATTTGTCATTGTTTATTGGTATAGGCCAATGTGACCCAGTAAATTTGGTTAGAATTGACCTCTTACCCTAAATAAGATGTGCTTACCAAGTTGTAAAATTGTTTAAATAATTGACATCCATAAAGATGCCCATCTGAATTTTGTTTGTCGAAATTTGTAGCAGTGTGAAAACTAGAGAACAAAACCATGGATGACAAGGTGCCTACAAGGAGGCACGTCACCACAGATCACTGCATGCTTCTAAATCACCAGTGCCAGACGATCAGAGCAAGATAGAAGATGAAGTAACTGTGGAGATGGTGCTGGAAGGAGTGACGAGTGACACTGACTGGATCATTGTTACACTGGAGGTGGTTGCTGTGCAATTGAAGATTATTGCTAGTGAAAGTGAAGTCGTCCGTCAGTGAGTGACCATGTGGCTCAGGAGTTACAGGCCAGTGAGCGAAGCTGCAGTTGTTGACTGAGATCCGAGGAAGTACTGTGAATGGAAGACATAAAAAATGATTTAGTGACAGAACAACAGAGGCTGTTGAGCACCACAGTGACAGAGGTACTAGTTTTGTCTCAGGAGTTCCTGAGGTAACCGTGGATGATGGTAAGGATCTAGTTTCGAATAGGAGCACACCACATGCCTCAGCCCGTGATAGCGCCTCAAGTGTCGAGGGTACGCCGGTTTTTGACAACCCACACCAAACAACTGGTGTTGAATACAAGCCAGTGAACGAAGGATTCAGGAGGAATGATGTAGCTGAGGACATGGTGAGTTCTGACATATCTGTTTTATCTCATTTGTTCAAATCATTTAAACCAACTCTGGATTTCCTATTAAGAGGTTATTTATACTGCTGTTCTATGCACGATTACTAAGTGCAGCCTAAACATGTTATTGCTTATTGATAAAAAGATTTCTAATGAAATTAGTGATATAATGAATTAAGGTCATAAAAGGTACCCAACCTCAAAACGTTTTGAATGGCTTGGAGATTATTATACGGATGATAACAGGGGAAAAGGATGAATGGTCAATTAACTGTGTGGGTTCAAGTCATGGTACCATTTGAACCAGTTCAAAGCTTGGTGCAGTATTACAAGTTACATTTGATGGTTTCCTCCCATCTGATAACATGAAAAGTTGAAGTTACTAACTGCTAATCTTTTAGCATGAACTGTCAGGTTGGGCAGTCTAGAGAACTACGAGAAAGTAAATTTTGCCGTGTTTCTAAGCAGTCACCTGCATAGCATGATTCATGTTGCACCTCTTTATTCAAATGACGCTAATACATGATTCACTTATTTCTACCAGGACAACTATACGGAGGAACAGTTAAGGGAGCAGCTTGATACACTAAGAACAATAACAGGGTACCGTCCCGCACCATCTTTGACTCTGGAAGCTGAGCTTGCGGGGCTGTATATATTTGTGGGCGTGGAACCTCCTGTCAGCTCAAGGGATGCCTCCGATCTGAATGATCTCAGCACAAAACTCCGGTTCTTGAAATCGATCATAGGCGTGGAGTAAAGATCTAAGCGGGAATTGATTCATCAGGAGTTTTGTGCTTGTGAATATAAAGCATAAGGTTCAGCAGTCCACGGTCCATCCTGCACATGAGCTTTGTTCGATAGTTGTGAACTAAGTATCCTATTCTATATTCGTGTGTGGAAGACATTAGTGAACGTGCTGTATATGCCTACTTTTCCGTGAAAATTAGCCACTAGTGATGCGAATAAGTGATGGCCATTTGTGACCCGTCACTAAATTTCTCGGCTTTTGTTAGTGTTTCTTTACCGGTTTAATCACAAGTTTTATTAAACGGGCGCACACAAGAACTGTTTCTGAAGCCAAAAATAAGCTGAAAACGATGAAGCCGAAGCCATTTTTAGCCAGTGTTGCCAAACCATCATTTAAACCTGATAAATAATCGATTAAACAAGAATGTTGTACCACTATGCAACGTTTAAACAGTGTGTAAATGAGATAAACGACCGTTTAGGCCAATAATGTTTTTAGCTAGATGGTGGGGGAGCACCGGAGCACACACACAAGCTACTAAGGCAAGCAACGGGATGGGAACGGGGTAGGAGATATGTTGGATCACCTCTATCTCCTATATTTCTACTTTTTAAGGATAGGGGAGAGGATCGAAAATCTGATGGAGTTGTGCTTCAAAGATCTTACAATAAACATAATCAGGGCAAGCAGCTTGCTTGATTTCAAAAGCACACTGAGCTACGGGTTTTACATACACGCACAATGCCAGAATGGACTGCACAAATACAAACCTCTGATACACCAACGGACTGCATAAATACAGACCTCTAATACACCAACTTACGTTCTGAGGCCGAAAAAGGGCTTAACTTCAAAAAATACATATGACAGGATACAGCAATAGAAAGCTAACTCACGTAATTTACACTCGGATGGGGGCAGAAAACACTTCCTACAAATATCTTACAAGGCATTGTCAGACTAGAAGCTAGGTTGTTCGGAAGCAAATACTGTGGGCACTGGCTCAGAAACAGTGTGCTGGTCGCAATTTCAACAAAATTTTGGAATTGCTTCGACCTGGTGTTGATGGGTGCGCACCGGATTCTGTCTACAACTGCAGCAGAGAGTCTCAGAAAGAACACATGTAACACCAAGCATCCTGGATGATCCCTACACAAAGTAGTCTTGCCGCACAACAGTGATGAATTCGCATGTAAGGGAGTCATCCTCTCTTTGCTTCCCAACATCGCCATTCCCTTGGATATGCCAGTATATTTTTGGCGGGAGTGGTGCATACAGGTCTGCGGTAATAAACAGAAAAGATAGTGAGGATAATTTGGACAATATACTTGCTCTACCAGGTTCTGCCAAACTGAACAAAGATCTACCTGCTGATACAGTTTGATCAGGTTCTCTAGTAGAATGTAGCACAACAGTACCAGCAAGAACCGTAAGAAATCCACAAATCTCAGAGGCGATGTTGCTTGCTCTCTGCCCAGACCAGTCCTGTATGGTCACCAGAAAAGGTTTACTACCAAATTAACACAGCGCTATTGATATTTTGTGTATACTAAAAAAAAAAGGGGGCGTACCCAGTGCAGACAGCTCCCGCTCTGTGCGGGGTCTGGGGAAGGATGTCAGTGGCAAGCCTTACCCTCGCTTGTGCAATGCGAGGAGACCACGACTCGAACCCGGGACCTTCCGGTCACAGGCGGTAAGACTCAATCGCTTGCACCAGGCCCGCGCTTCGTTTTGTGTATACTAAAGGTCGTGAAAACTATTCTCACCTTAAACATTATGGCACTTGCTAAGATGGTGAGGGTCGTGAACATGGCATAGTAGATCGGAGAGACAACTGCTGTATTGAAAGTATCCAGTGCCTGAAATTAACACATATAGTAATATCAGTTCATACTTCCTAGTTGAAAAGTACACACACATTGGAATTAAGTACTGAAATGTCACTAATTGAAATTGAGTGCTGCACAATCACTCCAGTGGCACTAGAAAAAAATTAGCCAATGTGGATGTGAATATGGCACCTCTGAGACAATTTCCTTTTACAAAACCTATGGCACGGTTTTTAGATGGCTTTGTGAAAAAAAATTGAAGTGAAACAGGCTTCCTTTTCATGTAACTGATGAGACAAGAAGGGCACCTTATTCAGGTAAACTAATTGAATAACTATACATGTTGTGGAAACCACTGCAAACACCCACATCTGGAAATAGCCGGCCTGATTTATTCCTTCAATTGTTAGCTTAATGGCAATGCCCACAGCCTTTATGCTCATTACCTGATAATACCACAACATCAAACAAAATTCATATTACAAACAAGACAACACAGATGACAAGATGGGAAGAAAATAAGGCATGTTTTTACCGTCAGGGATCCAACAACTGAACAAATCCCAACATAAACAATTATGTTTGTCTGTCCATAGCGTGGACCACAGTATAGCATGAGGAACAGGGACACTCCCACTGCAATGGCAGCATAGCAAAGGAAGGCTGCCAAAATTACAGGACAATATCAAAACATAAGTCCACTGTGATGGCAACTAGCCAAGCTACGGCAACAGGACATAGAAGCTTACAAGGCTGTGTTGCCAAGTTCCAAATCTGTTCCACGGAACTAGGGGTCCTCTCCTGGGGAGCATGTAGAATGATCATCGTTGAACCAACAATGCAGAGACCACAGCCCAGTACACCCACCCGGCGCAACTTCTCATTCAGTGTGAAATGAGCTAGAACAGCACTGCACATAACAAAACTCATGAGAAACATACAAATTCAGAAATCAGAACAAACCACCTGAGGCATCCGCCACTATACCTCACAATAATACTGAGTGCACCCAGCGGCGTGACGAGGACCGCCGGCGCAAACATGTAAGCAATGAAATTTGCGATCTCCCCAACAAGCACTGAAAAGTTCCATTTCTTTTTCTAAAATTTCAGCACAATTTTGGCATAATTAAGAATAAAGGAGGCGAAGGGGAACGTTGATGCTTACTGGTGACCATCCCGACCCACCAGAGTGGCTCCAAGAGATAGCCATACCCTCCGGCACCTGAAATTTTGGACAAAGCAAGGAAGGTTATGTCGTCTGTTACACGAAATCGACCGGAATGGGCATAAAGGGGCGGCCTTTGTCGCATTTCGCGGCATGTAGGGTTCGAATTAGCAACCAAGAACCAGAAAGACCTAGAGTCGCGACGAGCAGCACGAGCAAGACAGCAGCAGCTTCGGCAAGCGAGGACGGGGAGAGCCAGAGGAGCAGATACCTGCTCGGGCGCCGGCGGCACTGGCGCGTCGGAGGCCCTTCTTCTTGACGATGAAGCTAACGCCGATGAACGCCGAGGAGGCGACGGCGAGGAGCGAGCCCTTGAGGTTAGCAGCAAAGAGGTCCCCGCCGCCGGCGGCTTCCGTCGCGTCGAGGGTCATCGGTGGCGTACGGCGGCGTTACGCGCCTCGCGCATTTGAAGCGACGCCGCCGGAGTCCGGACTCAGGGTTCGATTTGGAATCGAGTTTTCAGTGTTTTGCTTTGACCGGCGATGTGCGCGATGGGGTTTGGACTTGGACGGCGGAACGAGGGAGAGGAACAGGTGCAGCAGGGGAGGGGCCGGAGAATTTACTACTGGGATTTATTATTCGAATCCCTCATTTCTGAGTTTTCTTGTTCCTGGGTTTGCTTTGCCATTGCTTGGATTTGAGTACAGACTTGGATTGGAGTACAGTACATGGGATGCGCAGAGACTGCCACGACGAAGTGCCGTGTTCGGCTTGGAGTTTGGGACTTGGAGTGAAGGCGACAGAAGACGAGCGCGCAAGTTTGCCCTTACCTACAGCATTACTGTTCCCCTTGGGTAAGTACAGTGATCACAGTACCTGCAATCCTGGCCATGGCCCCGTTCGCTTCGCTGAAAAAACAAACCAAAATATTGTTCCGGCTGATTTGTTATGAGAAAAAAAACACTGTTCCGACTAAAAAAAAAACTAAAAAGTAGGGATTATAATTGAAACGAGCAGGACCATGCCATGTCTAAGTTTACGTGGGAGTCCAAGGCACAGGGGCTACAAAAGGACATGTCACTCGGGAATTAGAGCGTGTTAAATGAGGTGACATCGACCGTCAAGGATAGATGTCATGCATGATTTTGCCTAATATTGAAAGGGAGAGATGAGGAATATTGAGGAAGACATTGTCTAGGGAGTAATTAACAAACGGTAAGTTTTCATTGTAAAGGTGTTATCTAGTAGCTCGTGTCATTCAACGGTTAAATATTACTCTCCCCGTTTCAAATTATAAAATCGTCCTAGCTTTTCTAGATTCATAGGGCCAGTTTTGACACAACATCTCTTCCTATTTTTGAGCTTTACTTCTTAACTCTTCGATGGAGTGATTCTGGTGGGAGAGCAAGTTGAGTATGTGAGAATTTGGATTCTAAAGTTATTCTAGTGGGATTGAACGGGTGAGTGGATTTTTTAACTCTCAGTTCATAGTGTAAATGAAGAAGTGATTCTCGACAACCTTCCACCAGAATCTAGTTTATTTTAAGCGTTTTGTCACTTAGATCATACAATCTACTCTGAAGAAGCTGGGAAGCGAAGCTCTGCCACATTAACCCATATTTTTTTTTTTTGTTATGCATAGAAATAACACTATGTCTATATAGGGAGTACATACCTTTTATTATTAAAAGACCAGGGCAGTTTATAATTGAAATGGAGAGAGTATTACCTAGATTACATCCAGGATTTTTTTTCCAAAAGGGGGCGAGCCCCATTTCCATTTTCAGCGAAACGGAAATACATGAGTTGTTAAGGTAGGAGAGCAGATAGGAGACAGTTCCTAATAGATCTGAACTCTGTCTCAGAGTCAGAAAGCTACCAAGATACGCCCACAGTTTAAGCTAACCGACAGGCTAAGAAGAAAGTAACCCGTTATTACAGACCAGAAAATCCCCAGTTGGCCAAAAGAGGTCTCCGAAGATAACAGCTAGAGATCAAAGCATTGCATTGCACCCATGCTTTCCGCCCATATTTCCGCACCTCCTTCACTAATTCTGATCGCCACCATCCGGAATCCGGATGATCATCTTGCTTCAGACGCTTGCACTGATCTTCAACAGGATTCTGGGACTTCAAGGAATTTATACAATAATAACTTGTCTATTATTTGTCTGTAACTGATATGAAAGTCTTGTCTGGTTATAAACAGCTGTTGTCTCTTCCAACGAGTGATCAAGCGTAACATTAACCTCCAGGTCCCAGGTCCAGGCTGCCCATGGCGTCCAGCCAGCACGACTGCACGCGTACGCTGTCTGTCATGGAGCGCACGGTCCAGCGCTCCCAGGTCGAAATCCCGCCCGGCCGGAGCAATCTATTCGCCGGATCGGACGCGCGCGCTTGAACTCCGCTCGTGCTCGTTTGTCTCGTCTCATGTCACGCCTTTTGGCCTCTTCGTGCCGGCTGTTGTTGGCGCCGCCGTGGCCCTCGACACCTGGGGGCTGTAGAGTGGAGACAATCGGACAACTTCAGGTGGACAGGTGAGATGGCCGGAGAGCCCGGATGGGACGACGACGGACCGAATCACCGAAGGTCCAAAGGCGCCACGGCGTCTTGTCCCGCACTCCCGCTCCGGCGCTTTTCGTAGTTTCGTTTGCGACGCCTGCCGGTGCCAATTGTCTAGTACCGCGCCGCTTCGACGCGATGCGAGGAACCTGTTGCTTTACCGCTGCGAATCGTGTGTACCTCAAATTGTCTAGGGACTGTTCGTTTCTCTTATAATCTATCTTTTTCAATTTGTTTTTTTTAACAATAACAACATTTCAGTTTATTTTTTCAGCGAAGCGAATAGAACCTATATCGAAGAAATCGAGTGTCACCGAGGCCTGCGTAGATTGAGTGCTAGTATTCCACGGAGCTGCTAAATATTTCTTTAATATAAAAACTAAAATGGGTATTCTTTTCTTTAAATACTAGGTGGTGATTATTCTTAGGTATATAAGAAACTTTTCATCCCTACTACTAGTTTCTCGCTCATCTAAGAAAGTAAAAGTGTTGAATAAGATATATAAAAAAAAATTTGTACTAGTAAAGGGATATAGAATGTGATTTTTATTATAATGACTCTCATGATGAGATTTAGAGTGTGTGTTTAAAAAAACTATTAGAGATGCTCTTAGCGCCCACCTTGGCGTGAGTCGCTGCCACCTGGGATTGATAACGTATGTGCAATTTAAGGGTGGTCATAAGATACTCAAATAATTCATGATACCCCAATAGGTAGCGCAACCGACCTAAATATTTGTCTACTACCATAGACTATGAATATTACCAGAAGATTTAGAAAATATGAGATACAAGATTGTGAAAATATCATGATAATACATCAAGATTATTATGCAATGATCAAATAAAATAAGTTGAGAAGTGGGCCATAATTTTAATTTGATTTATTTATATAACTATAAATTATGATATTTCTCATTTTACTTTCAAAGTTTCAAGTTTGGACGTGCTTAACAAGTCATCAAGTTTGCTTGTGTTCGAAAAAAAGAAGATCAACAGATAAAAAAATAATGTTATGTAATGATTGGGTGGATCCGTCTCACCCTACTGGTCAACAGGTTCTAGCTGTATCGATCCATTTTGATTTTAAGGCTAGGTTAACTCGGCTCATTCTCATCATCCCTACCTATACTACAGAGTACTCACTTGGTCCTAAAAAGAGTAAAATCTAGCTACGTATTTTTGTAGCATGCCTATTTAGAATTACATTTGTTGATACTTTAAACTACCAAACTTTTGACACTTTTTGTAAACTACCTTGAATAGTAGATTTTTTAGGACGAAGGAAGTATATACAAAGACTGGCCGACGTGAGGTGATCAAGTGTGGCGTGCGGATGAGACGGGTGGCAAGCCAATACATCCAAGCATCGCGAACATCGGGCTCGGTTCATGGACGGGGGCGGAAGCGTTTAGAATCCAAGCATTAGCAAAGCTGCCCCGCCACGTTTCGTTACAAACAAAAAAAGAAAACTGGCACGCCACGGTTTGCAGTTTGCACGGGCCGCACGCGCCTGCTTCCCTGTCCGCCCCCGTCACCTTTGCATCGTGCAACTGTGCAAAAGATGGACGATGCGATCGTGCAAAAGCTAGCCGAAAAAAGTCTCGCGCCGCGCGGATGAGGCGCGGGCTGACCACCACCCGACCCGAGTGGCGGTGAGGGGCTGAGGTCGCTCCGCGAGACGCCGCCGGGGCCCTGATTCCGCGACGGGGACTCGCCCCGTTTGACGCTAGCGGCCGGGCTGCGCGCGCCTCTGCGCCGTCTCTTCGCGAGTGGGCGTGTGGCCGCGCGAACCGGGCGCGTTGCGTGTGCATACGCGAGTGGAGCGGAGGAGGCGAACGGCGAATACCGAGAGGAATCACGCAACGCGCCGGGGATTCCAGCCACGCCGACCCGCACCGGACCGACTGGCTGGCATACGTGCTAGCTAGAACTCTCTGCCTGCGGTCCAGAAGACCAGGACACGGGTAAGATTCTGTGCTTGGGCTAGAGCTTCAGATTCGACCGTGACTGGCGTTCACAAAACTACAACACGTTGCCTCCAGCCACGAAACTCTAGTGTTATCCACACAGCTGCGGCTGATGCCCTTTCAGGACGGAGCGGAGAACGATTCCTGACTTGGGATGGATGGCGAAGCTAGTTCTTCCGCCGTTACAGTTTTTTTTTTTTTTTTTGAGGATCCCTTCCACCGTTACAGGTGTACGTACAGTGTAGTCCTGTACACACGGACTAGGGCCGTACTCCGTAGGCCGTAGTGAGTAGTCTAGCCATTCTACGCTTTTGTGGGCCGTACGTATGGACCGTATCCTGCTTGACCTATCATCATCCGCAGGAAACCGACTGGTATGATCGGCGTCGGCGGGGCCCGGCTTTATTTTTTCTGTGATGAAAGCAGCACCATGGCCCAACACGTCCACTTGGCTGGGGACCACCTGCAGGCTGCAGACCTGCTTCCTGTACGGCTCAGTGGTGGGCCCAAGTCAAGTCGGCATAGGTGGGCCTGCCGCCTCGAGCCCACCGGCCACCACAGGAGTAGCCATCCGGAATTGAAAAGCGTGAAGGCGGCTTCACACAAGGAAAAGAAATGCGACTCCTCCTACACCAGTCGTCAGCGCTCATGGAATCGCGGGGCTCAGGATCTCCAGTGGCTGCGTCCTTTGTGGCCAATATTGGCAGTACGTCGCAGATGGACTCAAAAAGCCAAAAGTCAGTTTGATTTTCTTCAAGCGCGGCGTCTGCTTGGATGTTTTGTCACGTTGAAAGTTGAAACCTTGAGAAGCAGCCACCAATCTAAGAGAAAAAATGTAAGTCATTTTTCTCGGTTTTATCCTACCGGCTTCGTACATGACATTTTAATACCGTGTTTTGAGTGCATTTTTATTTACTTATTACATTAGCAAATATATTTTGGATTTGAAAATGGTAATTTTAGTCTGTGATTCTCATGTACTAGTAGCTGTACCTTGTTGAACCATGCTCACTTAGTCTGAGTTGAGCAAACTAGACTATAAGGTGAGACGCTCACACTAAATAATCCTTGACCTTCAACTTTAGCAAATCAACACGAATTATGTGATCCTAGACTTTTCTATTTGGCTTCGTAATGAGAAAGCTATATTATTCATGCGGTTCTCTAGGAATCCTCATTCTGTATTTTGTGTCGTATATGTTTCAGCGAAAAGATTTTTTGCATGCGCGCATCCATAATGTCGGTCCAACATGCTTTCCATGTACAACATTACAACACTACTCCGTATGTTGCTGGCGTAAGTCCTTGTTGGATCCACTCAACTAATTATTAGATGTGTTAATATCTCTAAGAATTTCCAAAAACCCACTCCTAATATAGATATTTTTGGCAACATTAAAAAAAACTACTCTCCAACGACTCCTTATCTGTACTCCTAATCTTTTCGCACTTCCGAAAATCGATCAAATCGCACAAAAATGTACGCGCATGTATCAATCGGTTAATTTTTTTTGAGACAATAGGCTAATATGGAGGTGGAAGAACATGGAAAGAATAAGGAGTAGGATATGGTTCATAATGCAAATACAAGCGAGAAAGAAAGTATAAAAGTAGTTGAGGTGATTTAGAAATAATTCGAGATTCTTGATCCGAAATTTCTTCTATATCTTAAGAACGAGATTTTAAAAACTGTTAGAGCAACCAAATAAATATACTCCTAACTTTTTTAGCAACTTGAAAAACTCATTGATTTACCGATTCCTTTTTTTAACTACCGAAGAAGCGAGAAACCAAATAATAGTTACTAATTGTTAGCTAGGTGGTAGGTAGGACATTAGTTAAACTTATTAGTTGCTTCATATAATTTTTAGCAGCTACCATTAGTTGTAGGGATCCAAATAAACCCTAATAAACAAGACAAGACGATGAGAGTGAAACCAAATCTGAGTGCATGCCATATTGTTGGATACCATATTGTAAACATAGGATTATGTACATAAAATATGCGGGTAATCAATATACACTGAATTTTACTAGTTCCATATCTTACGCATATATACACACACAATATTGTATTTGAATTTTCATGAAATTCTTATTCAGATAGGAGAATTGCCCACTTCACTTTTTTCCTTGATATAAATTAGAAAAGTTTTAAAGAAGCAATAAAGAACAAAATCAACACAATGCTCTACTAATAAATTTTAAGTATGGTCTGAATTCAAACTTCAATAAAAAAAATCTAAAAAAAAAATCAGACTATAAAGTTGTTGACACAAAAATATGGCGATGTGATCAACACACAGTAAGCCAGAAGATCTGAATGGAACAAGACCAGAGATCTGTTTGGCTTCAACATAGAACCAGTCGATTCTGAAAATCCAATGACGTGCCGGTCAATTTGACCTGCAATTCACAAGGAGAGAAAATCTTATCCGTAATTTAAGGTGGAACATATCGGTGTTGCACCAAATAGTTCAAAAAATACGGCTAGATAGCCGGTTCAATGAGGCTATCGACTAAATAGTCGATATCTAGCGTATCCATAAAATAAATATCTTTAAATCAAGAATTATTAGCTAATATTTAACGATAATGATACGAATCGAAATAACCGATGCTCATGGAACATCAGAAAGTATCATCGGCTAAATGAAACATGATCGATATAAAACGCCGAGCCGATAAGTCTGATGAAAAGAGTATAATATGCGAATAAATCGACTGTCTAATATAAATGAATCCACAAACAGTTTTGAGTCTAATCTATATTATCAACAATGAGGTTCGATCGGATCGATGCAGCTATGATAATGATAATAAACTAAAGCCAAAGAATCTATAAAACCATCTATATGTTGACAGATTCATGAAAACATGCTATATGCGTGAGAGTATATGCAAATTGGTTAAAATAGCCGATGCAGTCATAGCAAACAAACAGAGTACATATCTTGATTATGACAAGATCACTAATCGATAACTTCTAATCTAAAGTCTTACCAGTGAGGTTTGATCGGATCGATGCAACTATGGTAGTGTCATTGGATTATATCTCATTAACTGGTGAGTTTATTCAAGATTGAAACATGTCTTTGAATGCATACTATGTTTGACTGGAATAGAGATAAAACAGCCGATCTAGCAGAATTAAGCCATCAATTATAAAATTTGAAGCGTGACCAGATCAAAGGATGACCAATTAAGACGACATGATGTCGATCTATCTCTATCTCAATCGGGTGATTTTGTTATAATTAATAAAACGTCAATTATAGCAAGATCGATAATTGGCGAATCAACCAAAAACAACAAGAAAAATCTTACTAATCTTAGGAGATTCGATAACTGGTGATATTGTATTAAATAACAAGTTATTTAACACAAGATCGATAATTTTGATCTATATTATGATTCGTAAGAGATCAATCACCTGATACAACCTTACAAGCTACGATACAGATCGATAACTAACTTATATTATGGCTCATAAAAGATCAATCAGCTGATGCAACTTTACAAGCACAATACAAGTCATGACGGTACTCACAAGCAAGCTGGAGGTCGATCAGTCAATGCAGCCCTGTTTGCTGAAGAACTCGCTGAGATCTACAGTACTCCTACTCCTGATGCGATGACGAAAGCTGGAAAGATTATATTGATTGAGTGTCCTTCTTCACAATAATCAGGGTCTAATATTTATATCCGGAACGTAAACATGAATCCTACGCAAAAACAACTCATTACAATTCTTGGAATAAAAAAAACTTGCTAACTTAATAATAACCTAAACCCCAATTCTCCTTATCTGTAGAGTTTGACACATCTTCCTGGCGCCACTCAAGTATAGCCCATTAACGTCGTCTGCTGACGTCATTCATAAAATAGCCGATTCTGACATCACATCTAAATTAGCTGATATCGATTCACATTTAATCGATTCCTTGATGACACAATCCTAGAAACTTCGAGTCTCCGCGTTCTTTTTCCCAAATTTTGATGTAAATATAAGTCAATTTATGCCCTATGGAAAAGCGAAAAAAAGAGGAGGTAGAAAATTCATACTCCGTAGTGCCTTCGGCCAGAACAAGCAGATATCTCCTGCTTAATTTAACGTTTATATTTGAATCTTGAGAAAATAATATTAATATTTATATTAATAAATAAATTTATTATAAAACATATTCTATGATTAATATAATAACACTTATTATACATTATAAATACGAGTAGTTATATATATTACCATATATAATTAAACTTTTAAAAAATAACTCTCCGAAGGAGAGATGTGTATTTTTTTTAACAGCCCAGAACTGAAACACGAAATACAGATCCACACGCCCGCCCGCCTGCTTAAATCCTGCCCCTTCACGTGCGTTCGGGAGGGCATCCTCGAAAGCCCTCACCTGCCCCAAAGGCCCAAACTCCCATACCGCCGCGCACCACGCATGGCCGCCACCGCCGCCGCCACGACCGCCACGCCTTCCTCCCCCCTCCTCCGCCGCGCCGCTGCGGCGCCGACCACAAGCCACCACTACCAGCTCAGGTGCTCCACCAAGCCCTCGCTGTTCGAGCTGCGGCACCGCGCCGCGCGTATCACTCCCGCGCGAGCTCTGCTCCCTGACCGCGTCACGCCGTTTTCCTTCGACGCGGACTGCGACGACCATCCCCGAGAGGAGTGCGGCGTGTTCGGAGTCATTGGCGACCCGGACGCGTCGTCGCTCTGCTACCTCGGCCTGCAGAAGCTGCAGCACCGCGGGGAGGAGGGCGCGGGCATCGTTGCTTCGGACGCCGACGGCAAGCTCAATTCAGTGACGGACCTGGGTCTCGTCGGGGACGTTTTCCGCGACCCGGCGCGCCTCGCCAAGCTCCCCGGAAACGCCGCCATCGGGCACGTGCGCTACTCAACGGCCGGCGCCTCTTCCAGGCGCAACGTGCAGCCGTTCCTCGCCGCGTACAGGTTCGGGCAGCTGGCTGTGGCGCACAACGGCAACCTCGTGAACTACCAGGCGCTGCGCAACAAGCTGGAGGCGCAGGGTTCCATCTTCAGCACCTCGTCAGACACGGAGGTCATCCTGCACCTCATCTCAACTTCGCTCTCGCGCCCGCTGCTCTCGCGCGTCTGCGACGCCTGCGAGCGCCTCGCCGGCGCGTACTCGCTGCTGTTCCTGACGGCCGACAAGCTCTTTGCCGTGCGCGACCCGTTCGGCTTCCGGCCCCTGGTTATGGGCCGCCGCCCCAACGGCGCCGTGGTGTTCTCGTCGGAGACCTGCGCGCTCGACCTCATCGACGCCACCTATGAGCGCGAGGTGGAGCCCGGGGAGGTGGTGGTCGTGGACCGCCGCGACATGTCGGTGTCCTACGCCTGCCTCGTCCCGCATCGCCCGCGCAAGTCATGCGTGTTCGAGCACATCTACTTCGCCCTTCCCAACTCCGTCGTGTTTGGGCACGCCGTCCACGAACGCCGCAGCGCATACGGCCGCGCGCTCGCCGAGGAGTCGCCCGCCCCGACCGCGGACGTCGTCATCCCCGTGCCTGACTCGGGATTCTATGCCGCGCTCGGCTTCGCGCAGGCGTCGGGGCTCGAGTTCCAGCAAGGCCTTATCCGGTGGCACTACAGCGGCCGCAGCTTCATCCAGCCATCGCAGGCAATCCGTGACCTCGCCGTCAAGCTCAAACTCGCGCCCGTACGCGGCGTCATTACCGGCAAGAGCGTGGTCGTCGTCGACGACTCGCTCGTGCGCGGCACCACCTCGAGCAAGATTGTGCGCCTGCTCCGCGATGCCGGGGCGCGTGAAGGTGCACATGCGCATCTCCAGCCCCCCGGTCGTCGGGTCCTGCCTCTACGGCATTGACACGCCGAGCGAAGGCGAGCTGATATCCAACAGGATGGACCTCGAGGGTGTGAGGAGGACCATTGGCTGCGACTCGCTTGCCTTCCTCTCGCTCGACAAGCTCCATAGCATCTACGGCAATGAAGCACATGAGTTATGTGATGCCTGCTTCTCACGGAACTACCCGGTGCTGCCTACCGTGCCGGAGCCGGTCCCAGAGCTGGTGTCTGCCTTCGAAGACTAACGAGAAAGGGTGTGGCTCTATACTCTGCATGCTTACTATTACTATAGAATCTGGACTAAATTTTGGGCATAGCATTTTTGTCTTTGCAATTGCATTCATCCATCTGAATTTTGATGTTACAAGGTTTAGACACTGGTCGAACTGCTATTGTGAGTTTGATCTGATCTATTGTATTGCTATATGACGACGACGACAATGAATGACAAGAAAATTATATCAGTGGTACATGTTTACCTTTTCACAAATTCAGGTTTAATCTGCTGCTGTTTTGAGTTTCTTCAGAGGTCGTTCTCACCTTCCTGGACTTGCATAAGTTCCATATTTGGTTGAGTGTCTATCACTAAGAATGGGCTGGTTTTGGATATGGCAAATGCCCATTCAGAGTTTAGTTTGATCTATATTAGTGGCGTTGTGCTAGCTGATAGTAACTGTATTTAGTCCTAGGCTGCTGATGTGTATAAGTGAGTCAAAGTTTAGGAATGCAATTTCCTAGCTTTTTACTTTCATCCGGAGTTCCTGTTTGCTCCAGATTGGGTACATGAAAAATTTCAAAATTCTTAGTTGCAAACTTTGCATCGCTTCTTTAGAATCAGGGTTTCTGATCCTTTTTCTAGAGTTGGGCTGTCCATAAAATGTGCCAACCTCAATCACTAGTGAAGTGCCTCCTCCAAGGTCTTGTTGAATTGGACAGCAAATAGTATACGCTACATATATTTTCAAAATTTTCTTAATGTGCCAAGGCAAACAAGGAAATTCCTAGAACCTTACTGCACTAGACTAGCACTAGTGGTATGATACCCTACACATTGTAATCAGGCCTGTGACTGCAATACTACATGCTTCATACCAATTGCCTGTCTTCCGATGACAGTCCTTGTTTAGATGTTGATTTGCATTCAAGAAGAAGGCACTCAAAGATAAGCGGAATGTTGTGATGTCGACATGATCATTGTTTATGATTTAATACTGGCCAAAACAAACACGGATTTGGCCGGGTTGCTGCTCATCTGATGTATTGCGGTCTTCTGTGTAGTATAATTTGTTGACTCAAAGCTGGTTTTCTGTTGGAGTACATTTGACATGTTCAGATTTGGTCCTTGAAATCTTTGCCCTACTCCTTATGGATGCTCTGACCCTATCTTCTGTTTCGATCGAGACATGTGCTTTCGTGATGATGGTCATCTTTGTATTGTTTCTCTGAATATATGGATGTATCCATGTCTTCTTGTGAACGTGAGCTATCAGCTACTATGTCCTATACTCCTATGTGATGTTGCTCATGCTCATCTGTTGAAGTACTCTTCCAAATCCATGGGCCCATTTGTAAGGTGAACTGAACTGCAGGACGCAAGTTTTGAATGGTCAGGAGAGACTCCAAGTCTTCCAGCGGATGAATTGGACGAGTGGCATTGTGAGGTCCCCTTCTTTCGGCAGAGAATATGTCCTGTTTTTCCTAATTCAGGGTAGGCACAAAAAAAAAAGTGCCCAATAGGATAGGTTATTCGTTTGCATATCTTCCAGTGATTCTGGTTATCTGAGAATTGGACGTCTGTTAACTCTTTCAGTTCTTCCTAGGTTAACAGCCGCAGGGCAACAGTTATCTGAGGATTGGACGTTTCTTAACTCTTTTAGATGTTCTGCCGTGGTTACGATCACTCCTCACCTCAGAATCTAGTCTCATTTAGTCCTATTTAATTATTTTTACCCAAACACCACGACTAAAAGTGTGTTTGTTTCTCTTCTAATTTTTAGTTCCTATCATATCGGACGCTTGATACTAATTTAGAGTATTAAATATAGACTAATTACGAAACTAAATACACAGATTGAGACTAATTTGCGAGACGAATCTATTAAGCCTAATTAGTCTATGATTTCACAATATGGTGTTACAGTAAACATGTATTAATGACGGATTAATTAGGCTTAATAAATTCGTCTCGTGGATTATTGATGACTTCTGTAATTTATTTTATTATTACTATCCGAACACTCGATGTGACATCTATATGATACCTCTTACAGCCTGTTCGCTGGTTGGTTTCTGAGCTGATAAGCCCAGCTGGTGCTGGTTTGTTGTGAGAGAAAAATACTGTTAACTGGCTGATAAGCCCTGACTGAAACCAACAAGTGAACATGCTGTTAAACTTTAGTCTCTGAATCCAAACATCCTCTAAATGGAACTAAAAAGTGTATTAGCCAACCAGTCACCCAAGTGTTGCTAAATATGACTAAAGCCCACCTTTTAGTCAAGTTGTCGCACCTTTTAGTTACTTTGGATCCAAACACCCTAACTAAAATGGACTAAAATGTATCTTTTAGTCTCTTTTAATCTATTATATCAAACAGGAGATGACTAAATTTTAGATCACTAAATTTTAGGAGGTGTAAACCAAAGACAGCCGCAGTGCATGCATGTACATATTCTGTAACTGCTGTAGACGCGTATTTGGGATCTGCTATCATGGGATAACCTTGAGACTATCTCTTGTCATGCTGTTTGGCTCATATCATATCGGTCATTAGGATTGATGGAATGGAGCTGGCTGCCCGATCCTTGGCCCCAGTGGGCAGTGGCTACCGTGACTCCGTGAGTTCCTTGTAGCTGTGCTAGTCCTTGATCATGTCATGCAGCGCAGCAGCAGGTTCCTGCTGCAAGCAAAATTACTTGTCCTTTTAATCAGACATCGTTGTTACTTAGAGTATTATTATTTTCCTCTTCTTTTGGTAGACCGCATCTCTTTTCTACGAATGGCAACAGTTTTGTTTTTATACAGCCTGTTCGAAAGACCGTATCGTATCGTGGATTATTTACTACTGGCTGGTTTGGTGTGAGAGAAAAATATTATTCTCAGCTGGAAATTTACGATCATTTAGCAGCAAGCGAACAGACTTAGCCTGTTTGTTTCCTGCTCAACGGAGCCTGACTCGCAGATACTCCGTAGGGCGCCCGCAACGGTGGGCGACGTCGCCAGCAAATATTCTTTTTTATTCCACGTGGACGAGAATACGAACTCGCTAGCGACTGCCGAAGAGGTAGGCTCGCACGGACTCCAATAATGGCCTGGTTCGGCTTAACTTATAATCTATAATCTGTATTATTTAGTTTATTTTTTTTAACTGAAATAATATTTTTCTCTCACAGCAACTCAACCAGAATCATATTTTTCAGCCAATTCAGCCAAGTTTCAGCAAGCCGAACGGATCAATTTTACTGTCTCTGACACTATACGCCCTCTCTCTCATCCTGATGTGCAACTGGTATTTTTCTCTTTTTAGACTCTTTTTCACCTCCACATGGCTAGCGATTTGCTAGCTGCCGTTGAGGACGCCCGTACCAGCCAGGCTAATCAGGGATAGGCCCAAGAGATGCAACTACTCTTGTTTGGTTCATTGTATTCTAGAAGAAAAAAAACATGCTAAGTATAACGTTTGTTTGATTGGCTGTACTAGGATACATCATATATTAAATTCAAAATGAAAAAACAAGTATCAAAATCAATGTTCAAAAAAGCGACGCTAGGCGGTTGCCTGGGTGCGCTTACGCGCTGGGCGACGACGGGGTACCGCCTCGCCTAGGGGGATAGGTGGGTACCTAGGCGGCTGCCCAACTATTGCCGGCGAAAGGCGACCAGATCCGCCAAGGCAGGGACGTGTGGGGGTGGCGCGGAGGTCAGGAGACGATGGGGGAGGAGCTAAGGTGAGGCAGCGGCGGCCGGTGGGGGAAGAGGCGGTGGCGGCGGGCAGATCCACCAAAGCAGGGACAAGTGGGGGCGCCGTGGACGTCAGGCGGCGGTGGGGGAAGGTGGTAACGTCGGTAGCGACGGCGACGACCGGTGGGGAAGGAGGCGACATCGGGGCATCAGGCGATGGCGGCGGCGTGGGCAAACGACGGGCGAGCGCGAGCAGAGGCTGGGAGGGGATAGGATAACACTTGGACCGGACTTGAGAGACTTGGGCCGTTATTGGGCCTTCTCTTATTTTTCCATCACTGATCTGCTATTTTTTCTTTTTTTCTTTTAAGTATTTATGCATGTATTAGCTACCGCCTAAAAACACCTTAAAACGCCTAGGCTCGCCTAGGCCCGCCTAGGCGTAGGCTATGGGTCACCGCCTAGAGAGCGTCTAGTGTCTTCTTGAACTTTGATCAAAATAATATCTATTTGTTTGAATCGACTATGTACTAGTTAATTTCATCATGTTGTCTTAATCTACTTTAAAATATATTAATATATCTTAAAACATGCTGATCATTTATTAATATCATATTTGCTTATTAATATGCAGCCTGTTCGCTTGCTCGTAAACGATCGTAAATTTCCAGCCGGGAACAGTATTTTTCTTTCACACCAAACCAGCCAGCAGTAAATAATCCACGATACGATACGGCCTCCCGAACAGGCTGATGATGTATCATGGGAGCCTGGCTATGTAGAAATGGGTTTCATTTTCGTTTCCCGGGAGTTAGACTGTCTTCAACGAGGAACTCATATGGGCACCCAAACCCAAAATGGGTAGCAATAGATCTAAAATCAGCCTCCAACAGAGTACATATACGGAAGACCTATTTTGGGTTGCCTGAGAGGCACACACCCAAATATGAGCATCATCTCTTCTGGAAACCCATTGCAGAAATGATTCTCTTTTGGATCTTGTTGTTGGAGAAGATGCCGAATATGTATTGAACCTTTTGCATGTAGCGCTAACCAAGTGACGAATAAGTCTTGTATTTTGGGTGTTGTTGTTGGAGATAACCTTAGGGCGCGTTTAGTTCGGCAAAGTTTGCACCTGCAAACTTTGCATAGTGCACGATTCTCCACTGTAGTATTTCGTTTGTATTTGTGAATTATTGTCCAAACATTGACTAATTAGGCTCAAAAGATTCGTCTCGGAAAGTTAAAGTAAACTGTGCAATTAGTTTTTGATTTCGTCTATATTTAATACTCCATACATATACCTCAAGTTTGATGTGACGGGGAATCTTCTTTTTGCACAGTGCACTTTTGGAGAACTAAACAAGGGCTTAGACTCCCAAGCTGCTTTTGCATCCCAAGCAATTATGCAGACATACAAATGCCTGGCCTGGCTGAGTAAGGCTTGCCTTGCTTGCTCGGGCGAGCCAAATTGGCTCTCGTAGAAGAGCAAGGTAAAATCTTGCTCACACAGGCTACGAGGCAAGCTTGCTCAGGATCCAATCATTTGTTCAATTCTGATTTCTCGATTATATACATTAGCTGGCAAGACATCCAAGCAGCCTCTGCGTCTCTAAAGTCTGGCCAAACCATGTACGTAGATCTTGGGACCTTAAATTTTGATTTCACTGGATTTTATTCGAACAACAACAATACCCGTATGAACTCTACTGCCCACCGTGTTGCATTGCCCTTCAGAGAAGTTAAGGCAGGCGAAACAAGGGCTTAGGCAATCGGCAAGAAGAAACGTCTACTCCGTATATTCTCCCGTGTGATTTCGTTAGAAAAATCTCTTGCGGCAGTTGCATTTTCCGTCCACCCATCTTCTTGTGTTCTCGTCTTTCAGCACCAGAAGCATGCATCACCGAAGCGCGTCGTGTTGCGTCCCGTTCGATCGATATATGAAATACTAGTATCAGGGCGCGCCTTCGCGCGCCCGTGCAGCAGTATCAGGGAGCTACTACATATCTTCTGGATGATTTTTTTCAGTCCATTAATCAGATTTAAATCCAATCATTGCATGACGCCTAGTTTCCTGAAAGCTGAGCAAAATCTGGTAGATAAAGGAAGGTAATTACACCCAGATTTTACCGAAAAATAAAACAATAAAGAGTGAATAAAATTACAACAATCGACAACCAGATCTAATCAAATATGCAACCTCCTCACATGTAGCAACAATTCCACCATCAGCTTTACATGTGCAGCCGAGAGAAAATCTTGCAAAAAATAATTAAATACTCATTTGACTAAAAGAGATACAAATGAAATGAACGATAGAATAATCAACATTAATGGAAAATACATTGTTATGGTCACGCTGATGTTCAAGTTCACGTGATGAGCTCCATCTAAATTTGATATTAAAAAAATCATACAGTTACAATTTGCAAAAGCTACCATACTGACAAAACCGAGATGGTAATTACTAAAACTATTTACCTATGTACACAAAGAATTAGAGATCAAAAGTACTAAAAAACTAACATGCCGAGATAGCTCCTTCCATTTTTTCTGAACCTACTCACCTGAATACTTGTTCTAGCTGCTAATCAAGAAAACCGGTTTGATGCACTGCTAACAGACAGAGAATAGTGAAACTAGGTATAGGCAATCTAATATTAATAAAGCAAAATTTGTGCTGACACAAAAATATTGAAACACTAACACTCAAAAAACATAATAGAGTATTCACTATTGCATGAAAGTGACCTTCATAATTTTAAGCATCCTGATGCACCATTCCAACTGCATCACAGTACTCTGACTATTTTACTTCTATTTAGTTACTGAACAGAGTTTTTGAAAGCTGAACCAAACTGTAAGTACAAAACACAAAAAAAAACTGGCAGGCAGAGGTTCAAACCTCTTAGCTACAGTTAGTCACGGCAAAGGGAAAAGAAACCAGTTGCAACCAAATCAAAGGATCTGACTAATATTGATGTTCTTCTTACAAGACAGGAAGCAGCTAACATGGCCATGAAACCGGTACACCCCAACGCAAAAAATAAGAATAAACTCAAAACTTATTAACTGAAACTAATAGCAGCATTTACCTTGGCTGAACTAATAGGAACAGTAACTGTAGCAGGAAAGGGATATCAAATGTTTCTCTATAGAGTCAATCTTAAAAAAAAAGAATCACTGTACAACTCTAAGTAGGAATTAACTCTAAGCTGTCATTATCCTCGTCACCTGTTTTTTTTGTTGTTTTGGCTCCCCTCATGACCTATTTTTTTATTGTTTTTGGTCCCCACTCATGTGTGTGTACAAATATCTGTCTTAGTAGTTAAGATGAGAAGCAGGATGAGAAGCAACTTCGCTGGGAAGCCGCTTCAACAAATCTTTTTGAAGCTAGCCTAAAAATATTAGACTTTGCCTTAGGCGCAAAGACAAAATTGTGAAGACTCATTTGGATGGGGTACATAAAAATGTTAGGATGGATGTTTCTTTTGTTAAAAAGGAAAAGCTATTTTTCTTATAGCGCAAAGAACCTTCCTTATTCAGAACGTTCTTTGTTGATATAATAAGATTAAGGCTATGAAAGCCAACAATGACAGGTATGATATATATATATATACGAAAATGTTTGGGCTATGTCTACATGAATTGTGCTACTTGAGCAGAGACCAAAATTGGAAGCCTCATCATTTTAATATAGCATTCCACTATGGTTAGTTTATAAAAAAAAGAGCATCATCAGCAGGCTAAATCATTTTGTGAAACCTGGTTGGTGGTTGACTGAAAGAATTCAAAGGAGAATACATAGCATATTTTTTTAGTGTGATAGGTTGCATGGAAGTCTCTAAATAACCAATTTCAGATTTGAGCAACGATCTAAAATAAAGGGAACTAACTAAAAAAATAGATGTGAAGCATGTATTTTACCTTCGCAGGCTTACACCTTGAGGCCGAGTGATCCAAGCGATCCAGGCAATGATGATTCACTTCTTTAGCATTTGAATAGAATTAGAGTTTTCGTAGTCTTTGACAGGGAAAATAAAAGCACGTTCTCAAGTGATATATTGTGCACTCACAGATTGCATAAATCTGTTAGTTTGTGATAGAGCGCAGGTCTAAGCATTGGGGTAATAATCATATTAGACTCCAACAGGTGATAATATTTTTTATCATAACCTGCTGATGCAATGCAACTTATACGCAACAATCTTATGCGATGACCATAAAGGAAATTACCTATCAGTTGGCAAAATTGTCTGAACAGAGATCCTTTCCAAGCATTACATATAGCTTCTTCTGAGTTTCTGTACATAATAGAAACAAATATGCAGAGGATAATAATCACTATCGAGTATAGTAACTTTTAGTTGGTCAAAGTCTTCGTATGGATTAATTGCTGAAATTACATTCTCACTAATACCAACATTTAAGAATAAGAAAAATAACAGAGAACTTGCAAATGTCTCTTAACAATCAGATGCCACCAATAATGAAAATTAACTATTGACCAGAGCTAATTTGGAAGAACACTAAAATTATATGTTTGGAACTATTTATTGGCCCTGGGTCCATTTTTATGTGCTACATTGTTGTATTTGTAAGCTTTCTTTCTACAAATACTGAAACAAATAGGCAAAAAGTTCATCAAAACCCATATATCTCTTCTCTAGGGATACTCTTCACCAACCTCAAGTAATCAAAACGAAATTTGAGTAAACAACTTGCAGAAAACACTGCACTTCTTTGACTTTTGAACCTTTTCAAACTCCAAACACCAAAAACAATCAGAAGGGGAAGGTACCAATGTTAATTGGCAGATCCTTCTTTTAACCTGTGTTTTGTCCAATGCAGGACCAAGATTTGTCCCCCGACGGGGTCAAAGCCTATTGCTCTTATGAATTCATCAATTACTCTCTGAGCAGTTTTGCATCCACTTTTAATCAAGCAGGTTCTAACCTGAAAGGAATGATGGCAGGTCCATTGCAATTAATAGATAGCTGACCAAGTCGACATGTGCACAACCAAAGGAAATTGAGAAGTCTATAAACATGAGCACAAGAAAAAATAAAGAACAATAATAATTGCAATAGGAAAGCATAACCTGTCTATGTAGTTTTTTTTGTTATGCAATGAGCATACAGAATGTTACCTGTTGACTATTTCTATTGTCCAAGAATAACGACAACACGCTATGGGCTGAGAGATGGATCAATATAGGACTGAAGTGTAAATGTTTAATTGCGCAATACAGGTATGAAACTAAAATGGTTCATGGATTTAGTAATATCATGAATTGAAGACCTAGAAAAAAAGTATTGGGTCCTTTACTCATCCCTGACACAACATAGCAATACAATGAAGAAAAGCGTTGACGTACATAGAAGAATCTCTAGAATAATAGACTATCCTTGACATACACAAGGTCCTCAGAATATGTTCAATCAGCTACACAAGCATATGTCGCTTACATTTATGGTTATGGAGATCATGGTGGTCTCCTCTACTTCAGCCTTTTTGGGATTAGTTCATGACAATGGAGATCATGGTGGTCACCTCTTCTTCAGCCTTTTTGGGATCAGTTCATGGCAACCTTCATTAGGACTCCCTTGGATAAGCGCACAAAAGGATAGAAGAAGCCTAGGAAAAGTATACACAGGTAAATCTGAAGTGGGATCCAGCAGATATTGATCAATGACAAACCATTTGTTTCGAGGCTCCAATATGTGCTACTCCTAATGTTTGATTTGTCGATTGTTAATATCTATGGTATATTTTTTTTGTGACCGAAGAAGTTAAAGAGAACGTTATTTACTAACATTACAGAATAGAGCACTAAGTATACTTGAAGCAGTGATATTAATATACAAACACCAAGTCCACGACGAAGGTTCTAAATAGGTAGACTTTTTGCTATGTACAGAGAACCTGAGATGGTAAGGCAATGGCAGGTGTCTTTGAGTTGCAAAAGAGAACCTGAGATAGCAAGGCAAAGGCAGGTGTCTTTGAGTTGCAAAATGTAACCTTACGCGTCTGGCAAAAAAATGAAGCGGCCATGCCATCTTGTTCTGTGGCACCACTCCCTGCAGGAACATAATCAATCAAGAAAAAAAAAGGGAAAGAATTTGTATCAGTTAACTGTGGCCATCCCTTTTTGTCCAAGAAAGCATAGTTTTAGCATAACTACAAAGTAAGGTTACCTATGGATATCGAACTAAGAATCAAACTGGTAGACAGGTTTTGGAATTAGAAATTAGCAATGTGAGGTAACTGCTGACTTCCTATGACAAAACAGGAGCATACAAAGCACCAGAGGCTGAAATTTGTTTAAGGAATTTTCGCTGAATAATTCCAGCAATGGATATAATTCGGAATTAGATGGTCGCTGAGGTATCGACTGTGTCGCTGACATTTACTGTTAATTAATAGAAAACAGATTACTCTTTCGAAGAATGTAAGCATGCATAAATTTGCTCTAGCCCATAGTAGAATATGAAGTTGGCAAAATAGAACCACATATTCTCAAAAGAGCGTAGCATATGCAATAGTAATCTACACATCATACAAAGAATTTGTGGATCACTCAAAAATATTAGGTTCGACACACCAACAGGATGAACCAATATTCAGACACCACCAATACAGTAGGTTTGGCCAATTTTGTTGGATCAAACTGAAAGCTATAGTAAATCACTGTGAAGACAGATATGCAGAAGTAATTCAACCGTACCTGACAATTCAATTACCAATCAGAATAGATGGAAGCCACATCCGTGCACATTGCCCTGGTCTGTTGGCTCCCACTACAAATCGAATAGGTGTGTAGATGATCAGTCCTTTAAATGGTTGGGCAAGTTAGTAAAAAAATTCATAGAAGCTCATATAAGGATAATTGACATAGCTGAGCCAATACTCTCTCCATAACTAAGCTGACCATGACATACATCTGACCTTTCATTATGACATTTAGGGAAACAAAATGTCGAATTTGAAGTACAGAAAATCTAATGCCGAATTGGCTCTTGGTTGGTACCAGTAAATCAGATACGGTAAAATTTCGCATGGCACTGCTAAAAACTTGACTGATGAGAGCACATATGTAAAATTAGGCGGTCAATAAAATACAATATTGATGTGCGGAATAAATGTGGCTCATAGGATATCCCTAACTCAATATCTTTGTAGTAGTTGAGGCTGGTCATTACCATAAGTATTACTTGCCCATGGGAAGCTAAAGCCAAATGACAGGAATAATTATTCTTTTTGGAACATTGCATATCAAGAAACTTTAACTCTGAATTTTGTGAGGAAAAATGCATGGCCATATAAACAGTTGCGTGTCCCCCAAATCCGACTAAATAAATTGGTTTCAATTCAAGAGCTAATGGATTCTTCTTAACGAAACGATACAGAGCTTTTCTGCGTTGTTTTGAGAAAAAAAAGAGCTAACTGATTGAGCTTTGGAATGGAAGCCATCAATTCGTGTAATCAGTAACCCATTTTATTCATAAATTTTTCCATGAGAACTCTTGAATTCCTCTCTTTTTCTAATCACAGAAACACAGGAAAGGGAGATGGAGGGGAAAGTAGCTAGGGGGCATCAGACAGAGACCTGGATTCAGAAGGGTTGCATTCATGGGACTGCTTGAATCATAGCTGTAGTTCCCCTCGCCAATTTGCTGCCTTGGTTGAGGGATGTGAGAAACATGAGCGTCAAAGTTTAGACATGGTAAAATGACAGGAAATTTATAAGGAAAAATATTTATCGAGTTTCTATTTTTTAATACCCAAACAACTCAACTGAGATACTACATGAAATAGAGGAGCAATATGAATTGGAGGTTACCTTGTTTGCTAAATGTGAACTGAAGCACTCCAATTATACTCTTCCCAGTCACATTTGCTGGCCATAAAAAACAAAAGGAACTATTAGGCTAGGTAAAATTACGGATAGAAAGACTAATGGAATTAGAGATCAATATGATATATCATGTGCAACTAAATAAAATATCATGGTCGTAAGAGTGCTAACACATACGAGAGAGAAATCCATAAGCTTAGTTGAGTTAGGTCTACTTTCATTGGTGTAGGTCTATATCAAGGCATACAAAACTTCACACTGTTGTTGAAGAGGCAGCCCTGATGCCAGAACTTCTGCGTGGTTCCTATTCCGAAGCAGGCAGCAAAAACACTGCTCCATATTTCTTCAAGGCTAACCAAGAACTCTAAATCAAACGGACAACAAAAGAAACAAAGTTAGCTCAAACTGTCGAAGACCGAGATTCACTATTGGAAGTAAATTGACATGAAGAAGCATGTCTACCTCGTATCCCTAGCGAGTCGGCAAGCCAGATAGTATTTAATGAAAACACATAGGACATGGTTGGTACCATATAAGTGTAAGCTGAATGCCTTATCTAGAAAAGAAAGGAAAATAATGAAAACACATAGGACAAAATACTTTTCCATCATAAACTGAAGGCAACAAAATATATGTTGACGTACATAAATTAGAAAGGCGCAACATGTAATCTGTTTGCCCTAAGATATTTTTGGGTTGTAGGCAGCGCCACCAAGTAAAGGAACACTCTATATAAAGGGCCTTATGAAATAAGAGGCAGTCTACAACCAAGCCATAGTAGTAGAGCATTTGGACGTAGCTGGTCAATAGAAGTAGGTAGTACTCAATATAGCAACCATTGTTAAGAGAAGAAAACCTCTAGAATTTCATGGTATCTTTAAAAAAAATTATTTCGTCCTATTATCCTGTATTAAATACATCTACAAACATCAATGCATAATGGTAAAAAATATTTTATACTAACCGTACACCCCTTAACCATGGACTTTTTTTAATGAATAGTGTGGTCTTTGAATGTTGTCTCGGAAAAGGTCTGAGCACCAGGAACATTTTAGTATAAATTTGGTAAAAAAAAATAAATACAGGTTGGCTGGCTAAATAGTAAACTAAATGTGGAATTGAAACAAAATGAATAGAGAACCTGTATAAATAAAATATGTCCAAGGGAACTACGCACCTCCTGATAGTTGCTACAAATCATTGCGTCGACACTTCGTAGCTTCATTCCTTCTGAGCTGAGCGGAACCGGGAGCTAGGGTTTCCTGTAGCAAAGATATGTAGGGTTTGTAGGAAAAATAGATAGGGTTTTTAGCAAGCCAAGGAGAGGAGGAGCAAGAGAGAGAGCAGCTTCACCTGGAGCTCTCGCGCCTGAAGCCGTCGCGTGAGGTTTGGTCGTGCCGGTGCGGCGCCAGTAGCCTCCGCGCCTGGACCCAGCCCGCAGTCGGCGGCCTCCACGTCGGGCGCCAGGGGGGCGCTCGCCCCGCACTGTGCCGGAGTCCGCCCCGCCCGTACCTGCCGCCAGCGCGGGGCCCGCCCTAGCTTGCGCAGCGCCGTGGGCACCCTCGGCCTGCGGCCTTGAGAGAGACAGCGTCGAGATCAAGAGAGGAAGGATGAATAGAGGAGTGGGGAAGGGGAGGAAGGATGAATAGAGGAGCAGGGGAGGGGAGGCGCGAGCGGCGGCGGGAGCGGCAGCGGGGGCGCGAGCGGCGTCCGTGCGAGCCGTGGGAGGAATGGGGGAGGACGGGGAAGAGATGAGGCCGACTATGTGGAGCCAAAATCGGAAGCCGCGGTATATATTCGCTGGGCTGACTCCGGAGTAGAAGCCGGACTACGCTGAGAGAATGCGTAGACGAGAAGCAGACGAGAAGCAGGTGGAAGCCACTAGGGAGCGGCGGAAGCTAATTCCAGTGAAATCCGATCCGAGCAATCACAGCCACATGATTCAAGATCGGACGGCTGCAGGAATTTCAGGTGACGTGGACAGGGCTCCTGGCCGAGGAGCATGTCCGGCTTGTCTAGTTTAATCTCTCGCGTCTTTCCATCCGGCCTTGGCCTGGCTTTTCCCCAGGCGGCAGCGACATTTTTTGACCCGCAGGGAATCTCTCGGGCGCACACCGCAAACAAGCCAAAGCCTGGCCGGGGGCCATCAGTGCTGCTTTCCGCAATGTGGCGCGCGGGCCAAGGAGTCCGACACTGCCGTGCCGCCGTATCATCATGCTTTCTTTCATGCCCGGGGGCCGGGGCCCTACCGGCCACAAGAGTGGAGAGTGGAGACGTCCACTGGCAACGCTCCCGTGCTGCACCGGACCGTATCATTTCCTGCTTTCCGTTGATGCTGTAAGTTGCCGGGTGGCAGAAAACTCAGCGTCAAGAGGATGTTGTACGTGACGACAACAGGGGAGGGATAAGCTGCTTCGGCTCCGGCTCTAGCTCCGACCCGGATAGTGTCTATAGCTTTAAAGTTTTTAGGGTGAATAGAAAACTAAGATCCTTTAGATTAATAATCATCTTTCATTTGTAACTTGATAGATCATAAAGTAGTGCTAGTTGGATTTATAACTTGAAAACATCCTTTAGTTTGGAGCTTTATTAAGATACGTTCTGTGTCAACAAATTTTTCTTGGTTAGGGTGTTAGATCTGCTACACAAGACATGACCGACCAAAGGCCAGTGTTACGAAATCTCACCACTGTCACTTGGCTCTTTCGGTCACATTGACACACCGTGTACATTACGAAGCTTCTCCATTCAAGGGATGTGGTCTTCTTCTCCTGCACAATTGTGAGCTGTCGCTTCACACACTGAACTGAGGGTCTCCACATGGAAGGCCACAACGCCTTCACTGGAAGGTCGCAAATACCTCAAGCGCTCTGAAACTCCGAGATACAAGGACGCAACAACACATTCTCTCAAAACTCTAAGGCCTAAACCTCACGTGAATAAACTATACGGAGTAGCGTCTATCCTAGACTCGGATGTGATATTCAACGTGTTTGGCTGGTAGACTGCATAGTGGATTTCGGATGGTTTCGGATGATTCAATAGTATTCTGTGAGAGAGAATAAGCTGAAACAAGCCATTATATGACCAGCTGAACACTTGAATGTCTTGATAGGGTGGATAGAGTGTACAAACACTTGCTCTAACTTGTCAGAAAATTATAAACACTAGACAATCCGCTACTGTTGTCGGTGTTTGATGACCGACAACTCATCACGGTGTTACATGGGACGATGTTCGAAGGGCTTTGGCGTACGCAGAACTCGACAGTAAACGCAAAGAGACGAACGATTTATACTGGTTTGGACCCTCTTGTCGAGTAATAGCCTTACGTCCAGTCGACGTGCAGCCTTTTGTGTTGGATTGATTGGTATGATTGTTAAGGTTAAAGGGGGTGCGCCGTACCTCTCTTTATATAGGGGAGAGGGTAAGGACACGTATCTAGTCCTAGTCGGTTATAAGAGAAGAGTCATAGTCCTATTATAGAATCTAGCTTTCATAGTAAGCCGACTAAGTCGATCTAGAATAGCTTGAAGTCCACGTCACATTATCTCGCGTGCTTCAACAGATCGTGGGCCATCCCAGGGCCCAACCGGGTAGAACTCTCATGGGGAACCCCCAGGACCCTGGTCCGTCAAGCCCCTGAGCGTGTCATGGTTGAACTCAAAAGCCTTCTTGTTCCTCCTGGTCTTGGCGAGTAGAAACAAGTGTAATCCGAGTGCTTTCGTGAGTGAAGCCATGAGGGGTTCTGTAAAACCTATGGGTGACGTGCACTTTTCAGGAAAGTGCACTCACCGAGTGTAGTCCCCGAGCCTCTTGCTGTTTGCAAAACAAAGAGTTAGAGGGTCTAAAAAGAAAAAAACATCCGTAGAGGATATGTACCCTGCAGCCTCCGAGCCTGTGTCCGAGTACTTGTACTCAAAACAAGGATCTAAAAACAATATACTCGAGGATGAGAGTGCCAATGAAAATTATTGCCCTGTCTGCTTGTACAGAAGCAGGAAGGACCTGCCGAAATCACATGTAAAGCTTTAGTACTGTTGGTCCAAAGATCCTCAGTATATCCATGAGAATATGCCATCAAATATGCTACCGGGTGTACTATAACTTTACATGTGCTAGGAAAAGGCTGCCTATACACTAAAAATGTGTAGTTGGTTGTATTGTACCCTTGTAGTGGAGCACATGAACCTATGTAGGAGTCCGTAGTTTGTTGGTGTATTCCGCGTGAACCTAGTCTATAGACGTCGTCAAAATGCCTATAAAACCCCCCTAGCGAGCACTTGAACCTCAGTTGTAGAAGAAGCGAAGTGGCTCAGAATTTGTAGCTTGTAAATATGGTGGTGAGCGAAGTAGACCAGCCCTCAGGAGTACTCGGTTGGCATAGCCAAGAGCCGTAGTGACTAGAAGAATTCTTGTGAGAGGGTTTAGAGGTAGGCTAAGCCCGTAGTTGTGCACAGTAGAGTAGTCTGGATCTGCAACTAGAAGAAATCTTGTGACAACTGGTGGGGTGGCACATCCAGCAGTCCCATGTTAGTTCTTCTAGGGTGTCTGTTGACATCTGTCCATGAAGGGTCGTACCCAGACGGCCAGACCTAAATGTGTACAGATGGCGTCAGTTGGGTGGCAAGATGTGCGAGTAGCTCATCCTGCATACTAGTCTGCAGGCTTTCTATTGTAGTAGCTATGATCCCAAGGGTAGGCGGCCAACAAATGTTTGTAGCCAGACAGTCTACACAAGGTTCTAGACTAGGACACACTACACTTCAGTTATCTACCTGGATGCATGACTCTTCTCTTAGATCTAGGTTCATCAGGTAGAAAAGTACCTACTAAGAAGCACTTAGAGTATGAGTACTATGTTATATCCGAGTAGGTGTTGTCTTTGTTATCGACTGAAAAAATCTTATACTAAGTGATCTTGAATCTTGTAGAGTGTTTAACTTTGTATCCATGGAACTATTGTTGAATAAAAATCTTCATCCGAGTACTACGCTGTGTAGTGCATACTGTCAAGCAATTGTCCAAGTACTGCAAAATCATCTAGGTACTGCACGATGTGGCCATATAGATGATAGTCGTATCGTGGCCGGTACCCGGACGGATGAAATCCAACGGATAAGTTTGGACGCATTCTGACGCGTGGGAAATCGTGAAAAGGCGTGCAACCGTCGTATCAAACCGCGCAACGTCATTAAAATAGAAGGGAAACCGAAATGTCGTGCCCATTGGCGTGATTATCGGGCCACGTGGTAGTGGAATCCATGTATAAAAGGTAACCACCCAGTACGTCTTTTTCCTCTGTCACATTCCACATTCTGCTTAAGCCCCCGTGCCTGCTGTGAGCGTCGTCTCCCTTAAACCCTAGATCTAAAAAAGAGCTCTGTTTGATGGGTAAGGGCAAGAACCCGAGTGCTGTCGCCAAGAAGGTTGCTGAGAAGAGGGCGTTGGAGGTGCCAGAGATGGCCACCGCCACCTAGATCTGGCAGGCGCCAAGCACAATGCCGAAACACCTTCAGAAGCTCCATGATTAGGGCTATCTCCCTTACCAGAAGCTGGGGGAATGGAAGGCGTCTGGTGAGCACTACATTCCCAATCTTGAGCCAGGTGAAATTGTGCTCTTTATTCTGTTCATCCAGCATGGGTTAGGGTTGCCAGCTTGTCCATTTTTACCTAGGTATTTGTATTACTACGGCATAACCCTTAACCATCTGAACCCTAACTCCATCCTGCATCTGTTGATTTTTGTTCATTTTTGTGAAACTTTCCTTGGTATTCCCCCCTCCATCACTATTTTCCGCTATTTCTTCGAACTGAAAGCGCACCCGGACGCCACAAATCCAAGCGTTTTGGGCGGTGCTGGTATTCAATTTTGCGTGGGGAGGAATAACGAGTGTATCTACTATACTCTGGTGGATTCTATGAAGAATTGGAGAGCTGAGTGGTATTATGCGAGAAACATGTGGCCCCCTAGAAGTCCATAGCGACACCGTGCCAGTGCCCAACAATCATTGGGATAAGGAGACGCTGAGTGCGATGGAACTTGAGGGTATTCATCCTTTCCTCAAGCAAATCCGAGCCATGAAGGACCAAGGCCTTAGTGGAGTTGGAGTACTTGCCAGCTTCATTAGACACCGAATACAACCTCTGCAAGAGAGGATCCACTACGGGTTCGAGTACACTGGCCCAGAGGACCTAGCCTAGGTAACTACTGATGAACTAATGGAAGGTGAAGTTCTGGAGAGAATTCAGAACATGCTTGCGTCGGTACAGGTGATACCATACTAATACCCAGAGCATGATTGTCAGAATCTGCCAGCCGCTGTAAGTATATTGACATTGCAATTCATAAATATTTGAATACTGTGGAAACTGACTCCTTTGTGTTGATTGCAGGAGTTGGGGGTAGGATTTCAATGATTTGCCTGCTCATCCTCTGTGTCCTGATTCTAGAGGAGTTGGTGGAAGCGAAGCGACATCTGGCGGAGCTGTTGGAGGAAGCGCCGCCTCCGCCTCCCCTGTGTACCGAGAAGCCAGGGGTGAGTCTAAAGATAACCCAGACGTCGTCATAGTCCAAGCAATCCTAAGTGCCAGGCAGGGAGCCACTGGCGGGAAACGGTCGCTGGAGGCCAATGTTGCCACCGGGAGTGGGACAGTGCCCAAAAGGCCCCGTCGAGCCTACACACTGAGACCAGGTAAAGGATATCTGAACTATCTCCATGTAATTTGATTGTTATCTTGTGCTAAATGCAATTCATGAATAGCTACTGTAGATGAGGCTATTGAGGAACAGGTAGAAGAGGAGGAAGACACCTCATTTTCCGTCAGACAGTAAGTATTTTTTCGAGTAAAATTCTATTACTGAATTCTTGAGATAGGTATGCTTGATAATGTTTATTTGCTTTTGATAGGATGTCGCTACCAGACCTATGGAGCACCCGGGTGCCAACTTAGGGTGATGGTATCCCCTTTGGACAAGGTGTTGTACTACAAGTCATCAGTAGGACTCAGTGCTGCCAGCATCTGTATCAAGCCTGGAGCTTGGTGGATCACTTAGTGGGATGTTGCTAGGCAAGCCCACCCTAAAGAAAAGATCCAGTGCCAAGTAAGTGTCAAAAAATTCCTCTATACATTATTTTTGTTCTTAGGACATCACTTGTATGCTGCTCATTCCAGGGTATAAAAGGCACTAAGTGTCTGGGGACAGAGTGAGGAGCCCTAGGTTGAAGAGAACCCATGAACTGAGGGTAATCGAGTGAAAAAATGCTAGGTAAGCGGGCCTGTGTCTCCACCCGGGTCTATTGAAAATCCCTAGGCACAGGGTCCGATGTCTGTTGTTGAGGAAGCAGAGCAACCTGCGTAGCCAGGTTTTGTGAAAAGGGTGGAGGTGCCCTAGCCATAGGTGGCAGCACCAGTTGGAGATGAAGCACATCTATCGCTGTGGGGGTATGGCCCCTGGTATCCACAAGACAAGACATGGGCCGCACCATTAGAGGTGGCCCAACTCACAAGATCAAGGCGTGCATGGTGCTGCTCGGTGTGCACCATAAGATATTGTATAGTACCAAATAGGCTACTTTCCTTGTAACCCTACCCCTCCAGAGTATATAAGGAGAGGCAGGGGTCCCCTAGTGGACACGATCCATACATCTCAATGCAATACATCAGAACATATGATGTAGATATTATGTCATACCGACGATCGAACCTATCTAAATCTTGTGTCTTAGTGCTTGTATTACCATCTCGCTCCTGATCTCGCTCACCTCTACGACAAATCTACCATCGTGGGATATCCCTCGGTGGACTGCTGAGCATCTTTTGTCGACAGTTGGTGCGCTAGGTAGGGGTGTGCGCTTGATCCATGGTGAGCCAGATGGACCTCAAATCAATAGTGCGTTCTCGTCATCAATCTCGTGGAGATCCATGCCGATCCACGACGATGATTCATCACTGACTACATCAGCCCCCATGACAACAGATCCGATCTTGAAACCACCTCCGAGGTCACCTTCATTAACAACACGCCGCCCACTTCCTCGCTATCAGAGGAGGCAAATCAACAATGATGATCTGATCATATCCATCAATTGGGTCGGTCTGAAGCTCGCATATTGCCTCTCCATCGCCGAATCGGCTCTGGACACTCTGGTTCAGCGCCGACCACCCTCTGCTCTAGAACTATCGGAGGCTACTTGGGAAACTCTAGGGGCTACTTTGAGTTCACCAACGTCACCGTCGCTTACCAACATGCCCTGAGGGGCAGATTCGCTAACCAGGTTGAAGACGTCCATCCTCTCATCGACCAGATAGCGTCATACGCCACCGACCAGTCATTTTGTCTAAAGCTAAGTCACATATTAATATTTTTCTAAATATTCTCTAATCTTCGTTAATCATCATGATGTTTCTCTGAGCTATTTTCTCTATGTTTGCTCTCCAAACGATTTTCTAAACCCCTGAACAGTCCTGTTGATGCTCGGACAGCCGCCCAATCCGGAACCCGCGGGGGCTACTTCTGAAGAGGGAGTGCGTAGCACAAGTAGTGACCCAAGCACTGCCGCACCGAGTACTCCTACCCTAGAGGCGCCGATGACGAGCGCCCTACAAGTGGAGGAGGATGACGTCATCCCATTTACTGGACCGGGTACCTAGCTCTAGGCTTATAAGCCAGAGTTCGCCGGTTGATGAAGTCATGGTCTAGGCTGCCAAACCAGGCTTTTGTCTTTGACCTCCAGTTGAGGGTAAGTAAACATGTTTTGTCATTTCCTACTATAAATAACTTCCAAATTCTCATGCTGGAAACAGTCATATGCTCAGGGTGTGGAGCTGAAAGCCTCTGTGGAGGTTCAAAAGATCTAGGCAGAGCTCGCCAAGCTAAGGGAGGAGCAAGCCATGAGGGAGACCAAGTGGGAATCTGCACATAAATGCCATGAAGAGACCCTCTGTATCCCCCATTCTCAGATTAGTGAGGCCGAGCAGCAAAAAGCGCTCTCCGAAGCAAGGAAAAATGATGCCTTTGACTCTTTATTGAAAATGATAGAGAAGGCCAAGCTCTTTGATACCAAGCTGAAAGGTAAAAGAATTGTACGACTTCTCTATAGTTGATGACACGTAGTAGTCGGTGATCATGATGATGATCATTTGTTGTCCTTTTTGTAGAAGAGCAGAACAGAACCCAGCGGTTGGAAGGCGAGGTGAAAGAGCTAAATGAAGCCCTAAGAACCCATCATAACCAATCTGAAGAGGTAACTGAATGAGCTAGTGAAGAACTCACTTGGGCTAAGCTAATAAAGTGGGGAGCTGATCGTGATCTAATGCAGGCTCTAAAGTCAGTGAATGACATGAAGGCTTAGCTAGAGAGAGCGTAGTCGGAGCGGAACATGCTTTGGGAAGCTGTGAAGCCACTCACCCTCCTTATTCGTAAGCCAGAAGATGGTGAAAAGAGGTGGGTGGATATAGTGAAAGACATCCCCAACCGCTTCGAGGGTTATGTGCGTGGAGCCGTCAAGGTCTGTGTCCGGAATGTACTTGATACGCTCCAAGTACTATACCCAACTGTCAATCTTTAGCAAATAACCACGAACTATGATGACAAAATCCACCTTACTACTGTGGAGAAGGCTGAGGAGCAACTTGACGGGCTTGCCACCACCATAACTGATGAACTATACCTTAGGATGGAGAAGCCTAATGAATAGGTCGTGTAAGTTTGAAAAAACTTGTTGAGCACATGTGCCGGGTAGGCACGTTGTAAGAAATGATATTCTTTTGCTTATGTAGGCTTGTTAGTTTAATGACAATACTTAGCCTGTATGATGTGAATATGATCCACCTTGTCAGGGTACTTGAGCACTTAAGACGGGTTTTTTTCAAAACATTTAGACCTGGCAATCTTTCAAATAACACTATAGTTTACTTAGGCTGTAAATTTGTCTTGTTGAGTCCTTTAGAAAGGCGCATAAGACTGAGTAGCCGAGTAAAAAGTTGATCAACGTAGTCGCTATGATTAAAATCATGTTGGACCCTTCTGTCGATGTTAAGTGTTCAAAGTCACTTGTTCAAGAACCCATGTGATGACCGTTTGCTGTTAGGATCTCATCCCATAGCCAACAAATTAGGTTACTTGCTTATGGGGATCACCCTACCCAGGATGACATGCAATAGTTAAACTAAATGTCGGCAATTGGCTCCTGGCCAAGGAGATGTAAGCCATCTAGGTAGGAGGCATATCTCGTGAAACATAGCTTAGTACTCGGTATATAGAACGAGAACTGTGTGTCGACTGAATTTATCATATTAAGAGATGTGTAGCCATGCAAGTAGTCAGTTGTATATCTCATATATGATGTAAAAACTTCAACAAAGGGGGACAACTAAAAAGTTGTGTAAAAAGAAAAAAACATAGATTCATCTAGCGAAGAATATTGATTCTATATTAATGAAGAACCTTAAGTACAGACGCTAGGACACTGAATTTACTTAAGCAAAAAATCTTCGTAGCTGGTCGATATTCCAGGAGTTAGGCATGGGATCATTGTCCTTTGTGATTAACTCGAAAGAACCTGGTCGGGTAACTTTGGAGACGATGAAGGGGACTTCCTAGGGGCTGAGTAGCTTATGGCGTCCCAAGGTATTCTGGATACGTTTGAGAACTAGATCTCTGACTTGAAAGGTACAAGGGCGCACATTCTTATCACAATGATGTCATAGGCCTTGCAAGTACCTGGCAGACTGGAAGAGTGTGTTAAGCTTAATTTCTTCAGCACTGTCAATTTCTAGCCGCCGGGTTTCATCTGCTTCGCCTTCATTGTACTATTCAATCCTGGGAGAGTTCCATATCAAATCTGCTGGTAAGATGGCCTCTAAGCCATATACTCGGAGAAAAGGAGAGTACCCTGTTGCTCTGCTTTGCTGAGTGTGCAATCCCCAAACAACCTTTGGTAACTCGTATATCCACTTACCGCCGTAGTCTTTAAGTTCATCAAATAGCCTAGGCTTTAATCTGGCTAGAAGTAGCCCGTTAGCCCGCTTTACTTGGCCGTTTGCTTGAGGATGGGCTACGGAAGTGTAGTCGATGCTGATGCCACAATCTTGAGCCCAACTTCTGAACTCAATAGCTGTAAAGGGTCTGCAGTCAGAGTAGAAGGATCTTTGGTCTTGACAACGACATCATCCACATAGGCTTCTACATTATGACCGATCTGTTCGCTTAGGCACACCTAGATAGCCCGCTAATAGGTTGCCCCAACGTTTTTAACCCAAAGGACATGGTTATGTAATAGTAGGCACCAAACAGAGTGATGAAGGATGTCTTACTCTGATCTTCTTTCTGAAGGGCAATCTGATGGTAACCCGAGTAGCAATCAAGGAAGGATAAAAGAGCTAACCCGATCATGGAGTCTACGATCTGCCGAAGGGATCCTTCGGGTAGTGCTTGTCGAGATCTGTTTAGTCAACACACATGTGCCACTCTTTTGAGTTCTTCTAGATGAGTACAGGATTGGCTAGCCAATCAGGATGAAGAATTTCCCTAATGAACCCGACTGCCAATAGCTTGGTGATTTCCTTCTTGATTGCCGCTTTCTTATCAGGTGCAAAACATAGTAGTCATTGCTTAACCGGCTTTGAGTTAGGATTTAAATCTAATTTGTGCTTAGCCAACTCTCTCAGAACACCTGCCATATCAGCCGGCTTCCATGCAAAGATATCCTTGTTTTTCCTGAGAAAGTTGGTGAGAGCGAGTTCCTATTCTTTGGAGAGGTGGGCGCTGATGATAGCTGTCTTAGAGGGATCACCAGTACCAAGATCAATCTTGATGGTATCTATCTTAGAGGGTGGGGCAATGATTCCCACCTTCTTAGTCAGAATCTCCATGTCTTTCGGCTTAGTCTGCTACGCAATGTTGGTAATCTCCTATGCTTCATAGGCTTGCTGTGTTCTGGCTATGATCTGGATGGCTTCCATGTCATAGTCATATGAGCACTTGAGGTCACCTTGGAATGAGAGTATGCCATTAGGACCCGGCATCTTGAGCAAGAGGTATGGGTAATGCGGTACGACCATGAACTTGGCCAAAGCGGGTCGACCGAAGATAGCATGGTATGATGATTCAAAGTCAGCTACCTCGAACTGGATGAATTCTGTTTGGAAATTGTTTGGGGGTACCAAACGTTACTGAGAGCATGATTTGTCCAAGTGGCATGGTAGCCTTGCTGGGTACTATCCCATAGAAAGGGACATCAGTGGGATTGAGTAGGCTGGTAAAATCCAAGCTATCTTCTTTGGTGTGTCTGTAAATATTATGTTCAATCCTGCGCCACCATCGATCAGGACCTTGGGGACTGTCATGCTGGCTATTGTTGGACTCAGGACGAGTGGATAGTGGCCGACATTGGTCACGCTAGTCCATTGATCTTTCCTACAAAGCTAGATCAGGTACTCAGACCAATTAAGGTACTTTGGTGTTGAAGGTTCTGCTGCCATGATATCCCAAAGAGCCAACTTCCTAGAATGTTTGTTTGATGAAGTCGGTAACCCCACAAAGATTACTGCAATTTGGCCCTTAGACTGTTGGAAGCCAGGGTCAGTGTTGTCATCTCCATCTTTGTTGTTATCAATTTTACCCTTGCCTTTGTTGGTTTTGGCGTATAAACCTAGTTCTTGGAGTTGTCTGCACTCAGCCGCCGTGTGCTTGGAATTCTTGTGGAAAGGGAAGGGTAAATTCTTGAGGTCTTCGAACTTCTTGTTATTCTTGTTAGACTTCTTGGACCTATCCATGGAAGCAAGGGTGTTGTTAGGTCCTCTCTTTCTGGTAGATTGTCCACCCTAATTAATTCTAGGGTCGTAACCTTTTTCTTGCGGGCCATGTGGGAATCGTTCACGAGTATGCTCTTCAGATGCAATCATCTTTTGTACTATACACTTAAATTCCTCAACGGTCTCTGAATTGTCATTGCAGAATTTTTCAAACTACCACTTGTATTTGATCCCGTTGGCGAAGTGATCTATCACCTCCCTATCTATGATATCGAAGACTTAGGCTTGTATTTCAGCAAAACAGTGATAATATTGCTGGAAGGATTCATCTGGTTTCTATTTGCAAGTTCTAAGCTCATTTCGAGTACTTGGGTGGGTGAGGACACCGCAAAAATTTTCACAGAATTTGTGCTAAAGCTATCCCAAAGTATCAATGGAGCGGGCTCGTTGTCTATCAAACCTGGCGAGAGGCACAGTGTCGAGTGCCATGGGAAAATATAATACTTTGATGTCATCTTTGCCGCTTGCCAACTCGATGGACTGAGAGTAGATGCACAACCATTGGTTGGGTTCTGTCTTCCCATCGTACTTTGTATGGTTGGATGGCTTAAACTTGTAGGGAAGCCGCACAGAGAGTAGTTTGTCAAAGAAATATGGGAACCTGTTCGACGGGATACCGGCTTCTCTATACTCGGACTTGCCTTTGCCTTCCCTATTGCTATACTGGTGCCCTTGATAGGCTGACTGCGTGGCACCCTGATTCTTGTTCTGGTTACCCTACAGTCCTAGACGAGAGTGGGCTGGTACTCATTGTTCTCCTCCTTGGTTACCCTATGGTCCAAGATGAGAGTGGGCTGGTGCCCGTGTCTCTGGTCCTCGGGAAGGGTGAAAGTGCATCTAGCCCTTTAGTGGGTCTTGGATGATTGAATGACAACATGATTAAAGAACTAACCCGTTTGCTAAGTGTGGACAGGTAATAGGTTATCTCACAGGTACTTAATGAGAGCCAAAATGAAGTGTTGTTGTATAAACAATCTAGTTCAAGCACAAGACAACAATGCAAATGGAATTCATGCAAATGCTTGTTTATTGTGGGATTTCCATATACTATGTGAAAGCAAGCTCGTGAGTATTAGTTAATGAGACATGAGGGATTGCATATGGAATGGTCTCATATTTGAAGCTTGCTAAATTGAAATGAAAAAGATAATAATACATATGAATGAATGATTCAACACAAGATGTGACTTAATGGCTTGAGATGGTGAAGATAGCAAGGAAAGGCTTCGAGGTACTAAGCAAGGGTGAAGGGCAAGCGATGGCTTGGCGGCCGAAGAACCTAGCTAGGGTGAAGAAGAAAGTACTTGCATTTAGTTGAGGTACTAATCAAGCTAAGATGGTCATATTAATGTGAAGGATCAAATCTATATTAGACAAGTTGATTAAAGTGACTTGATGCATTTGGAGTTATTCATATTTGATGAATGGAATCAAGTCACATGCTCAAGATGGCTATGCTCAAGTGAAAAGATCAATATTGACATGTTGGCACCCTCACTTGATGAAGATTGAAAGACACGGCATCAATTTAAAGAAGATCAACTCAAAAGGTTTAATTTCATTTTTCTTTTGATCTTGAGTTAATAGGTATGCCGTACTATTAAGAGGGATGCAAGTTTAGGTGGTCTGAGGAAGATAGAGTGCTCAAGCATAAAAATAAAATCAAAAGAGAGACACTCTAGCACTTCACGAGCACAAAGAATAATTTTCTATGACTGTCGGTGTCGGAAGTCCCGACATAAGCTGGAACTCCCGACAGTCGGAAGTCATGACTCTTGCCGGAAGTGCTGACTCCCAGTCATAGCCTGCGTGGCAACTATGGACGTCGGAAGTCCCGACGTGAGTCGGAACTCCCGACAGTCGGAAGTCTCGACCCAAGCCGGAAGTCCCGGCATCGATGGTTCTACTGACCTGCTGACTGTGCCCGTCGGAAGTCCCAACGTTTGTCGGAAGTTCCGACTGTCGGAAGTCCCGACGTTCGTCGGAAGTTCCAACGTTGGCTGTCTCGAGTGGACTTTGACCTCGCATGAACAGTGTTTTCTTCATACGTCGGAAGTCCCGAGATCTGCGTCGGAACTCCCGACGTAGATCTGAACGGTTAGATTTTGCCTTAGAGTATATATACCCGTCTCCTCCATTCTAACCGTGGCCCACTCATTTCATTGCAATAAACACTCGGCCAAAACAGCCCCCAAGCATTCTAGGCTCGCCACTCTTCTCTCCTTTGCCTCCAACTTCAATTCCTAAAGGGTTTGAGTGATTGGAGAGTGGATTGAGTGAGAAAAACACTTTGAGCAAGCTTGAGCACTTGATTTCTTCGTCAAGCCGGTTTGATTTGCATTTGTTACTCTTGGGGATTTTCCCATAGCCGGCTAGACGTCGCCCAAGAGCTTCCATCTTGTGGAAGAGTCTTGGGAAGTTTGTATTACCCTTGATTTCTAGTGAAGAAACTCAAGTGACCTTTGTGGTATCCTTGAGTGAGGCAAGGAGGTGGAAGAGACTCTGACCTAAGTGGTCACCTCAACAACGAGGACGTAGGAGCTCCTTTGTGGGGCTGCCGAACCTCGGGATAAATTCTTGTCTCCCGCGTGCTTGTTGTTGTTGTGATTTGCTCGAATTTACATGTATTTGGTTATCTTCCTCTCTCTAGCTATTTCTTAGGGTTTGGGCCTCGATCTACGGAGTGGTGGCTTATCAACGTCAAGAGAGTGACCCAACACCTTACCTTACCACTAGGAAGTGGGTTTGTAAGTTATCGGCATCACAAAGTTCATTTTAGCACTTGTAGTTCATTTCCCGTAGGGGTCGGAAGTGCTGACAGTTTGCGTTGGAAGTTCTGACCCAAACTGTCAGGACTTCTGACACATCGGAAGTTCTGACCCAAACGTCGGGACTTCTGACACGTCGGAAGTTCTGACCCAAACTGTCGGGACTTCTGACATTAACTGACTAGTGCATTTTGATTCAACTCTTTGGTTACCGTTGTTTGGCTCCCTAGGTTTATCTAGTATCTTTTATATACTTTATGGCTAACTTATGAGGGGTTGTATTACTTTGATTTGGAGTTTCCATTGTGGAAACTCCTATTACTAATCGTTTCCGCTTTTAAAGGTGTTGATTTTTCAGAAACGCCTATTCACCCCCCTCTAGGCGACATCCTAGATCCTTTCAATTGGTATCAGAGCAAGGTTCTCACCTAAAGCTTCACCGCCGTGAGAAAAGGATGTCGACGCCTATCGAGTTGGAGCCGATGCTTCTCCAAAATGATGGTTCAAACTTTCTATCTTGGTCAATTCATGTACTCAATGCTTTTAGAGATATTAGTCCTCTTGTTGAGCATATTGTGTTTGCAAGCATACCTCTTCCTATAGTTGATTGGAGCAACTATAAGAATTTATCAAAAGAGGAAGAGATATGCGTGCAACTAAATGCTCAAGCTATTAATATCATTTTGAGTACATTGAGTGCAGAGGTTCAAGATGAGGCAATATTCAATGGACAACCACCTCCGGAGAGTGCTCATCTCATTTGGACCAAACTCATTGAGTTATATGGAAAATCCAAATGCGATGATGCACTTGAGGTCGAGTCAATGGAAAATATGTCCATTATGTCTTCATGCAGTGAAGAAGCCTCACAAGATCTCAAGAGCGCCGAGCCGGAGCAAGAGGTGCAAGCCGAGGTGACTGCGCTGTCTGCAAGCGCATGCCGGACGTGTCCGGTATCCCTACCAGACGCGTTCGGTATGGCTGAGGCAGCCAGACAGCAGGCAGTCTATGATGATGAGGCTCAAGCCCGGTGGTGGCCAAGTGATGAGTCAACCTCAGTATCTCATGATACTCATCACTTATGTCTCATGGCCAGGAAAAGCAAGAAGAAGGCTAGCAAGAAAGATCAAGCCAAGGAGATAGCACGAGTAGATGATCAAGAAGAGAGTGATATTGAAATTGAAGATAGCTACACTCTTGATCATCTAAGCAACAAAGGCAAGCTCATTCTCATGAAGCTAGTTGAGAAGAATGATGAGCTAGAGGAAGAGAATGAGAAACAAGAGCAATCACTTCAAAATCAAGAAAAGTTTCTCATCTCCAAATTGCAAGAGCTAAAGGCCATAAATGAGAGGTATGAAAAATTATCAATTGAGCATGCTTTAGTTACTAACTCCTCTTCTAGTGTTTCACAACTAGAGAAGGAAAACTTTGAGCTCAAGGCAAAATTAGATGAACTCTCAAGCAAATATAATGTGCTACAAGCAAACTATGTTCATCTCAAGTGCTCTCATGAAGAATTAGTAGAATCAAGCATCATGCTTGAGGTGGCTCATGAGGTTGTGATTACAACGGTAAAATCATCTCAACCTCCTACTCACACACTCACTTGTACACAATCTCAATTGAATATTTCTTGTGCTAATGAGTGTGCTTCTCAAGCAAGCCAATCTTCGATTGAGCAAAAATTTATAGAAAACATAGAGCTCAAAGAAGAGGTGAAAAGATTAAAGAAAGATGTGATTCGATTGAAGGGTAAGGAGAAAGCACAACCTTCTCAAGATAACCGTGATAACATGGTGAAGAAGCTTGAGAAGGGTTCAAACCTTGCTTCCTTCAAATCCCAACAAAAGAATCACATTTCAAGCAAGGCCAACACAACCAAGAGCAAGAAACATGGAAAAAGACTATGCTATGGTTGTGGAGTGAATGGACATGAGATTACCATGTGTCCACACAAGAGTTGGGCCGACAAGTGTGAAGTGGCCGATCAAACGGCCTCAAACAAGTTGGCCAACCAAAGGAAAAGTGATGGACAAAGCACTTATCTCATGTGCAAGAAGTTGGGGCATCCAACCAAGAAATGCCCAATGTACAAGGAGGCAAGAAAGGAAGCTCAAGTTGCAACAAGAAGATGCTATGGATGCAATGAGATGGGCCACAAGGTTGATGGATGTCCATACAAGCAAAACAAGTATAGAGCAAACAAAGGTCGCATATGCTATGCTTGTGGAAGAAAGGGGCATCTAAGCTATGATTGCCCAAATGGTAACATCCCTAAGCCGAACACATTTGTTTATGATAATATGCTTAGGAAGACCACAAATAGAATTAGCACTAGCAAGGTGATGTGTTCACCACAAACTAGTACTAAGGCCATTTGGGTGCCTAAGCACTTGTTGACTAACCCAAAAGGACCCAACAAGAGTTGGGTACCAAAATGTGCTTAGGTTGATAATGTAGGTACTTGGTGGTGAGATGAAAGCTTCGGGATGGTTGAGCAAGTAAATTGAAAATATTCACTCAATCTATCAATCAATTCTTATCATAATCTCATATATGGTTGATCCGAAGATAAATCGATGACCACATTGTTTACTTCATCTCTACCATTGGTAACAAGTATCTAAAGACCTTATAGGATAGCCACTTTGTGTTTAGTGCTCAATGGCTCACAAATAAGCATATTTGTGAAATAATTGGAAGTAACTAATTAATTTTATTTAATCATTATCATATTTGCCATGTGATGCTTTTAATGGCTCTCTAGTAGAGCAATGCATTTGTTCAGATGCAGGCATACAAGAAGTACTAGAGCTAAAACGAAGAATCACAAGCAGCGCTTCAATTGTTTCTATCCTGCATCTACCGGACGTGTCCGGTATGGCCAGGGCAGAAAGGAAAAGTGTTTATGTTCTTCACATGCCGGACATGTTCGGTATGGCAAGAACCAGAGCACTAATTGGGATGCAATTGAGGTTTGATCCATTTGATTTCATATATCCTTAATTCGCTTAGAAGCTTGTGATCTATCTAACCTAAGTGGGTTGTGAGTATGTCTCAACAAAATTTAAATATGGCAAATTACTTTGTGTTGGTCAAAATAGAAAATTGACTCCCAAATTCTTAAAAGAATAAAGTGCTTGTTGAAAGTCAGTCAAATTACTTGTGGTACTTATTTAGGGGGAGCTCAGTTTCTATTTTGCACCATTGTGGACTAACAAATTTATCTAGTATTATTTGTAGTCCTTTGGATGAAAATTGATTTCATATATGGTATGATTATTTGACAAGTGAGGTCAACATGATGTTGTCATGCCATGTATTATCTTAGTGGTGATATTGTGGACTAACAAATTTATCTAGTATTATTTGTAGTCCTTTGGATGAAAATTGATTTCATATATGGTATGATTATTTGACAAGTGAGGTCAACATGATGTTGTCATGCCATGTATTATCTCAGTGGTGATATTGTGGGCTCAAGACAAAGGTATGTATTTACATACATGCATTGTAAGTGCATCTAAGGCCCTTTATATGCTAGTGTGTGCATTTGTGTGATATAGGATAGATGTTTTTCAAAATCCCTAACTAGCATGTGTAGGTGGTGTGGTTTTTGAAAATCATGTGGTTTTTGGGTCTTTGTGACCTAGTCATGTCATATTGTGATTATTGCTACCCTTGGTTGATTATTTGCCTAATCACATGTGACATGGTTCTCTCAAGTCCATAAAAATCCCTATGTCCGTCTAAAATCTCTCTCAAGTTTTTGAAAATCATAATTTTGCCAAATATTCGAAAAAGAGAAAATCAATTCTTGGCTAATTCATGTCCTCTAAGTGAGAATCCTAAGCCTATTTCAATTAATGCAAATATTATGCCTAGGAAGGTTTGTTATTATACCTTATTGGTTAGTATTGCAAAAATTCCGCTATTCATACTAAGGCTATGCCTAAGTATGTTGCGTCTAACATGAGAGGACCCAAACTAGTTTGGGTACCATCGAAAAGTGGATGATCGTTTGTAGGTACCATGGCATTGGAGATTTGATTCAATGAAATTATTATTGTTCATCTTATGTTGAGTCAAGTATTAAAACCTAGTGCAATTCTATCCCAATGCCAAGTCAAAATTGAGTGAAGTCCATATGCTATCAACATACAAGTGTCATATTCAAGTTGTGGGAATTTATTGATATATTTGAATGTCTGCAAATAAGTGGAGTTGAAGCTTGCAAAGATGATCATAAGCTATTAAGGTATATCTCTTGTTGATCAAAGTTTATTTGGGTGCATATGAGTTAATTGAATTGGATATATATGCATATGTTGCTTGCTATGAGATGTTTGAATGGATTAAATGCTTAAGTAATCAAGTTTGAAGTTGGTTTGATTGGATATGTTCATAAGATTTCTTCTAGTAAGTGGTTTGAATGGACATATGTCTTGTGAGAGTATTCAAACAAGTTGATTTCAAGTTTGGTTCAATTTGGAGAAAAATAGCTCAATTATTGAAATCTGTCCAATATTGAAAATCTGAGCTAGCAATGATCATTGACATGTTTGAGCAACCAAATCTATTTGTATTGGCTTGAAATTTGGTCTGCATGCTCTACACTTATGGTATTAGTTGCTGTGCAAATTTTATGAGATTTGGATAAGTGATACTTCGGATTTGGAGTAGATCTTGTCAGCTATAGTGCAGCAGTTTTCAGCATGTAGCAGTATGGAAAGATATGAAATCTGGTAGCAATATAGAAGTCAAAAGAAGCTAAAATTTTTACAGCTACTAGAAGGCTTAGTGTGTCACATCTTCACCAAATTTTGTGGTTTTTGGATATGTACTTTGGGAGATATGATTTATTCTTTGAAGAGTACAGAATCTGCCAGGAAAGTGACAATTATTGGATTGATCAAAAGTCACTTAGATTCAAAGGTCCTCAAATTAGAATAATATCTATAAGTGATTGAGGTACCTATGTTTTGGTTTTGGTTTGAGATAGAAGCATGACAAATGATGAGTACAAGACAATTTGTTTGAAGAGTGTATCTGGTACACATTTGGTACTCAAGCTAGAGATCAAGACCAAGATGAAGATGAAGATGGAGTTTAAGTTCTAGTGATAATTGGAGATCTTTTGATAGAAAGAAAAGGACTTAAACAAGTAGAAAGAAAAGGACTTAAAGAAGGATTCAAAGTTATTCATCAAATTAAGTCCAACAATATGGATCAATCAAACAAAATCTTTCAAGTGGATCAAGTGATTTTCTTTTAAGTTATTTCAAGTGAGTATCAATGATGGTTCTTTGGAGAGAGGTCACTTTATCCTAGGCTTGGATGGCTAAAATCAAAGTGGTAATCTAAAGGGACATTTGAGGTACTTGGTTGAAGAAAATCAAGAGATTGGTCTAGAAAGCAAGCAACACCCAAAAGAGAACAAGTCATGAAATTTTAAGTGGTATTACAAGTGGTGCATCTTTTTAGTTCTCTCAAGCAAGCAATGATCAAAGAAGAAGCAAGCCAACCACAACAAGAAGAGTGCACTTGATCATTAGTGATTCTCAATTCATATGGGTGAAGAATAGGAATTCAAAGAATTGGTATCTATTGGTCTTCACCAAGCTTATAATTGGACTTCATGGTGCTATTGGAGAAATGAATTGAAATCTATATGACTATCTTCCTCTCCAATATAGCAAAGGTATCATTGTATTGTGCATGATCATTTTTCATCCCTTACTAGTATGCGGTTAGTGCATATAGTACATGCTTATAGGATTATGCATTATAAATGAATTTTTTTTGATTCATAGACTACCACTATTGCTTGAATGATTATATGATCTAGTGGTTAGTGTATGAGTTTGTTCATGAGCTAGTAAACCCATGTACTTGATCTATTTTGAATTGCAAACAAGTGACAAGTACAACCTCTTTAAGATGACAAAGGGGGAGAGTTTAATACAAAGGGAGAGATTAGTACAAAGTTTGAACCTTAAGCACCCTTTGTGCTTTGTGTGACAGCTTGTAGCCCTTTTGTCCTTAGTATGTCATTGTTGGACCTTTGTGGTGATAGATGACAAAGGGGGAGAGAGACTGATTAAAGCTTTAGGATAGTTTTATTTGCTTATCTTTGTACCTGAAGATATGTACTGTAGGCTGTCGGTTCTTGTTTTTGAGCTTCATTGATGTATCTTGGATTTGAGATAGATTGTATCATGTGAGAGATGAGACTCACTTATGCTTTATCTATGTATCTCTTGAGACATGATCTTTTTTATATATCGGTGGTTTCTGGACTTGAGAAAATGTGTAATGAGTGCTATGTGTGAATTACATGTGTTATATTTATTTTCATAAGGACTATGCATGCTAGAATGAAAATATTTGATGTGATGCCTTTATATTTATTCTTGTGTGATATATCTTGTCATATGCATCACGGTTTAACTTTGTCACACACACATGCACCCCACGAATGCAATGATTTAGGGAGAGTCTCCTATATGTTTTAGTATGTGCAATTGACATTTGAGGTCATTTTGTGAATTCTAATCATAAGCACATATTAAGGGGGAGCCTCTCATAAATCATTGAACCCAAAAGTTTAAATGTTTATATCATTTTGTAAGCTTTAATCAAGTTGTCATCAATCACCAAAAAGGGGGAGATTGAAAGTGCATCTAGCCCTTTAGTGGGTTTTGGATGATTGAATGACAACATGATTAAAGAACTAACCCGTTTGCTAAGTGTGGATAGGTAATAGGTTATCTCACAGGTACTTAATGAGAGCCAAAATGAAGTGTTGTTGTATAAACAATCTAGTTCAAGCACAAGACAACAATGCAAATGGAATTCATGCAAATGCTTGTTTATTGTGGGATTTCCATATACTATGTGAAAGCAAGCTCGTGAGTATTAGTTAATGAGACATGAGGGATTGCATATGGAATGGTCTCATATTTGAAGCTTGCTAAATTGAAATGAAAAAGATAATAATACATATGAATGAATGATTCAACACAAGATGTGACTTAATGGCTTGAGATGGTGAAGATAGCAAGGAAAGGCTTCGAGGTACTAAGCAAGGGTGAAGGGCAAGCGATGGCTTGGCGGCCAAAGAACCTAGCTAGGGTGAAGAAGAAAGTACTTGCATTTAGTTGAGGTACTAATCAAGCTAAGATGGTCATATTAATGTGAAGGATCAAATCTATATTGGACAAGTTGATTAAAGTGACTTGATGCATTTGGAGTTATTCATATTTGATGAATGGAATCAAGTCACATGCTCAAGATGGCTATGCTCAAGTGAAAAGATCAATATTGACATGTTGGCACCCTCACTTGATGAAGATTGAAAGACACGGCATCAATTTAAAGAAGATCAACTCAAAAGGTTTAATTTCATTTTTCTTTTGATCTTGAGTTAATAGGTATGCCGTACTATTAAGAGGGATGCAAGTTTAGGTGGTCTGAGGAAGATAGAGTGCTCAAGCATAAAAATAAAATCAAAAGAGAGACACTCTAGCACTTCACGAGCACAAAGAATAATTTTCTGTGACTGTCGGTGTCGGAAGTCCCGACATAAGCCGGAACTCCCGACAGTCGGAAGTCATGACTCTTGCCGGAAGTGCTGACTCCCAGTCATAGCCTGCGTGGCAACTGTGGACGTCGGAAGTCCCGACGTGAGTTAGAACTCCCGACAGTCGGAAGTCCCGACCCAAGCCGGAAGTCCCGGCATCGATGGTTCTACTGACCTGCTGACTGTGCCCGTCGGAAGTCCCGACGTTTGTCGGAAGTTCCGACCGTCGGAAGTCCCAACGTTCGTCGGAAGTTCCAACGTTGGCTGTCTCGAGTGGACTTTGACCTCGCATGAACAGTGTTTTCTTCATACGTCGGAAGTCCCGAGATCTGCGTCGGAACTCCCGACGTAGATCTGAACGGTTAGATTTTGCCTTGGAGTATATATACCCGTCTCCTCCATTCTAACCGTGGCCCACTCATTTCATTGCAACAAACACTCGGCCAAAACAGCCCCCAAGCATTCTAGGCTCGCCACTCTTCTCTCCTTTGCCTCCAACTTCAATTCCTAAAGGGTTTGAGTGATTGGAGAGTGGATTGAGTGAGAAAAACACTTTGAGCAAGCTTGAGCACTTGATTTCTTCGTCAAGCCGGTTTGATTTGCATTTGTTACTCTTGGGGATTTTCCCCTAGCCGGCTAGACGTCGCCCAAGAGCTTCCATCTTGTGGAAGAGTCTTGGGAAGTTTGTATTACCCTTGATTTCTAGTGAAGAAACTCAAGTGACCTTTGTGGTATCCTTGAGTGAGGCAAGGAGGTGGAAGAGACTCCGACCTAAGTGGTCACCTCAACAACGAGGACGTAGGAGCTCCTTTGTGGGGCTGCCGAACCTCGGGATAAATTCTTATCTCCCGCGTGCTTGTTGTTGTTGTGATTTGCTCGAATTTACATGTATTTGGTTATCTTCCTCTCTCTAGCTATTTCTTAGGGTTTGGGCCTCGATCTACGGAGTGGTGGCTTATCAACATCAAGAGAGTGACCCAACACCTTACCTTACCACTAGGAAGTGGGTTTGTAAGTTATCGGCATCACAAAGTTCATTTTAGCACTTGTAGTTCATTTCCCATAGGGGTCAGAAGTGCTGACAGTTTGCGTTGGAAGTTCTGACCTAAACTGTCAGGACTTCTGACACGTCGGAAGTTCTGACCCAAACGTCGGGACTTCTGACACGTCGGAAGTTCTGACCCAAACTGTCGGGACTTCCGACATTAACTGACTAGTGCATTTTGATTCAACTCTTTGGTTGCCGTTGTTTGGCTCCCTAGGTTTATCTAGTATCTTTTATATACTTTGTGGCTAACTTGTGAGGGGTTGTATTACTTTGATTTGGAGTTTCCATTGTGGAAACTCCTATTACTAATCGTTTCCGCTTTTAAAGGTGTTGATTTTTCAGAAACGCCTATTCACCCCCCTCTAGGCGACATCCTAGATCCTTTCAAAGGGTTAGCTTGAGATGTCGCTTTTGCAGCCTGCATCTGAAGGGTTGTTGATTCCAAAATGACTTTGAGTCATTGTTGATCTAGAGTAGAGTTTTCTATGGCCATCATCTCCTCTACTAGGGCATAGACATTGGCGTAGGGCATAGTAAAGACCCTGTGGCCAGCTACTTCCATGAATTTAGGCTCAAGGTTGCGTGATGCAGAGGCTCTGATGGCATCACAGTCTTGGTGTTGTCGTTCCACTTCTTCATCTTGTAGACACTATTCATACGCTGCCTCTGTAGCCAAGTGTCATCGTTCAACATCTCGATAAGCCAATTGATACTGCTGCCACTCCTCCCTATGGTGTTGGGCATGGTTACATCAAGGTGGTCGAGCTCTATTCTTCCTTTCCCCAGCTGTCTTCTGCTCATCCGTCTCTCTGTTGGGTGGCGTAGTGTCTGGGGAGATGTCAGACAAGGTTTCCTCTCCATCATGGATATCTGGTGGGTTAGGCATGTAACACCCTCGGTGTTACATTGTACAACTTTTAGCTAAAACACTACATGAACATTTTACTTGTGTGTACATGTATGTAATGTAGGGTATAAATCAATTTTGGAAATTGAAACATTCATTTGAAACGTGAACCGAATGGTACATGGTATGTCACATTGTATCACTTAGACAGGGAATTACTCGCGGCTAGGATCAAGAGTCACTAGATAGCTTAGTGGGTAGCTTGGAAACCAAAAGTGACACGAATCCGAACGAAGGACTTAGTTGTTTCTTAAGTCGGAGAGGTGTCGACGAAGCAAAGTTCAGGCATTTTTAGAGGAGGATCGGGTTAAGTCAGGGTAAGGTGTTTTACCTTAGTTTGATAGCCCTATATACCCTATGGAGCATAGAACAATTGGTTTGGTGTTTGGAGCATCGGGTTTGAGTTTTTGAGCCACTTTAAAATGCGTGCACATACTTGTCCCGAGCACATACTTGAGTCACTTTAAAATGCGTGCACATACTTGTCCCTATCTGAGTCGATTAAAGACCGGTCGTTGCATAAGGCATCGTGGACAAGTCATAGATCTATTGTCCTGAGCACATACTTGGGTATGGGCGCAGGAAAGACTTGTTGCACTCTTATCATGGATCCAGGTCTTTTCGGACCGACTGATTGGAGGTGGAGATGGTGGAGGTCCTTGCACCGCACTGAGTCTAGGACTCAGGAGTGGGGGCTTGGAGTCCAAGTTTGGATGAGGACCTGGACACCCAGGATAGGAGGTTGATGGGTTGGTCCTGCTTGTGCCTGGGATACAAGCGGGGTGTGTGTTTTTGGGGCACCTAGCTGGGCACATTGGTTCGCGAATCACCATCGAGTCGGTATGACTTGCTTCGTGTTTAGCACCGTAGTAAGAACTAAAAGTTAAAAGGAGAAGAAATAGAATTGCTTGCTCAACTCTTGCTTGAAAGTAGAACATGTGCTTATATAGACTGGTTAGATGATAACTTAATACGGCTGATAATAATAACATAAATAAGGACTCACTATTAGTATTGCTTTCTGCCAAAAAAAACCAGCAAACCATAAAGCTTATCAGATTCCTTGGAGTCAGAAAATTATTCCCACTAGTTGAATAAGTCTTGTGAGTACATTGTGTACTCAGGGTTTATTTACCCCTGTTGCAGGTAATGCATGAGAAGTACCCTTGTGTGGAGGACTCTTCTACTGGGCTCAGCCAGATCCTCGTTCCTATCGCTAGATGTTTATTTTAAATTCCGTTGTTTATCATTCCGCACTCTGACATTTGGTATTGTAATAATATAATTTTAAGAAACTCTGATGTATGAAATAGACTAGTATTGTAACTCGTTCTCATTATTGGATCCTTAGGAAAATGTGGATCTTTCGGGTTCTCCCTTAGGGTGTGCCCGACGGATACCGCCCGCTGTAGCTTGCTTTCAGGGTGCTTAGTGTCTGGTGGAAGACGAGTACCTCCATAAGCGTGTTATTTCGGGCGGTTTTGCCACAAGGCATAGGGATCTGAGGTGGTTGCCTAGCCTTGAAGACTTCTCTAGAGTGCTTCATGGCTGAGTGAGTTCTAGATTCTGCAGTCGTCACAATGTCCAAGATCTCTATAGAATCATGATCATTGTTGTCCGCTGGAAGAGTGCTGCCGTCCTGATAAGGCAAGAGCTCCACCATGCCAACTAGATGAGATGTATCTATTAAAGAAGTGTCGGGTCGAGCACCCGGCTAATGGACGATGCCTCCTTTAGGTGTGATGGATAGAACCAATCCTCTTTGAGCACCCACAAGAGGGATTTCTTGCTTAGACTGCACAAGGTGGCTGATCGTATCTTGATAGATTGAAGCCAAATTCTTGAGTTCGAGTGAAAAATGAACTAGGCCTTTGAGTTGGACTTCAGATGGGATCTTCAACCTAGACAAAAGTGATGTGTCCAAGCAGGAGTCATGGTTGATGGTGAACTCTTGAGTTTGAGTTAAATTGGAAAGTGAGAGGTGCAAAAACTTCTTGGCGAGTTGATCCAGTGTGATCGTTGAGACATCTGGTCAAGCTTGAGGCGCTGGGATCTCCATGAGACCACTCTAGAGCTTGCCGTTGTCGTCTGCCTTATAGATCCAGGAGCCGAAGATGAAGGTGGTTCCCGCTGAGAAAATCATGTTCTTGAGGTCCACCGAGCTCTTAATCGTGAAGTCGCCAAAAGCCCCACCTGGCGCACCAGCTATCGGTGCATGATGACCGGCAACTCATCATGGGGTTACCCCGGACGATGTTCTAAGGGCTTCGGCATACGCAGAACTTGATAGTAACCGCAAAGAGATGAACAATTTATACTGGTTCGGGCCCTCTTGTCGAGTGATAGCCTTACATTCAGTCGGCATGTAGCCTTTTGCGATGGATTAATTGGTATGATTGTTAAGTGTCGGTGCAAAAAGTGACCAACTAGTAAATATTTGTAGTTTTGCTGCACGTTGCGATCGGAGGTGGCCTAGCACTCAATGACACAAGATTTATACTGGTTCAGGCAACATGCCCTACGTCTAGTCGGGGTCGATTGGTGACTTTATTCCTGAGCTAGGTGCTCAAAGTCTATAGTGGGGTTACAAACGAGAAGGAGAAAGGAGGGGGTGTACAAGAGGTTCGGTTGGCTCCGACTGAAAGGGTTGCGGTCGGAACTAGGTGGTCCTACGATTGAGAGTGTTGATGTCGATCTAGTGAGTCTGAGCTTGAAGAAGTCGATCTCTCCTTGTTGGAGGGAGCGCATCCCCTTTTATAGATGAAGGGGATGGCTTTACAGGTGAGGGGAAAGAGTACGGATATTTCTAAGCCTTGCTGCCTATGGTGATGAAAACTAGATAATGGTTGATGCCCCCCAATACTGTCGATGTCGTTGTAGGATGTCAGATGTGCACGGGAGGTCGAGCTATCTTCTTCAGGAAGGATGACGCTGGTACCTGTAAAAATACTTCTTGATGCCTAGTGGCATGTGAGGAGCCACACTATGTTCACCCGGCATGGCAGATCCTAGAGCCCATACTGCGATCGATGTCTAGAGACACACGGGGGGCTTACCATATGGGAGTTTCTAGCGCCCCCTACAATACTTTGTGTCAAGGTGGCTGCAGAGCACTGTTTTGTGCAGGGTATGGTCCCTGTTACAGTGGTTTTGACTTGTAAGCCATGCCTTGCCTTTTTCCGCACATCTTCTGGTTCCTTCTGAGCGGGGTATCCCCGGTTGGATGGCCCTAGTTGGCTCTCAGTGTGCCGGTCAGAGAAGAGCGGTGAGCAGGGTTCCCACGAGCCCTGGTCATAGGGTCGGAGTCAGAAGTAGCGTTTTGGGCCAGGCCTTCTGATTGGAGAGACTGCGTGGAGACGGCTAGTGCCTGAAGCGAGTGCTCTAGTCGAAGAGGTGGATCGAAGAAGTTGACGAACGAGCATTTGTTCTTAAGGGTAGACCTTCCGGTCGGTGACCGGACTACCCTTCCAACCCGCTGTGTTTTAGATTTTTGGGCCGACCCATAAATTATATGTTGTTTTCTTGGGCCGAGCCCGGGCATGGAAGCCGGTCCTCGAGGGACCCCAAGTTTATGAACCCGACAGGAGCCCCCGAGCCCTCGGGTGATTCGAGCCGAATCGTCCAGGGGATTTTTTGTTTTGCTGGCGGGTGCGCGCAAGCGCACCTGCGGGTGTAGCCCCCGAGCCCCCAGGTGGTTCGGGCGGAACCGGCTGGGGGGTTCTTTGTGTGGTGTCTGTGGGTGAGCGTGTTTTGAGTTTTAAGACGTAATTTTTTTAATCATGGCATCGTTGTGCAGCCGAGGTGTTTTTTAAGCGCGTGGATTGGATTGAGACAGAACTTATTGATCCCAGCATCGGTGCGCATTGAGGATCGAGCGAGGAAGTTTTTAGTTTTGAAACAAGCCCTGGCATCGGTGCGCACCGTGAACAGAAATAGCTTAGTTTTGGATGCAACAGAGTTCGATCTTTGGTGTCGGTGTGCGCCATGGGATCGGGTAAGGTGGAGTCATGAGTAGTCCTAGGCGTCGGTGCTTGCCATGGATCGAGAGAGTTAGTTTTAGTTAGTGAAGCTATTACGCGAGTTCAGAGTCGCGGTCCCAAGAGCCATAGCCGGATGTCGCCGATCCAGTCGACGTGAATTCAGATTCATGGTCCCAAGAGCCGTAGCCGGATGTCGCCTATCCCATCGACATGAGTTTGGAGTCACAGTCCCAAGAGCCATAGCTAGATGTCGCCTATCCCGTCGACGCGAGTTCGGAGTCATGGTCCCAAGAGCCATAGCCGGATGTCGCCTATCCCGTCGACACAAGTTCAGAGTCGCGGTCGCATGGCATTTAAGCCCCCAAGCCTTGTCGGGCCTTCATGGGGGCCGATGTGAGTTGTTTTGCACTACCCCATCTAATTCCTCACAATCGGAGGGGCTGAGTTTCGTCGCCTGTCCCGATCGCTCAGGCCCGAAGACTAGCTCGGTGAGCTCGCTAACGGGTGTGATCGAGTGGAATCCGGGTCCATCATTCATGACGGGGTCGGCATAGCCCTCTTGTGGCATTCCACTACTCCTTTACCTATAGCCCGATAGATGCCTAGGTCATTCCATAGACCGACCCGAGTGGCCTGACGGTCTCCCCTTGATGGGGATTCTGTGGGCTTGGCGAGGGGTTCAGGATTGAACAAGAAGGTTGAGATGACCCAGTTTACCAGATCGGACGAAGGCCGCACGGTGCTCATCTATGGTTTTCTCCCTTGGCTCTGTTTGGTTGCTCATGTCGAATGAGGCAAGCCACCGCTTCGTGGTGCAACATGGAGTGTTTTGGTGCATTTCGCTGCACGTGCGATGCTTAGTTCCTGAGCCCCCGGGCGGTTCATGCCCTAACTATCCAGGGGGGGGGTACAGGCGTATGAAATGAATGCGCGTATGGATGTATGAATGATTTGTAATGAAATAGAGGGGCTTTGATAGTGTTTTACCTTGAAGACTGGAGAGATGGGGTTTGAAGGGGTCTAGTCGGAAACGTCTGTCTGGGACCTACGCTCATCAATCGTGGGTTAGCCCTTGTGCGAACAATTTTGTATTTTAAAGAACACATGCTCACCTTGATGTCATGAGAGACGCGGTTTGGAGAGCTTCAGTCAGAAATGTCTAACCAGGACCCATGCTCGTCATTCGAGATAGAGTCGGCATGGCCCACATGGGGCGCCCCTTCGCTTCCTACCTATATCTCAGGTGCTTATCCGGAGTGAATCAATCAACTCAGGAGGTCGATTGATCTATTCTGGGTGACTCAATCGACTCAGGGAGGTCTAGTGGTCTCTTCTGGTGGAGATTTCGCTGTTGGATCTCTCCATATCTAGCCTGGGGAGACAGGGAGCCATTCGCATGCGGTGACGCTTCGGTTTTCATGCCCGACGTGTGGTAGTGGCTGGTCGTGTGGTAGTGGTGGGCCATTTTCTGGTCATGTCCCGTCTAATCAGGAACCGTTTCGTCGCGCTGGGCATGTCTTATCGATCAGGGGGCGTTCCATCTGCATTAAATGGAAAAAGAGAGAGAGGGTTTCTCACCCTACCGCTTCGCCTTCCCGATCAGCACGTCCTTTCCTAACCGCTGCTACCCTTCCCTTAAGTAGGAGAAGAGAGAGGGTGCCTGCCTCATTTTTTTGCCTGTTCGTCATTTGCCGCGGCCGCCTTTCTTTTTCCTCCTCGTCGAGAGTGTTCCTGAGAGCTGCGGAGGTTTCTAGGAAAGGAAGGGGGAGAGAGCGAGGGAGAAGAGGAGAACTCACTGATAATTTTTGCAAGCCGGAGGAAGATGTCGGACTGGAGGTCGTCCACCGTGAGGAAGTCGGTGCTGGAGTCTTTCGTCAAGAAGGGTTTTCTGCCGCCATAGGAGGTGGCACACTGGAGGGTCCCTGAGGGAGAGGAGTTCCCACAACCTCGTCCTAGCAAGGTGGTGTCCTTTTTTACATTTCATGAGCGCGGGCTAGGATACCCCACGCACTGGTTGCTGCGTGGGCTCCTCAATGAGTGAGATTTGGACCTGCAACACCTCAATCCAATGGGGGTGCTGCATATCGCTGGTTTTGTCACCGTCTACGAGGCCTTCCTCAGGATGGAGCCGTACGCGGATCTCTTCTGACGATTCTTTTCTGGGAGGACCTTAACGACAGGAAGCTCGATTGAGGTCGCGCCGGTGGGGGGTTTTGCCCTTCAGAAGAAGCCAAGCACATGAGGTTTGTACCCTGCATACACCCCTTGTAGTTCCAACTAGGGGTGGCATGGGGAGTGGTTCTATATTAAGAACTCGGAGGCTATGCCGTTCCCGGCGTTCACCGATAGGAGGCCGGAGGAGCGGGAAAGCTGGTCGTGGGGTTGCGGCCGCAAGGAGAGGCATAAGGTGGAGGCCATCGAAGAGGAGCTCTGGAAGCTCATGAGGTGTGGCCTTGACGGAGTGCGGGTGTTCTACACCCTCTACCGCCGCCGGATCGCGCTGTTGGTGGAGAGGACGCAGCCGATGTGGGAGTATGGCGACCAGTCGGACCCAAACCGCGCATCGCCGGAGGAGCTACCAGACGACGAGGTCTGGAGTCACGTTGACCGGGTGCTGCAGCTAAGGCCTAGGGAGACAGTTGCGGGAAAACCCATACCGCTCAATGCCTTGATCGTGTCCACACTGGTGCGTTCCCTTGTTTTCTTTGTGCTTCTTCTCTGCTCTTTTCTATTTCTTTGATCTAGTTTATTCATTGCGTAGGGGCTTGGGAGGTATAAGTCCTGACCGCACCTACCCAAGGGACCGAAGGGCGTGGCTCGGTAGACCACTCAGAAGAAGGTGACCGAGGCTTGAAAGAAGAAAAAGAACAAGGAGATCCTACGGAAGCAGGAGAAGGGGCAGGAGATCGCCCGGCGCACGAGGGCTAGGGAACGTAGGAGCGACGTTGAGTCAGAACTCGCGTCGGACAATCCTACAAATCCGGATGATATGGTCTTCTCCAATGAGGAGGAGAGTGGGGGGGTCATTGCGACCTCGGCGGAGTGTCGTGATACCGTGACGTCATCTGCTGGTGACGAGCTGGTGGCCATGTGTCGTGCGATGGATCCTTTGTCGAGGAAGCGTGCAGTGGGCACGGACGTTGTCGGTGAGCGGGCTTCGAAGCGGACGTGGTCACCGCGCCCCTTAACAGCGTCGCCGGTCTCGTCCCCACCTATTGTGGATGTGGCGGAGCAAGGTGGGCGGTCTACTGAGGAGCAGACTGACACCCACGCATCACTCGGACCAGTGCCAATGTATGGCTCGTAGCGGGGGGTGGACCCGCCTGATGCAAGCATGGTTGAGCATGCTGGGCGGTCGGAGGGGCGGACTGGAGCATGTGTGCCGCGTGAGTCACAGTTGGAGGACACTATGCCTGCCGCTCCGGTCGAGGATTCCCGAGGTAGGGGTCAGGATGACCTGCAGGCCGGGCAGGAGCCGGTAGGGACGTCTTTGCCCCCTGCTGAAGTAAAGGAGCATGGGTCACAGTCTGGGAGTGGTCCTCGATGCGCAGGCGCGTCGAGGTCGGGGTCAGCCTTCAGAGTTGTGCCGCTTGCCACCCGGTATGTCTTTCTCTGTTTTCTTTTGGTTTTTGCTAGTTGAGCTTTTTGTTGGAGTGTGACTGACCCATACCTTCCGTCAGTGGCTTGGGGATGCCGAGGATGAGTATTGCCCCAATTGTCGTGCAGGAGACCTGGAAGCCTGTCCTGCAGCGTGTCGCGGTGGCAAGACCTTCCGTTCTAGGGATGGTGCCCTCCGGTTCAGCTGTTGATGAGGCGGTGACCGTGGCGTCGGTATTAGCGGCAATCTTGGTGCCGATGGTGATGGTGGCATCAGAGGTGACTCTCGCGGCGGAGGCAAGGGATACCGAGCTTCCTGCATTGCTGGGTAGAGGGTCGCGCAGCTCGCCCTTGCCGTCAGAGCTGAAGGAGCTAGGGGAGGACGTGGTCGGGCTAGGGTCGGGACGCCTGGCGGCGGCCCAGGTCAACAAGGTGGTGGAGATCCCATCTGATGATGAGGCGGATGTCCTGGCAGAGCCGTCGGTGCCGTTGCGGCAACCCACTGGTGATGTCACGGCGGAGCCATTGGTGCCATCGTGGGGCCTGGCGGTGGTCCAGTCGGTGGCTGGGACCTCTGGTGGGCCGGTGGTGTCGCCGTGGGACTTGGCGGTGGCACGGTTAGAGGCTAGGCCCTTCGGCGAGGTGCCGGAGGGTGACCTGGAGTGGCCCTGAGCTGAGCACCCAGCGAGCGCGCGGTTCGTCCTTCAGGACTCCCGGGAGCGTCAGCTCTGGGACATCTTTGGGGGGCAAGGGCACATCGCGGTATCAGAACTCACCAAGCTGACCACGTAGCTTGAAAGCGCCTAGAAGTAGGCTCTGTTTGCCCGGTAGTTGGTTGAGGGTGACATGAAGCTCGTGGCGGAGGTGAGTTTCTGGTACTTGTCCTTTACCCTTTGAATCCCTTGTCGATTGTTTTTAGCGTGCTTACCTTTTGTAGGAGATAAGGAAGATGTCGTCCCGTAAGTCCCACTTCCTCCGGTCAGAATGCGCCCGAGTGGCCGAGCTCGAACATCGGGCAAAGTCCACCTGCCGCGAGTCCTAGGACCGGGCGGCTGAGGCGGCCACAGCGCGGGTGGAGGGGCAGCATGTGGAGGAGCGGGCGACTGCAGCCGAGCAATGGCTCGAGGTGGCAAGGGCCCGCCAGGTGGAGACTGAGGTGGAGTTGCGAGTGTCCCTGGCGAACACCGAGGCGGCGCTTCAGGAGGCTTTGGCGGTCCTTGATCTAGAGCACGCCGCCCTAGAGTCGGTGGAGAAGGCCCTAGAGGTGGAGCGGAGGGCCTGGTCGGAGGCGGATCGAGAGGTGCTCGCGCTCTGGGGCCGGGTGATGGAGACGGAGGATGCGAGTGCCTGGCTGCGTGAGCAGGTGGCCCAGCTACACGAGCAGGTGGCTCGGTAGGTGGAGGATCTCTCCACCCTTGAGGCTTCTCACATCGGTACATACCCTTTTTGTTTTTTGTTGTGTTGGCTTTTCCCTCAGCCTGTTTCTGAGCTCGTTGCTCTTCTCACAGAGCTGGGCAGAAAAGTGGAGGTGCTGAAGCGAGACCTGGTGACTACCAAGGTGATGCTTGGTCAGCGTACGGAGGAGCTGACCAAGTCCCGTGAGGAGCATTGTGCTCTTGAGGGGGATCTTGACCAGATCCGCAACATTGCCCAGCACGTTGTTTCAGAGATCTTTGGGTCAGCACCGAGCACCAGCGCACCCAATGTCCAGCTGGCAGAGGTCCTGGGGGAGGTCTAGGATCTTATTAGATCTGGGCTGTTCTACAGAGCATTGGGGGTGCTGACCGCGGTGGGGATGCACCATCCTCACCTAGACTTCACCACCATCTATAGCGGATACACCGAAGGCATGAGCATGGTGGACATCCAGTCCATCAGGGAGAGCTTGCTGCCATACGCGCGGTCGGTGGCAGACCAAGTCTCCGCCGAGTGGGTGATGGACGTCCGCCGTGAAGACCTGGCCAAAAGCATACATGGAGAGGATGCTGCAGAGCTCTCGGATGGCGAGGATCCTGGGTCGGAGGTGAATGTCGCCCCGATCTTGGTCGAGCCGGATGTCGTGCCGTCGGGAAGTGAGCAGCTCACGTCTTCATCGGTTGCACCATCGTCGGATGTCGCCGGGCCGGCCTAGTAGAATGTAAAAATAATAGTAGTTTAGTGGAAGTAGAAAGTTTTAAGTTTGTGGGGGAAGCCCCCGTATAAAACGTTCGTGTGCTTAATAGCTATAATGGTATTTTGTTTTCTGTGATGGAGTTACTCTGTTCGGAGAAGCTTGTTCCCTTTCGTTCCTTAGTTCTCCCTTAGCATAACTTTGTTTTAAATTTCTTTCTCTCTCGTACCTGCCCGTTTATTCCATGGGCTACAACTTTGCAAGCCCGAGGCGTGGCCCGTGAGGCTCGGCCGATCGTAGCCGTAGGAAAAGGCGGGGTGCGACTAGTCGGAATGTTCTAAAGCAGAGTTACATAAGGTAAATCAAGGGAACGAACTACCCTTTCGTTCGGGTAGGAAGGAGTTTCTTCACACAAAAGTAAAAGAGTACTTAAGGTAAAAACAAAAACAGAGGGGTAGTAGAGCCCCTGAGAGCCCCGAGCCAAAAAGTGTTCAGGTCAGGGTGCTCTTATAGGAGCGTTTGCTAAGTAAAGGTAAGACTAAAACTTAGGAAAAGAAGAAAAGACATAGTTGTTCCAAGGTCCTTGGAGAGAGCGTCATCGTTGTCCTTCAATCGGTAGGCTTCCGGTCGGATCACCTTAGTCGTCTGGATCCTTGCCCGCTGCGCCCCTTTCTTCGATCACGGCCTCCTCGCCTTTTTCTTCCTTTAGCCTGCCAGCCTACCTCAGCAGACGCTTGAGGAGCTGGCAGTCCTTGTAGAGATGGTTGACGGGATAGTTGTGGTTGGTGCACGGGCTCTCCATGAGCTCGTGAAAGCGACCCGGAGGGTCTTGTTGGGGCTGCGTGCCCGCATGATCGGCCGTGGTGACCAACGTGAAGTTAGCCGGTCGGCGGTGATCCTTTCTGTTCTTCTTTCCCCTCTACGTGGAGGGGCCTCGTCTTGATCCTAGCGCTTGGCCTTACCTTTGTCACGGCCCCCGTTGAAGCGCGGCAGAAAAGGCGCTTGCTGGGGGTGTTGGACAAAGGTCCGTGGTTCTAGGCTGTCAGGGCTAGGACTCCGGCTAACACTGCACGCGTCTTGGTTTGGCTTGAGCCACACGTAGATAGGCGGTCGGCATGAGGTGGTCGTCAAGTCAAGACGAGGTGCGGTTGCGGCTTCTTGTGCCGCAATCGGTGGTTGTGGCAATGATAGGGTGTTGTGCCCCATCTGCTGCATCCCTGTTCCCCGGACGGGGAGCGAGGTCATGAGTTGGCATCGCGATGCGGAGCACTCCGCTTGTTGAACAGCGGCGGTCTCCAATAATGCCCGGAGGTTCTGGTGGATTGCTCGTCCACGAGGGTCGTTCGGCTCGGACAGGTCACGTAGGAGCATTGCCACGGTGACAACGTTCTGACTGGCCTGAGCGAACTGTGGGGGGTTAGTCCCTCGAACTAGAGCATTGTGCTAGGACTGACAGGCGCGACCCCAAGCGTCGCTCGCCGGTCCATGCGCGCAGGGCATAGTGTGGTGCGCCGAGCGTGTTGGTGCAGTTGGTGGCTGATGCGGCCACTATCGTCATAGATCCTCCCCATGCTCACGTGTGAGCTCGGGGGTCCCCACGTGGGGGCCCGACGGGGCATGGGTCCAGAAGGACTCTGTTACCCCTAGCGGCTATTCCAGGGCGTCCGCCGCAGCGTACTCCTAGGACCAACGGTGGCTAGGCGCCACGTCACCGATGCTGGAGCCGTCACTCCCGACATCATCATCCATGATGTCGAGGAAATAGGTGAGAGCATAGCTCGCCATCCCCACGAACTCAGACATGAGAGGGTGCGGTGTCAGCACCTTTTGGAGTCCCCGGGCGCATGCGTCCGTGGAAGACGTGAGGCCATAGGGGAACCGGCCGTATGGCGGCTGCGACGGGGACAACGGTAACCCACCGGGTATTTGGCGGAAGATAGAGCATAGTAAGTAAATAACAGCATGTATATTACTCACAGCGGGGTTTGAACAGAGAGTTTACTCGAAATGAAGCGCAGATGCCGCACCGTCGAAGTCGTGCGTCCCGGAGTTGATGGAGGACGTCCCTCCGACGGGTGCTGGGTCACGAGCCTCCTCACGGAGGTGGAGTATGCCGAGCCGGTCGGCGACGAAGTCCAGGCTCCCGAAGCGGAAGGCTTGGAGTGGCTCGAAGACGGGTGGAACCCGCATCCCGGCAGGCGAGAGTGCGGGGAACTCCAGCGAGCCGAAACAAATCGTATCGCCCGTGGCCGCCACGGTGGGGGTGGCGGAAAAATGGGCCATCCGATGACCAAAAGAGTGTTGAACGTATAGCGTCCTCCCCACGGACGGCACCAACTGTCGGTGCAGAAAATGACCAACTAGTAAATATTTGTAGTTTTGCTGCACGTTGCGATCGGAGGTGGCCTAACACTCAATGACACAGGATTTATACTGGTTCAGGCAACGTGCCCTACGTCCAGTCAGGGTCGGTCGGTGACTTTATTCCTGAGCCTAGGTGCTCGAAGTCTGTAGTGGGATTATAAACGAGAAGGAGAAAGAAGGGGGTGTACAAGAGGTTCGGTTGGCTCCAATCGGAAGGGTTGCGGTTGGAACTAGGTGGTCCTACGGTTGGGAGTGTTGATGTCGATCTAGTGAGTCTGAGCTTGAAGAAGTCGATCTCCCCTTGTTGGAGGGAGCGCACCCCCTTTTATAGATGAAGGGGATGGCTTTACAGGTGAGGGGGAAAGAGTATGGATGTTTCTAAGCCTTGCTGCCTACGGTGATGAAAATTGGATAATGGTTGACGCCCCCAATACTGTCGATGTCATTGTAGGATGTCAGATGTGCACGGGAGGTCGAGCTATCTTCTTCAGGAAGGATGACGCTGGTACCTGCAAAAATACTTCTTGATGCCTAGTGGCATGTGAGGAGCCACACTATGTTCACTCGGCATGGCAGATCCTGGAACCCATACTGCGATCGATGTCCAGAGACACGCGGGGGGCTTACCATATGGGAGTTTCTAGCGGCCCCTACAATACTTTGTGTCAAGGTGTCTGCAAAGCACTGTTTTGTGTAGGGTATGGTCCTTGGTACAGTGGTTTTGACTTGTGAGCCATGCCTTGCCTTTCTCCGCACGTCTTCTGGTTCCTTCCGAGTGGGGTATCCCCGGTCGGATGGCCCTAGTCATCTCTCAGTGCGCTGATCGGAGAAGAGCGGTGAGCAGGGTTCCCACGAGCCCCGGTCGCGGGGTCGGAGTCGGAAGCAGTGTTTTGGGCCAGGCCTTTCGATTGGAGAGACTGCTTGGAGACGGCTGGTGCCTGAAGCGAGTGCTCCGGTCGGAGAGGTGGATCGAAGAAGTTGACGAACGTGCATTTGTTCTTAAGGGTAGACCTTCCGGTCGGTGACCGGACTACCCTTCTGGCCCGTTGTGTTTTAGATTTTTGGGCTGGCCCATGAATTATATGTTGTTTTCCTGGGCCGAGCCCGGGCGCGGAAGCCGGTCCTCGAGGGACCCCGGGTTTATGAACCCGACATTAAGGTTACAAGAGGGCGCGTCGTACCTCTCTTTATATAGGGGAGAGGGTAAGGGCACGTATCTACTCCTAATCGGTTATAAGAGAAGAGTCCTAATCCTATTACAGAATCTAGCTTTCATAGTAAGCCGATTAAGTCGATCTGAAATAGCTTGAAATCCACACTACCATGTCTTGCGTCCTTCAACAGATCGTGGGTCATCCCAGAGCCCATCTAGGTAGAACTCGTGTGGAAAACCCCTAAGACACTGGTCCGTCAACTGCCGAGAGATGATTCACGGCCTTTACATTTCCTATGCCGGATCACTCTCCTCTTCAAAATAACTTTCAATGACAATGTGTCCTGAAAATGAAATAAGAGGAGAAACTATATGAATGGTAACATAAATAAAATAAGAAATATGGATCTCATAGTGCTGCTGCCACCATATAGCTTCCTTCAGATCGACATAGGGCATGCCCCCTTTCTACTTTAAGATAGTCATTGTATGTATAATTTGTTTCTTAGTTATACATTACAAAATAATCATGTAATTTCTACATGATTTCTTTACTGGCCCCGTTGGATTTAGTCCCAACCTCTACCACTGCTTACACATGGTTAGTGTACAAGTGATTGCAACCAGTCCTGGAAAGCAAGCCTTTGGTTTAACAGTCCTGTAATAGTTCACGTGCCTGCTGATAATTAGGCCTCTACGTGACTTTGTTATTCTCAAGGTCTATCCATCTACTCTTATATATGTAGGCGTTACGTGCAAGTCTGTGGTTGTTTAAAATTAACCATTGTAATTTTAGTTAATTCCTTTGTCTGATAATCGATTTATAGTTTTTTTCATAGTATAACCAGTTTATTATAGTTGATACATGGAGGTCCATGCAGTCAGGGCTCAAGGGTATCTCCACCAATCTTCCAATAATCTGTCTTCTAATAAGTAGGTATTGTGGCAGCCCAATGTTATTTTTATTTGGAGAGTTGCTATAGCGGTATACAACATCTCTCTCAATATCCATATAAAAGATGGAGCTTACATGTGTGTATAGGAAAAAAAAGATGGATGAAAAGTTGTGGTTGGGATGGGTCCATACCATTGGCGGAGATACAGTCGGCTTTATTTAAAGGGAGATGATGAAAAAATGGTAACTATTGGTGATAAAAAAGGTATATTGAAAAAATGTTGGAGAAAAAAAAAGAGTCTGTCTACTACACAATCATGTGTTTTATGCAGTTTCAACACATGAATTTTTTTGCACCATAGGATTAAGATCCAACAGCCTCCACCCTTCTTCTACCTCTAGCCTCCACAGATCACAGATCACAATTTTTTTTTATGGAAGAACAAATCACAGATCCGCCGCCACCGCCGCCGCCGAGCTCGCCGGTCGCCGGCGCCGGCGCCGGTGGTCACCATGGAGAGAGAGATAAAAAAATCTATATATTTTTTTATGTTAAAATATACGTGTGTTGTATAGTATTTCTAAAAAAAAAAAAAGCTGCTGGGCTGCTGGAGAGTGGAGATGCTTAACTAATCTTAAACAGAGTCACGAAAAAGACGGCCATGAGCCCGATTCATCCCATCGTTCTTCCATCATTCGATGGCACATACCACCAAAGGGTCCAAAGCACACAAGACAACCGCAAGGCAACAACAGCAGCAGAGGAACCTCGCCGGCCGCACCAGGGCACCCACTCCATCTCTGATCTCCCGCTCATTCTCATTCGTTCCCCTCGCGCCGCGTTGCGTGATTCGATCGGATTCTGTTCCTCCGCCCCGTTCCGTTCCGTCCGGGCCGCTGCCGCTGCCGCTGCGGCTGCGGCTGCGGCTGCGGCTGCGCCCAGGCCCCAGCGAGCCCCCGGCCCCCAAAGGCTGCGGCCGTCGCAGTCCCATCGATTCCTCCCGCTTCGCTTTCCCACCCCTCGAAGCCGAATCCGATGGTTCCACCCGTTGACCGCCTCCGCCATCGGAGGCCGCGCCTCCTCCTCCCCGCCTTCTCCCTCGGTCCCCGCGCCCGCCTCCTCCTATAGATATACCGCCCACGCATCGCCCCCCCATGGCGGTCGGCGGCGACGACGACAGCATGGAGCGGGACTTCGCCGCCAGGCTGCGCCTCGCGCATTCGCCCTCCCGGGCCACACCTGCCGCCGCCTCCTCCCCCACCGCCGCCGGGGGCATCGCCTTCCGCGCGCCGCAGGAGCAGTTCACCGCCGACGACTTCGTACTCGGCAAGATCTACGGCGTCGGCTCGTACTCCAAGGTTCTCTTACTGCTACTCGCTTGCCGTGGCCTGCGCGGCCGCCTGGATCGTGGGAATTGCGGTTATTCACCGAGGTTGGGATGATGAAAAAAATGGCAGGTGGTGCGGGCCAAGAAGAAGGACACGGGCCGCGTCTACGCGCTCAAGATCATGGACAAGAAGTTCATCACCAAGGAGAACAAGATCTCCTACGTCAAGATGGAGCGCATCGTGCTCGACCAGCTCGACCACCCGGGCGTCATCAGGCTCTTCTTCACTTTTCAGGACACATACTCCCTCTGTTAGTGCCCCTCCTCAACCAACCAGCAGTAGTCAGAACTAACGGTGAAGAGCTACTAATTTGATTGTAAAGTAATGCCGCCCTTCGATCAATACCATGTCTCTTTTGCCGTGTAGACATGGCGCTCGAGTCGTGCGAAGGCGGGGAGTTGTTCGACCAAATTGTCCGGGTTAGTGTCCAGCTGCTTACAATGTGGTTCAACAGCTGCTTACAATGTGGTTCATTCCCGTTCTGCCTTTGCTTCTTCTGCTCATAATTTGGTTGCAGAAAGGTCGTCTCTCTGAGGACGATGCACGGTTTTATGCTGCTGAAATCGTCGATATACTGGAGTATTTGCATAGTGTCGGCTTAATTCATCGGGACGTCAAGGTAGGTGTGAAATGAAAATCAGGATGGAGTTGCTCATGACGCTTTATGTGTATGTCGTATTTGATTTGATATTTGACAAGGACTGCATTGGTCTTTCAGCCAGAAAATCTACTGCTTACTTCTGATGGCCACATCAAGATTGCTGACTTTGGTAGCGTCAAACCTACAAGGGATACTCCAATCAAAGTTCTCCCAAATTCAACTAGTAAGACGAAACATATGCTGCCCTGAATCATCATAAAATTCTGAATATCCTGCTTTTTAATTTTTGTTTTCCCAATGTTTGTGTACAGATGAAAGGGCCTGTACATTTGTTGGAACCGCCGCATATGTACCACCTGAGGTCCTGAACTCTGCACCAGCAACCTTTGGGTGAGTAAACCTACATCTGATAAACCCACAACAAATCATTACTAGTAGGAAGATCTGTTTTCCTTCATTATACTCAAAGTATTTGTTTATCATACATGTATGTTTCTATATATGTGTGAGTTATTTACTGGACTATCAAGAATCAGCATCACTTTTTTACTGACAACACTAGATACGTGAGATATTCAGACTGCATTGTCCTCACAGTCATCAGTAATCTAAATGCACATTCGTGCATAAGATGTGACTTAAAGGTCTGGTTGCTCACATTGCTAGAAACATTCATTGCCCAAGAGATGAATGCATGCCTGGAAACTGTACTTTGTGGTGATATGAGCAAAAAATATAGACTGATACTTATTGTACTATGAACTTCATCACAGAAATGATTTATGGGCATTGGGATGCACGCTGTACCAAATGCTTTCTGGTTCTTCGCCGTTTAAAGATGCCAGTGAGTGGTTAATGTTCCAGAGAATCATTGCAAGGGACCTCAAATTTCCAGAGTATTTTTCAACTGAAGCAAGAGATCTTATTGACAAATTGCTGGTATGTATACAAATACCTATTGCTTCTATGGATCATGTGCACAAGTTCCTCATTTATTATTCATGCAAAACGTCCTATAATTTGGAATGGAGGGAGTAACAAGGATGGTAAGAAATAAAGAAAGTAGCCTAGCCAGGCTTTGCCAGGGCTATCTCTAGTTTGGTAATAGAAACTGCAAGTGTATGTAAGTCAGATTCTGGAAAATCAGTAGATGCTCATTTATGCTTACTGTCCAAACACAATGGTGACTGATTTTCTTTTAAGACAGTGAATTTGCATTCGTTTCCCTAAAACGGTTTCCTTGCCTTTGACCTTTGATCCCAAATTCAAAAACCGTGAATTTGATGTTTGGCTTCACTTTGTCCAATATTTATCTTATGAATATGTAGGATGTTGATCCAAGCAAAAGGCCAGGTGCAGGACCTGATGGTTATTCTTCCTTGAAGGAGCATCCTTTCTTCAGAGGCATAGACTGGAAGAACCTGAGGAAGACACGACCACCTAAGCTTGCAATCGATGCAAATGTACTTTTTGTTACATATGTCAATTAAATCTTTACTTTATTCCAGCCTTCATCTTCCTAACAATATCCTCAATCAGGCAAATGAAGATGAAGATGGCCAGGATTCAAATTGGTTGGCACACATGGGAGGTGCAGCAGTCAACCAACAGTCAAACACTGTTGGTAATTATGGTGCCCCATCATCATCTGAAGTGCGCTCCCATATATCTAAATTAGCTTCCATCGACTCCTTCGACTCAAAATGGTAAATCTTGTATATCATGAAATTGATTATGCTCTACAAAAGTCAATATAAAATACAATTGATTATGCTCTACAAAAGTCAATATAAAATACAATGTGGATATGGTGGACACACTACTCTCATTTTTTCCACAAGTAAGAAATTCATGTTGATGGACATATTGCTTAAACAATGTGTCAGGCAAGAATTCCTGGACCCTGGTGAGTCTGTAGTCTTGATATCAAAGCTGAAGAAGATTAATAAGCTAGCAAACAAGAAGGTCCAGTTGATCCTCACTGACAAACCTCAATTGATCTGTGTTGACCCTTCAAAAATGGTGGCCAAGGGAAACATTATTTGGTCTGATGATCCAAGTGAACTTAGTGTGCAAGTATCAGATTCTTCACATTTTAGAATATGCACGGTATTCATCTAAGCTACTGCTGCTGCTTTAGTATTGTGCTGGAATTTGCATGCTTATCACACCTAATTGAGTTCTCTTACAGCCAAAGAAGGTGTCAACGTTTGAGGATGCGAAACAGCGTGCCTGGCAATGGAAGAAGGCAATTGAAGACCTCCAACGCAGCCAAAGGAATTGATTTTCAATTCAAATCAAAACCCTAAAACTCCAAATTAGGCAATGTTAATACAGCACATCCTTTCCACTTGGAGGCCCCGTGCCTGGATGCATGGAACTTGCTACTCGCTAATTCACACACTGAATGGTGGCCCCTAAGATTTTCCCCTTTCCACACAATTTTGTTTGTCACTTTTGTGAACCGTTGCAGCAGATAGCGTCAAAACAGGCTGCAGTCTGGAAATATTGACACCGGAAACTATTTCATCTAAACGACTTTAACAGTCTGCCATACTTCAGTCTCTCTGTTATCTTCTGTTCTAGAGCATCTGTACTAAGAGTAATTCTTTGATTTCGCAAGATATTGAATTTTATGTTAATTACTGTTGACACATAAATTGTCCACAGCTTGTTGTCTCGAAACGCTTGGGCTTTAATCAAATTTCAGTATCCTGATTTCAAGTAACAATGCATTGTGAACCAATATTTATATGGTTTCTTATACGCAACAAATCAGTATTCTTTTTTCCTTCACATTTGGAGTACTTCACATGAGGCGCTGTATATAACCTTTTTCCAATTTCCATAGCGTTGTAATAAATAAATACTAAAACATTTGTTGAGGTATAGGCAAATGTTGTTTTGGGTGATATCCAGACAATTTCACGACACGTCATGTAGTATATGTTGTTTTGGGTGATATATAGACAAATTCATCCAAAGAGATTCACGACCGCCTGCGCGGACCTCAGGCGCGGAGCACAGGCGGTCAATGCCCCGCGCCTCTGATTTTTTTCTTTTCCCGCTCGGGTGGCCCGCGGACGATTCATCCCTGCGGAGCGGAGGCAAACAATGCCAAGCGCCTCGTCTCCACTGCGCCGCCGCACACACCTCCTATTCGACGGAATGCCCCGCTAGACCGGGACGCCTGATGCCATGGCCTTCCTGGGGCTCTGTCGCGGCCTCCTCCTCCGGGGATCTCCAGGCGCTGCACGCATCGGCCTCAACGGAAAGGTGCATCCATTTCTCCTCGTGCCACCTCCACCCCCGGCGTAGAAACGCTGCGGAGCACTAACGCCGCTGTGTTTTCTCGTTGTTCATGGAAGCAGGAGATTATGCCGGGTGCTTCCGGCGGGACAGGTCACAACACTTCTCGCTCGATGGAGTTGAGGACGTGGCAGAGCAAGGCGTCGAACCGCCGCCGTTATCTCTGGCGAAGAGCCTGGCTTCTGTCGCCAAGGAGTCGGCGGCGGCCGTCCAGAGGCAGAGGAAGCCACTCACGCGGATGGAGCGGAAGCAGTTGGCTGAGCTCCGCATAAAGAAGAGGGTCAAGGCGCAGTACCTCAACAGCAGGTTCTACGACCTCATGGATAAGGTCGTGGCGAATGCTGAGACGCTGGAGGATGCATACGACATTGTCCGTCTGAATTCGAACGTTAACCTAGCGTCTGCAAAGGATGATGTCTGCTTTGTCACGCTGGCAGAGCAGCTGAGGAGTGGGGAGTTTGATGTCCGAGGAAATGCTTTCTCAGTGGTGGCGAAGAGAAAACGAGGACACCTTGTTCTTCCTAGGCTGAACCTGAAAGTGGTTCAGGAAGCGATAAGGGTGGTGCTTGAGGTTGTCTATAGGCCTCAGTTCTCAAAGATATCACATGGTTGTCGCAGTGGGCGAGGTTATCACTCAGCTCTCAGGTTCATATCTGATGAAATTGGGGTTCCAGATTGGTGCTTTACTGTCCCCTTAGACAAGGAAGTTGATAGTAGTGTAATCTCTAAGCTTATTTCGCTAATACAGGAGAGGATCGAGGACTCCCAGTTAGCTGCATTCATGCGAAATAAGCTTAGAGATTACTTGGTATTAGGTGGGTACCCCAAAGGTCATGGGCTTCCTCAAGAAGGTGTACTTGCACCAATCCTGATGAACATATATCTTGACAGTTTTGACCACGAGGTATTCAGGATTTGCTTGAAACATGAAGGCCTTGGTTTAGAGCCAACAAATGTTTCAGAAGACCGTGGCTCAAATTTGCGGCGCTGGTTTCGGAGTCAACTTAATGGCAAGGATGAAAGTAGTGAAGGTCAAACAGATTGTCAGACAAAGGTAAAGCTATATGCTTGTAGGTATATGGATGAGATTTTCGCAGCAGTTTCTGGATCCAGAGATGATGCAGAAGATATGAGATCTGAAATGGTTGCTTACTTAAACAAATCACTTTACTTGGATGTTGACGATAAATTTCATCTTATACCAATCAGAAGGAACCCACGGGGCTTGCAATTTTCTGGTGTTGTGGTCAGAGTAGAAACGAAGGAAAATGCTAAACTAAAAGCTGTGCATAAGCTGAAGGAGAAGATTGGTCTGTTTGCTTCTCAGAAGCAAGAGATTTGGGACACTATGAATCTTAGAGTAGGAAAGAAGTGGTTGGCATATGGCTTGAGAAGAATAAAAGAGAGTGAGATCAAGTCGCTTGGCCTTAGCACCCCTTTGCTGGATCACATTGCACAATTTAGAAAAGAGGGAATGAACACAGATCACTGGTTCAAAACTTTGCTAAAGGTATGGATGCAGGATGTTAATGCCAAAAATGAGCTAAATGAGGATGTTCTCTTATCAAAATACATTGCTGAACCAGCACTTGCGCAAGACCTTAGGGATGCATTCTACAACTTCCAGAAGCAAGCTAAAGATTACATTTCATCAGAGACTGCTGCAACAGAAGCATTGTTGTCCAATTTAAAGAGTGAGGAATCAACTAGTACCTGCACGGCTGCACTAATGGCAGTGCCATTAAAATTAATGCACCTCTTAGCTATATTCAGAAGTGCCTTCATCGCTATGGTATAATTAATCTTGAAGGTTTCCCTAGGCATGTCTCAGCCCTTGTCTTGCAAGATGATGAGTTAATAGTAAGTTGGTTTGCAGGAACAATTCATCGTTGGGTAAGATGGTTTTCTGAAGTTGATAATTTTAAAGAACTTCAGCTTATGTTTGTCGAATGTGTCAGAAAATCCTGCATCAGGACACTATCTGCGAAGTACAGGATGTATGAAAAACTGACAGAAAAGCGGTTTGAACTTGATGATCATGGCATTCCAATGGTTGAGGATTTTGAGGCAATAATTAAACCTTTAGAATCTAGTTATTCCGTGGCTTCTACTGATGAAGCTTTGATGTATGGCATTTTTAGTAGCGGTTTAGTTGTGCTAACACTGTCAAGAGAGTCCCTACTCGACAATCCAACTGCTTTGTCATGGGCTGCCAATCTGCGTCACCAAGTATGTATGTGCTTCATGTGAAGGAGAAACAGCGTTTCCCTGGATGGAGGACAGGTTTCTCGTCATCAATCAATGGGATTTTGGATGGTAAACGAATTGGATTGTGCACCCAGCATATTAAAGATCTATATCTAGGACACATCTCCCTTCAATCAGTTGATTTTGGTTCACTGCTTAGATGACTCGAAGGTGATACCTGTGATTTTCTAATAGTAGAAGGCTTTGTACTTACTCACATGATAGTTGGTTCAGTACTTGTAAATCTGACATGGTTATGCAATCATAGTATGATTTTCTAGAGACAACTTGAGTGGTATGCTTGTGGACTATTTCAAATAGAAGTTAGGCTACAATTTGAAATTGCTCCTTTGTGGTGAGTAGTTCAGATTTTTCAGAGTTCAATTTTAGTTGGCAGTTCTTCAATATTCTAAAATGTTGTGTGTGTTGTGCTTGTGTTAGGGAGTTGGTCTCTCTGCCCTCTCCCCTGCAACTTATTCTCTCTCCTTAGTGGAGTGACACACTAGGTGAACCATGGGCGGCGCCTAAGCAGTACCTAGGCAGACTAGATGGCCATTAGGCATTAGGCATTGTCTGTCTAGGTAGTTTAGGTGGCTACTTTGATTTTTTTTTCTTTTCTCGAATACATAGGACTGTAGGAGAAATGCGTCTGAGGCTGTGTTTAGTTGTAGGAATTTGGATTTTGGGGCTACTGTAGTACGTTCGTTTTTATTTGGCAAATAGTGTTCAAACATGGACTAATTAGGCTCAAAACGTTCGTCTCGCAATTTCCCACCAAACTGTGCAATTAGTTTTTCTTTTCGTCTACATTTAATGCTCTATGCATGGGCCGCAAACATTCGATGTGACAGGTACTGTAGCAACTTTTTGGAAGTTGGGGTGGAACTAAACAAGGGCTCATTGCATTAATTGGAAGAAAATGGTCCAATCATGATTTTCCACTCTTATTTTAGAACAATTTCAGTGATCCACTTATTTATTTGGATCAACAAAGCACAAAAGTTTCTACTTTAATTATGAACCTTATCCCCCCGAGGTCGTGATCTGATGGACACAGGCAGGACCCAGATCCTGGTTATGTTTCTAGTTAATCAATACAATATGAAGAGAGAGCCCACAGGCACTTGAAGCAAGACTTGGCTCTGTGCAGTCATTGTGCTGAAATATAAGCCTTTTTCTTAAGCACATACATTTGTGCAAAGTAGATGTAAGCAGCCAGGCTAAAAGCACTGAGGACGGCAAGAAACCAGTAGAAGTAATCCAGATGCGCTCGGTTTACGTTGTTGGAGAACCAGCTTCCTCCAGTGCTACTGGTCACCATGTCAATGGTGTACACAAGAAAGCTACTGATGAAGTTCCCTGTCCCAACTATGCTGAAGTATAAACCCAAGCCCAAGCTGCGTATACTATGAGGCACTTGGTCATAGAACAGTTCTTGCAATCCAACAATGGCGAAAGTATCAGAGAATCCAGTCATAATGTACTGAGGGACAATCCACATGAAGCTCATAGGAATAACATCTTGAGGTTTATCCAGTAGGCCATAGTCACTAGCCACCTTGAGCCTCCTTGTCTCCACGAGTGCAGCAACGACGGCCATGGCGGTCGAAATAGCCAACCCGACACCGATCCTTTGCAGCATTGTGATGCCTGAAGGGTTCTTGGTGCATTTTCTGGCCATGGGCAGGAGGATCCGATCATAGATTGGCAGGGAGACCATGACTGAAGCGCTGATCAAGTTTTGCAGGGAAGCAGCTGGAACTACTATGCTACCTATCCTCCTGTCCAGTGTGCTTGCCTGCTTAGTGAAGAAAGTAATGGACTGTGCAACAACAACAGCGTAAATCAGGCATGTGGCCCAAATAGGGAACAGCTTGAGCAATGCCGTGGCTTCATCATGAGGAAAATTTGCGCTGCCGATGTTGCTAGTATTGCCATCAGATGACGACGGCAGAGAGTTGTGAGAATCATCAGGTAATCTGCAAGACAAAAAAGAGAGTGATGTTTTTTTTTGGGTTTCAGAAGAATGGTTGGCTTCAATGGAAGAAGGTCGTTTGATAATAATAAGCTCACTTTGCGTGCCATGGCGCAAGCCATGCCACAAGCGATCTGCCGACTTGTTCAAACAGGCCTCCACTACCACTACTCTTGAGAGGATAGAAGCGGTAAGTCTTGGTCCCAAAAACGAAGAGAGCAAGGCCAATTATCATGGCAAGGCATGGGATCCCAAACCCAAACTGCCAGCTTATGCTTTCTTGAACGTAGTTCAGTATCGACACGGTGACGGCGTTGCCACCATATGCAGCGAAGTACCACCAGTTGAAGAAAGAGCTCCTTGAGGCCAGTTCTCCAGGGTCATTCTCATCGAATTGATCTGCGCCAAACGCTTGGACGCAAGGTTTGTGGCCGCCCTGACCAAATGCCACCACATAGAGGGACAGGTAGAAGAGAGCCACAGGAACAGAAGACGAATACTTCGACCTGCCCACAGACTCTGATGGCAGAAGAACTGATGAGATGGTGAGCATCGCTAGCCCCTGGAGACAGAGTAGCCACAGTAATTCGATCAGGTTCGTTCAAAGACCCCATATCCAGATTCCAGAATTCAGTTGTTTGCGTTTCATACTATGATGTAGAGGAGGGATGCGCAGACGATGGTACGGTACCGACCGAGCCAGGAGTCGGCGACCGCAGAACCAAGCAGCGGCAGCAGGAGCGCGGTGCCAAGCCACGCGTTGACGGCCGCGGCGGCCGACGGCGTGGACTGCCCGAGCGGGCCGGTCAGGTAGATCATCAGGTTGCCCATGATGCCGAAGAAGGCGAACCGCTCCGCCACCTCCACGCCTGAGTCTCGGAGAGCACAAATCACTAAAAAAGTGGTGCGCAATTGCGCGCACAGAGTTTTCGAGTATACCGATGATGAAGAGCGCAGCACGCCAACGGCCGGAGCCGCCGCGTGAGGCCGGACGGCCGAGGTGGTCCACCGCGGAGAGCGGCGACTCTGGCCGCGGCAGGAGCGCCGCCTCCGTCTCCTCCTCCATCACGCAGCCTTGCTGCTGTGCTGCCGTTCACTGTTCAAAGTCAGTGCGCTGTCTGTGGAGCTGAACCTCGTCGTCGTCGCACCAAAAGGCCTTCCAGTGTACGGAGTAATAGCGTAGTCTAAAAAATATTATTATTGCTCCAACTGCAGAGCGTGTTCCATCCTGATAGTGATAGGCTGATAGCCCCCTCCTACGGTCCTACCTGCCATTGCCGTGAATAGTGAACACCAAACGCTGTCCTTTTTTTTTTAATCGAGGTGTGAAACAAACTCTGTCCTTATGTTCTCCGTTCTTTTTCTTTTACCCTTAAAAATCAGCAGATTTTACGCGATCAAATCCGTTAGATTTTTTATAAATACGATTTATTAGTGAAAGTTGTAGCATAAATCCTGAAACACAATCAAAATAAAAAAAAAATCTATTAGCAGATAAATAAAAAAAGTCTACGAACAATCTCGGGTTGGTGTTTTCCATTTAGGTGCCGTTCGGCTGTCCTTAAAAGGCGGCTGGTTCGGCTTCTTCTTTCAGCCGGAACAGTATTTTTCTCTCACACTAATTCAGCATGAACAGTGTTTTTAGCCAAATTTAGTCAAACGAATGTGGCATTAAACTGCAAACGACCATCGCTCTGCACATAAACCCCTTATACTGTGGCTGTAGTCGCTGTAACAGTGTATATTAGACGATATAAAAAGATCAACAGTACGGTTCGGACGGATACCCGCGCTGCACTCCGTTTTCTGCGCTCGGGCTAGCACACCCCCGCTCGAACTTGTATTTCGCGCGCCCACGCGGGGCCCGCGCCGCCAGATCGCGCGCAAGGACCACTCGCGCCCTCTCCCCTTCTCACGCGTATTAAAACATGTGCAACACCCGATCTACTTTGCAACATTCAAATGAAACACTTACAATATACATCCGAAACAGCTAAAACACTTGCAACTTACGTCCGAAACACTTGCAAAACACTAAAAAAACTTGAAAACACGTGTGTAATATTATCGGTGTTTCGAATAAACACCAACTAGTAAATTTATATTTGTTGCACTTAGGTCCGAATGACGTGCTAAAGGACACAAGGTTTATATTGGTTCGGGCAGAATGTCCATACGTCCAGTTTGCTGCCGCTCGTGTTATTAGCACTGAAAAAGGTTCGTAGTAGGATGTACAAACGGTCGAGAGAGGGACATGCCCCAAGTCTCTGATGGAAAGGTCGAAAAGATGCCAAGAGCTTGGTTGCTGCTTGGCTGTGTGTTATGTGATATGTTGTGTGTAGAATCGACCCGTCCCTTTAGCGGGGTGCCCTGTCCTCTCTTTTATAGACTAAGGGGAGCAGGGATCATAGATGGAAGAAAGAGGAAAAACCAGAGGTAGAGAAGGTCCTTCGAAGGTGCCAGGTCTTCCTTTTCCCTTGAGCCTGCCCTGCTGACATGGCAGACGGTGCCAGGGATAACACGTTCGTTGATCCTGATAGGGCCATGCTCTGGCTTCGTTCAGCAAGTGGTCACGTCCCATCGTACTCCGGCGGACGGTGCGGCGTGCCAGGGTGCCGAGCCGTGACCCTACGAGAGCAGACGGGGAAGTGACCATACACCCATTACTATAGATGATGTAAGTTCCCTCCTGAATTGTAGTGGTTGTCGTATGTTTATGTCAGGATCCGCGTCCGAGGGCTGATGGCGACGCCCACAATAATGTAAGACAAAAGTCGGTGCCTACAATACTATTCGAGCTCTGTCATGTCTGGAAGGGCTTAAAGTGCCCGTCCCGTCATATCTTGATGGTACTTTCCTACAGGCGTGCAGGGTATGATCCTCGGTACTATGGTTGACCTGAGTGTCCTGTCTTACCCTATGCTCGTCATTATGAAGGAGTAGGGTGTAGACGTCGGGCGAGGCGGAGCCTACCCTGCTCTGACGTCGGGCGAGGCAGGGCCAACCCTCAGCCGTTGGGCGAGGCAGAGTTTGGCCCTAGACATTGGACGAGGCGGAGTCCAGCCCTCGGAGGTCGGGTGAGGCGGAGCCAACCATTAGGGGTCGGGCGAGACGGAGCCAACCTTCGATCGTATGGGTAAGAAGTGTAGTTACGCTCTTGTCTGTTCGGAAGCATCAATGTTTGATGGTTATTAGCTCCTCTTTATGTACCCCAGTATTTGGTCTCCGATAGTAGCCCCCGAGCCCCCGGGTGATTCGGATAGAATCGCCCGGGGGGTGATTTGACTTTGCCAGAGGGTGTAGCCCCCGAGCCCCTGGGTGATTTGGATAGAATCGGCCGGGGGTATTTCGATTCGTGAGAGGGTGTAGCCCCCGAGCCCCCGGGTGATTCAGATAGAATCGCTCGGGGGGTATTTTGATTCGCCAGAGGGTGCGCGCGAGCGTACCCGTCGGGTGTAGCCCCCGAGCCCCCGTGTGATTCAGATAGAATCGCCCGGGGGGTAATTCGGACCCTTCATGGGTATGGCTGAGATTTGGTGTTTGGACAACTAGATAGTTTAAAGGGAACCCTGGTATCCCGTTCATGGGGATTCATCCAGGGTCAGCCCGGTTGAGATTCGATCACGGATCGAGACTCCCTTGTGGCTCGTGCACTTGAGTTTTGGCCGCTCGTAGGCCCTTCCCTCATTGGGACAACCGTCGAATTTATTGGGCCAGCCCTCGAACTCCTAGGCTCAGGCGGGCAGGAGAAATACTTTTTGACCCATATCCCCTCTGCGGGAAAAGAGTCCTGGTCTGCCCTAGAAGGCAAAACATCCGGCGCAACTTTGGTGGGAAAGGATAGGGATCGCGGACATGTATCCCACGACGTGTCGTGGTGGTGTATCGTGGTAGGCACGGAGATCTAGGTGGACGGTTGTCCTTCTCGCATCCGTCACCCCTATAAAACTAAGGGCTTCGCCCCTAGGGTTCCGTACTTTGCGTCCTCGCCGTTGCATCTACAACCTCCACCGCCAATCGCCTGAGCCTCCCATACCAGCATCGCAACCGCCATCAAGCTCGCACCCAACCACCCCAATCGTCTAATGGAGGCATGGTGCAGATCTAATGTGACCCTCGAGCGCTTAGAGGGCCTCGTTCGCCGTGGCCTTCTTTGCGCATGGATCGTCACTCCTTGGGCGGCGACATGTCGTCATTGCCAGGCAGCCGCCACTCCTTGGCGATGATCCATGCGCAAAGAAGGCCACTCCTTGGCGACTCGTGTCCTTCGCTCACTTTCACGAGTGGGGATTCGCCACTCCTGCCCACAAGTTCTTTCGGGGGCTGCTGAATTACTATAAGGTGGAGCTGCAGCACCTTACTCCCAATGGGGTCCAGCACATTGCGGCGTTCGTCGCCCTATGTGAGGGGTTCTTAGGGATTAGTCCCCACTTTGACCTGTGGCAGTATTTCTTTACCGTCACCCTCTTGAAGAAGCGGGAGAAGAAGCGAGAGCTGAGCGTGCCGATAGGATGCACCGGCATCTCGCTTCGCAACAACTGGGTCAACGAGTACCCATCGATGCGTCTATCGACCTCCAACAAGGGGTGGCATTCGCATTGGTTCTACGTCTAGAACGACGTAGTCGCCCCCTTGCTAGCATTCATCAGATGCCTCATCGAAGAGGTCCCAGAATCATGGAGCATGTGGGGGGTCCCAGATAAAGACAAGAAGAAAATCCAGGACCATCTCACCGCCCTCCAAATTTTGAAGGAGAGGGGCGTGAAGAGGTCGAGGATCATCGGCGCCTACCATACATAGAGGATGTCGCCGCTGATGAGTCGCGTGCTTCCCCTATACCTGATGGCACCTGGAGTGTCACTCGATGGGACGATGCTTGCCAATGAAGCGCTCTCCCCCTCCGAAGTGGCGCAGCGCATCAAGGAGGCGATGGAGCCTTCGAAGGACGACACCAGCGTCATTCTTGATTTCGTGTATTCGGTGCTGGGGCACCTCCCAATGCGGCTGGAACCAGGGTACATCGACTTTGTAAGTTCTCTTTCCTCATGCCTCCTTTTTACTTGAATTCCTGACCCCTTGATGCTGACATTGGGATAGCGAGACCAGCCAAAGAGACTCATCTTTATAGATAGATCGGCTCCGCTACCGAAGGACCCGCTCGTGGCGGTGGCAAATCGCATTGTAGCCGAGTGGTAGAAGAAGACGAAGGAGTTCAAGAGGAAGAAGAAGCTACAGAAGTTGCAGGATGGCTGCGAGGAGAGGAGTCAGACAATGACGACGACGACGATGACGATGATGAGGTAGTCGTAGACACTGAGTGGGGTGGCCTAGGAGGCGAGGACGCGCTGTCAGGTACCCACTCATCAATGCGGGAACCCTTCCCATTCCACGTGAGGGGAGGTACGGCCATGAGGTCGGAGGAGGCGGGTCAGACCGCCAGCCCGTGCTTAGAACCATCAGGGGCGGGCAGATCTAGCACCACGCCCAAGGTGCCAGCGGGAGGGAGTGGCCCCACCGCCATGCCTCAGGAAACAGTGGGGACAGGCAGACCCGTTGCCACGCCCCAAGATCCGGCGAGGGCAGGTGGATCTGCCACCGTGCCCAAGGCACCGAGAGAGGGGAGTGGCTCCGCCATTGTGCCCCTAGATACGAGAGAGGCGAGCCCCTCGGCCCGGGAGCAGGGGACGGGCTCAAAATAATCCCACCCTGATGAGGTGGAGCAGGGAGCTAGGGGTTCATCCCCCAAATGTCTCCACCGCCCAATAGCGTCAACATAAGTTGCTGACTCCTCTGTTATCTATGTTTTTCTCTGTTTTTTTTGTTCTTCATAGTGACTCACGCCTTTTGTTTCTTCTGCAACGCCAGGAGATGGGTCAGACGGGGCACTTCTATAGCGCTGGCTCCCAAGAAGACCATTGCCCTTTAGGTAGGGCGGGGGCCGCTGCCTGACGTTGCTCCCATTTCGGGCGAGAGCACAGCCAACGTCATAGCCTCGTCGGCCAGTCTGGCGCCACCCATGGTGGTGCTCATGCCCTTAGTGGCGGAAGTGATTCTGCTGCCAACGTCGGAGCGAGCGGAGCAATCGGCCGCGCCCATTGCGTTGACTATGACGGGCGTGGCATAGTCGGACAAGGTCCCACTGAAGAAGGTGGAGGTGATGGTGGCTATGATGGATGGGTTGCAGCCAAGAGCTATGGTGGTTGCGCCTGAGGTAGTGGCGCGTCCTGTGCCATCGGTGGCCCTAGAGACAACGTCCACCATGGGTAGGATCGAGGGGGTCATGGCCCAAGGACCCTCGAACACCATGGCGGTTGCCGAGGAGACCAGCTGGGAGTTGTCCCTGGTCCTACCATCAGAGGGCCACCACCCACCCATGCGGGATGAGCCCTCGCTCTGGTGGGTGAGTCCATGGGACCTGTAGTTGGAACTCTTCACCCTCGATGATGCCGCCGAGGGCATGGAGCTGGAGAAGCTCAGTGAGGGGTTCACAGTCGTGCTGGAAGCTCTGAACTAGGCCGGTGGCACCCTTCGAGACGTAATCATTCCCATCGGCCAAGTATTCACTTGGTCTTGCATCTCGATCTCTTTTTTCTTCATCTATTTTTGTTTTCTAACCACCCCCTTTTTTCAGTCTCTTATTGCTCGTAGCCAGGAGAAATCCTGGTTCCTTCGTGAACACAAGGAGGATTGGGACCACCTCATCGATGAGGCACGGCTGCACAGGGATGTGACCGCCCAACTCTGCCAGAGGGTGGTTGAGTTGACTCCCCTTGCCGTGGAGGCGGAAATCTTTGATGGCGGGCGACCGAGGCCCGCCGGGATGTGGAGGACGCTGAGAAGTCTTTTGATGAACTATCGGAGAGGGCACGGCGGGGTTAGGAGGAGGCCACCAGAGTGCGGAAGGAGAGGGACAAGCTGCTCTAGCGGGATGACGAGACCCGCCAGCGGATCATCGACCTCCTAGTCGAGGCCGAGAAGGAGCAGGATCTTAGGCTGGTGGCCGAGGAGTGGTCCGTGGCCCTAGAGCAGAGGGCGAAACTAGACGTCGAGATGGTCGCCCGGCTACACAAGGAGCGAGACGAGCTACGCCAGACTATGGAGAGGCTCCGCTTAGAGCATGGCGTGGTATGTGGGGAGTGCGACCAGGCCATCTGAGAGCGCAATGAGGCGCAATAGAGGATCATCTCCCTCCAGGCCAAGCCGGAGATCACAAAAGCCTAGAAGCTAGAGGCCGAGGGTGCCGCTGCCGGACTAGCCATGGATCTTGCCGAGGTGAGGAGTCTTCTTTAGGCAAAGAGCAACGAGCTCGATATCCTGAAGGTTGCCCTTGGCATAGTCTACGATGACATGTAGGTGGTGCAGGCGGAGGGGACCAGCTCACTCGTGGTCTGTGCCGTAGATATCACGGCGTGGGTGTGCCGCTAGAGAAGGAAGCTCTTCACTTAGGGATCACCCAAGCCTTCGCCGTCGCCCGCTCGCATTACGATGACAACATCGATTTTGAGGCAATGAGCCTCGGTTTCATGCCTGGTTATGAACCCTTCGAGCTGGATGACATAGAAGCAACGGTGACCCCTTTTATGGAAACCCTGGTGAGCAAAATTGAAGATATGGTTCTCCCCGAGAGGGGGTAGTTAGTCAAATGAGTTTGATGGACATTTATCGATAGTCTGTGGACAAGTGTCGGCACTTTCATTTTTTGAAAATAGATTCACAACTTTGTTTCGTTAAACAAATTCACAATTTCGTGTCATTTGATTGAACTTGCTTTCTTCCCTTTTTGCATTTAAAAAAAGGTGCTCATGCAATCTGACCCTTCTATTTGTTAAGGCCGTAGGGCCCGAGGGGGATAAGAGGGGAATTTTGATTATGCTGGTGAGCAAAGTTACCATAGCCATCGGGGCATGGGTTTTTTGCAGTCTTACTAGGCATGCTCGGTTATTTGTTCCCACAAACCTTGCCGCTAACCTTAACATGAGGAAGAGGTTCGACGCAATGTCTGTTTCAAAAAAAGAGGTATTTATACCTTTATTAGCCCCTGAGTGAGGTCTGACCCCTTGCGATTGCAGGGGTCGAATATCATTGGAGACCAAAGAGAGGATAGCGAAACTACTCTTGTATTCACACGTACCCCTTCCTTAAGATTTTAGCTATCATTCTGCGACCGTGTGTTTGGTCTCATTGCAAGTCCGGCCTTCCTCGAGCCCCCACACATGGAGGGGGTTGGGTCAAGGGTCAGCTCATTTTTGTGACTATTGTCTCGTCCATGGTTTTCGCAACTGGAGGGGTTGAGGCGACATCACTTGCCTCAATGGCTCAAGTGACGCGCTTGATGATCTCACTAATGGGAATGTTCGAATGGAATCTAGTCTCATCGCTCGTGACAGGGTCAGCAAAGCCCTCGGGTGGCATTCCGTTGTTCCTTAACTCGCCTTCCAATAGATTCCCTCTCAATGGGGATTCTATGGGCTCAGCTAGAGGCTGGATTGAACTAGAAGGTTGAGATGACCCTATCCGCCTCTATGTGGGTTGGGCAAAGGCCGCTGAGGCTCATCTGCGTTTTCTCCCCTGGCTCTTGTTCAACATGAGGCGACCTCGGGCCCCTTCGCGGGCTAGCCTTCGAACCTCAATCTCTCGATCTAGGATCAGGAGGCTCAAGCCCCAAGCCTCTTAGGGTCTGATAGGGGTCGGTCGTGTTTCACGCATCACCCCGTCCTTGGTTTCACAACCGGAGGGGCTGAGCTAATGACACTTGCCTCGACGGCTCGAGTGTCGCGCTCAATGAGCTCGCTAATGGGCACGTTCGTGTGGAATCTAGGTCCATCATCCGCTGACGGGGTCAACATATTCCTCATGTGGCATTCCACTACTTCTTAACCCGCCTCCCGACAGATGCCTAAGCCGTTCGATAGGCTCGGGTGGCCCGTTGGCCTCTCCTCGATGGAGATTCTGTGGGTTTGGCTCGAGGTTAGAATCAAACGAGAAAGGTCGAGATGTCCCTGTTCGCTTCTGAGCGGGGTTGGGCAAGGCCGCTGGGGTTGATCTCGGGTTTTCTCCCCTGGCTCTGTTTGACATGAGGCGGCCTCGAGCCCTTCATGGGCTGGCCTTCAAACTTCAGTCAGTTGCCGCTCATATCGAATGAGGCAACTACCGCTTCGTGACGTGACATGAAGCGTTGAGATGCAACAATTGCATATGCAACGCTTGAATGTATGGAATGAATATATGATGTAATGGAAACAAAAGTGAGGGTCGGTGATGTTACCTTGGTGGCATGTGCGATGGGAAGCTCTTACCAAACATGTCCGTGTGGGGTTCGGGTCCGATGTTTGCGATGGGGTCGGTGTAACCTGCACGAGCATCGCAATTTTTTGTTTGTCTCTCAGCGGCGATTTGAGCCATTCGATTGACTTAGGTGACCTGACAGCTTCTCCTTGAAGGAGATTCCATAGGCAGACCCCTCCAAACCCTTCTTGAGAAGGTGGATGCTAAAGCTAGGGGTGCAGGGACAAAGAATTCGATTACGTTGGCGAACAAAAAATGCCGTAGCCGCTGGGGCGTAGGGTCTAGCAGTTTGTCTAGTTTTACTCAAAGTTTACACCCATACACCGTGCCTCCAGTTTTTTAACGTAAGGAGGGGTCAGGCGAAGAGAATGTCTAAATGAGTAGACACTCTCGGTAGCCCCCGAGTGATGTCCGTGCCCTACCGTTGCTGGGGTCAGATGCTCGGTAGTAAAATTGACACATAAAGTAAGTAAATAAGGGTGCTTATCTTTTGTTGGCCATTCGTTCGGTGTCCACCTAGGCCGTCTGATTGACCCAGGGGGGCCATTGGTCTCCCCTTGATGGGGATTCCATTGTTGGGTCCTTCTAGGTTCTGCCTAGGGAAGCGGAGAGCCGCCTACGTGTGGCTGTGCCTTGTTTCTAGCGCCTGTGTGCGGTAGTGGTGGGCCATGCCCAGGCTATGTCCCATTTGACCAGGCATTGTCTTGTCGAGCAGGGCACGTCCCATTGGTCAAGACGCGTCCCCTCGAATTCCCATTAGCATCGGGTTTTTCACCCCAACCCTTCGCCTTTCTCCAACTGCTGTGTCTCCTCCTTAAATAGGGGAATAGAGAGGGTTCTCATCCCATTCCTCTGCCTATTCTTGAGCTGCTACCTCTCCTCCTTTTTCCTTCTCGCCGAGCGCATTCACATGTCACGACGGTTCCTAAGTGAGAGTGGGTAATGCAAGGGAGAGGAGAACTCACAGATCCGTTCGTGAACCCAGAGCGTGATGTTGAGCTGGAGGTCATCCATCCTAGATGAGATGGTGCTGGCCGCCTTCGCCAAGAAGGGACTGCTTTCGCCAAAGGAGGAGGCGCACTAGAGGGTGCCAAGCGTCATCGGCTTTGTCGTCATCTACGAGGCCTTCATCAGGATGGAGCTGCACGTAGGCTTCTTCTAGCGAATCTTCTCTGGGAGAGCCTTGTTGGTGGGGAAGCCGCACAGGACTGCGTCGATGGGGGTTTCACCCTTGTAGCCACTTAGATCGGCTAGTTCATGAAGTTTGATGAGACATCAGAGACATCCATCAGCCATGGCAGCCATTCTTCGGTGGGCAGCGCCCCCCGTCTAGGTGCCACTATTAGGGTTGCGGCTGATCATGATGGCGTAGTCCCTAGATGTCCCGGAGTAGACGCCATGGTCACCGACGTGGTGCTCGATGTTGTAGATGATGGCACCCTTAGGGATCCTGTGGAGCGGTAGGACGTTGCCGATGTAGAGTGTGGCACGACGACCGTAGTAGTACTTAGAGTAGAACTGGTAAAAAATGTAACCATTTTAAGTTGTGGGGGGAGCCCCCGTGGGAACAGTTTTTATATTCATGAATACATTAGTCCCTTTTCCTGATGAAATCACTTCGTAAGCGATGAATTTGTGAAAAAATGAACAAGTTCTCAAATTTTGTTACGGTAAACAACTTTTCAGCTCTTCTCCCTCTTTTTGTAAAAGAGGTTCAGTGCCTTCCGACCCTTCCTGTAGTTAAGGTCACAAAAAGCTCGGAGCGCAAGCGAGGCAATTCTGATCACGCTGGTGAGCAAGGAGACCATAGCCGCTGGGGCATGGGTTTCTTGCAGTCCTACCAGTTATACTCAGAGTTTGCTCCTAAAATCCTAGCCCTTAGGACTTACCATGAGAAAAGAGGGAAACCACAGAGAATGTTTGTATGATAAATGTACTCATACTAGCTCCTGAGTGAGATCCGACCCCTCGCACTTGTAGGGGTCAGATGTCACGAAAGATCGGGGATTTTGATGACAAAACTAATAAGAGAAAGTATGCGTTTATTTAGGGGTAAAAACAACATAGCTGCTCAATGTTCTAGGCATTGGTGAAGACCTCGTTGTCGATGGTTTTCAACTTGTAGATGCTAGGGCAGGGAGAGCTTGTGGTGGTCATTGTTGCTCTGCATGAGGTGGAGAACCAGGTCCCCAACGTTGAAGGCTTGGTCCCACACCCGTCAGCTGTGGTACCATCGTAACGCCTGCGGTACTTGGCCAAGCGGAGGAGGGCGAGGTCACGAGCTTTGTCTAGCTAGTCCATGGCATCTTCTTGAGATGCCTCAACTCCCTGTTCGTCATATGCTTTGATCCTTGGTGCTCCATTGTTGAGGTCGGTTGGGAGGATGGCCTCAGAACCATAGACCATGAAGAAAGGTGTGTAGCCAGTGGCTCGACTGGGGGTTGTCCTTTGGCTCTAGAGCACCACGGGGAGCTCGGTGACCCAGCGTGTGCCAAATTTGTTCAACCAGTTGAAGATTCTGGGCTTGAGGCCCTGCAGGAGCATGTCGTTTGCGCGCTCAACCTGCCCGTTTGTTCGGGGGTGCGCGATGGTGGCCCAGTTGACCTGGATGTGGTTTTCATGGTAGAATCGAAGGAACTTCTTGTCGGTGAACTATGTGCCATTGTCTATAATGATGGAGTTGGAGACTCCAAAGCGATGGACAATGTCGAGGAAGAACAATACGGCTTGCTTGGATTTGATCATGGAGATCGGTTGAGCTTCTATCTATTTTGTGAACTTGTCTATGGTGACAAGCAAGTGGGTGTATCCTCCGAGTGCCTTCTTGAGAGGCCAACCAGATCGAGCCCCCTGACTGTGAAGGGCCATGTGATGGGGATCATCTAGAGTGCCTAGGTCAGGAGGTGAGTTTGCCGAGTGTAGTACTGACACCCTTCATAGGTGCGCACGATCTGCTCGGCGTCGGCTACTATAGTGGGCCAGTAGAAGCCCTATCGGAATGTGTTTCCAACTAAGGTTCTAGGCGTGGAGTGGTGACCATAGACCCTACCGTGGATATCGCTCAGGCAATGCTTCCCCTATTCGATGGGGATGCAGAGCTATAGGATCCCGGTGTGGCTTCGTTTGTAGAGTTTGCCTTCTACAAGAACGAAGGACTTGGCATGACGCGCGAGTCATCGAGCTTCCATCTTGTCCGTTGGCAGCATGTCATGGAGGAGGTAGTCGAGGTAGAGTGTTCTCTAGTCGACCAGAGGGTCGGGCTCTATCGTTGGATCCTCTTCAAGCTCTGTGACCTTGGGGCCAGACAGAGCCGTCGGTTGGTTAGCCCCCATGGCTAGATCGGATGGACTGTCATTGGCCTACTTTGACCCTTCGTAGCACACCAAGGGCTTGTGTTGGTCATTGGCGAAGACACCTGTTGGCACCAGCTCTCGGCCGGATGCCACCTTCGCAAGCGCGTCGGCCGCCTCATTGAGGCACCTTGGGATGTGATTGAGTTTGAGGTCGTTTGATGAGCGCTTCATACTCAACCACATTATTGGATGAGGGGAAATGGAGATGGACCATGTACCTCATGTGTACCCTAAGGGGTGATACGAAGACCAGCCCTATGTCGGCGCCCTTTTTCATCAGCGATCCATCGAAGTACATCGTCCAGTACTCTTGATCGATGACCGCCGGTGGCATTTGGACCTTGGTCCATTCCACGATGAAGTCCGCTAACACCCGGTACTTGATCGTTGTTCGGGATCCATACATAATGCCTTGATCCATCAACTCAAGCGCCCACTTTGCAGTTCTTCCCATGGCGTCCTAGCTTTGGACGACCTCACCGAGGGGGAACGATGTCATGACCATCACTGGGTGTGACTCAAAGTAGTGGCGTAGCTTCCTCTTGGTGATGAGGATGGCATACATGAGCTTTTCGATTTGGGAGTAGCGGGTCTTAGAGTCAGATAGTACCTCGCTGATGAAGTACACAGGGCGCTGCACCCTGAGGGCGTGCCCCTCTTCTTCCCGCTCCACTACCAGGGTGGTGCTAACCACTTGCATGGTGGCCGCTATATATAGCAGAAGGGATTCTCCATCGGTTGGAGGAATCAAGATCAGGGCTTTTGTCAGAAGCAGTTTGACCATGTTAAGTGCCTCTTGGGCCTCGAATGTCCACTCAAAGCGGTCGGCTTTCTTCAAGAGTCGATAAAGGGGGAGACCTTGTTCGCCGAGGCATGAGATGAATCGACTGAGTGCGGTGAGGCACCCTATGACTCGCTGAACCCCCTTTATGTTCTGAATCGGGCCCATCCTTGTGATGACTGAGATTTTCTCTGAGTTGGCTTCGATGCCACGCTCGGAGATGATGAAGCCGAGCAACATGCTCCTCGGGACCCCAAAAATACACTTTGTGGGATTGAGTTTGATGCCATTCGCTTGGAGTTTTGTGAAGGTCTACTCAAGATCGGCAATGAGGTGGTCAACCCATTTGGACTTAACCACGATGTCATCAACGTAAGCCTCAATGGTCTGCCCGATGAGGTCCCCAAAGCATTTGAGCATACAGCGTTGGTATGTAGCTCCAGCGTTCTTTAGACCGAGCAACATTAAGACATAGCAGAACGATCCGAAGGGGGAGATGAAAGATGTCACAATTTGGTGGTACTCGGAGTACGCATCAAGGAAGCAGAGGGTTTCGCACCCTGAGGTAGAGTCGACTATTTGGTCTATGCGTGATAAAGAAAATAGATCCTTTGGGCATGCCTTGTTGAGACCCATATAGTCAACACACATCCTCCATTTCCCACTCTTCTTTCATACAAGAACATGATTGGCTAACCACTCTAGGTGATATACTTCCTTGATGAACCCAACTACTGAAAGTTTCGCTATCTCTTCACCAATGGCCCTACATTTCTCCTCATCGAAGCGACACGGGCATTGCTTCATTGGCTTGGAGCCTAGGTGGATCTTCAAGGTATGCTCGGTGACTTCCCTCGGGATGCCTGGTATGTCCAAGGGTTTCCATGCAAAGATGTCTCTATTAGCGTGGAGGAAGCCAACAAGCGCGCCTTCCTATTTGGAGGAAAGCGTGGTACCGACGTGCACCGTTTAACCCTTGGTGCTCCCAGGGTCTACAAGGACTTCTTTAGAGCCCTCTGCCGACTCAAACGACCCTATCGACTTCTTGGAATTGGGCGCTTGTTCGGTGACCTCCTCCCTGAGGGCGGCGAGCTCCCCGAAGGCAACAATTGCTGCGGTGTGACCGCAGCACTTGACCTCCCACTCATAGACGTGCTGGAAGGAGGTGCCGATGGTGATGACCCCATGGGAGCCTGACATTTTTAGTTTGAGGTATGTATAGTTGGGGACGGCCATGGACTTTGCGTCGCTTGGACGTCCTAGGATGGCGTGGAAGGTTCCGGGGAACCCAACCACCTCGAAGGTGAGGGTTTCAGTCCTATGATTGAACTGATCCTCGAAGGTAATGGGTAGATCGATCTGCCCAAGTGGCATGGCCTACTTCCCGGGCATGATGCCGTGGAAAGGCGCTCGGGTTGGGTGGAGATGTGTCTAATCGATGCCCATTTCATCGAGCGTCTTGGCGTACATGATGTTGAGGCCGCTGCCTCCATCCATCAGTACTTTGGTGAGCTGCTTTAGGCCGATGATCGGGTCGACCATGAGTGAATATCTCCCTAGATGTGGGACGCTCTCTAGATGGTCGGTCCAATCAAAGGTTATGGTGGATTTCGACCACCAGAGGAAGGCGGGCGTGGCCGGTTCGGTCGTATAGACCTCGCGGCATGCGACCTTCTGGCGGCGGTTGGAGTCGTAGGCCATTGATCCTCTGAAGATCATAAGGTAGCCGTCTAGTGTCGAAAAGCCACTATCCTTCTCCTCGGCATCATCTACGGTGGGGGCAGGGTCCTTTCCTTACTCCCCTTTGTTGGAACCTCTGGACAAGAACCATCGCCTGAGGCTGTAGTCCTTGAGCAGATGCTTAACTGAGAAGGCATGGTTCGGGCATAGCCCCATTAGTAATTTTCGAAGTGGTTTGGAGTGCCCTCCGTGGGGGCTTTCGACCACCCTTATGGTCAGCAGCCGCCACGAGTGAGTCCTCATGCCATTGCTTATTGTTCTCCCTTTTGGCAGAACGATTGGAGGGGCCTTCGTCGGTGCCCTCGTCCTGCCTTGCCTTGCCCTTGAGATGATCGAAGATCGCTCCAACCACCTCTTCTCCTGAGGCGTGGCTGGTGGTGATGTCTAGGAGTTCCTTGGTGGTTTGCGGGCCCTTGTATCCTAGCTTATGAACCAAAGACTCATAGGTAGTCCCGGGCAGGAAGGCTCCTATAACGTCGGTGTCGGCAATGTTAGGGAGCTCATTGCACTACCGGGAGAAGCATCGAATGTACCCGTGTAGGGTCTCACCGGCCTTCTAACGGTAGTTCTTGAGGTCCCATGGGTTCCTAGGGCGCTTGTATGTGGCCTAGAAGTTCCCCACAAAGATCTCCTTCAGATCCACTCAACTCTGGATCGCGTTGGACGGCAGGTGTTCTAACCATGCTTGTGCCGAATCGGCTAAGAATAGTGGAAGGTTGCAGATAATGAAGTCGTCATTATCCACACCACTAGCTTAGTAGGCAAGCCAATAGTCTTCGAGCCATAATCTGGGGTTTGTTTCCCCAGAGTACTTTGGGATATTGGTTGGTGGCCGGTACCTTGGTGGAAAGATAGCGTTGAGGATGTGCTGGCTAAAGGCCAGAGGGCCCGGTAGGCTAGGGCTCAGGCTCTAGTCCTCGCTACTGTTGTAGCGTCTACCGCAATGAGGATGATAGCCATGGTGGGCTCCTTCTCTTGGGTCACCATAGGTACATCTGCAGGCGTTGAGGGTGTTGCGTGCGTCATGGTTGCAGCCAAGACGCTGATGTACCGGGACCGCAGCACGCTGCCTAGCACCTAGTGGACTAACACATCCCTAGCAGGGCGCGTCGAGGTTGTGCGCTGGCTGGCGTCGAGCTCGCATCGTCGAGACAACATGCTCCACCGCATGCTCGAGTAGTGTGCGAATCTCATGGTGGGCATGACAATCCTCGGGCATCGTGGTCTCTGGAAGGCCATGGAGCAAGGCCATCATGGTGGTGATGTTCTGGCTCACCCAAGCGAAGCAAGGAAGGGCTTCATTGTCAGCGATGATCCTTTGGTTCACATCATGGGCCATGGCATGTGCACGCCCACCGTCTCCGCGGCGCTCGATCTCCCGATCGAGCTCCGCGCATTCCTGCACAAGTTGGAGTCATGCTTCCTCGATCTCCCGCTGTCGGGCTTTCAGCTGGTACACCCCCATGCAAGGTGGGGCCACTATCTTCCCTTCGGTTTCGTCGCTGAGGTTGCCGATTGGGGTAGCCTCCTTTGCGGGGATGCTTTTGATGTGTTCCATGAAGGTACCCGTCATGAAGCATTCCCAAGAGGGGTGATGGCTCCCCCTGCTAGAGTCAGAGCCAGAGGATGACCCTGGCCCCTCTATGAGGAGGTTATGGAGGGATTCCATGATGTGTTCAATCACCCCATGAACTCGTTGTTCACAAGCAGTAGGACCATGCGTCGTGCCACAAGGTGGCTAACGGTCACTGCAGCGTTATGGAGACCGAACGAAAGCGCTGTCGGGGTGCTCCGTATGTGGTGTTCTGGAGAGAGGGACCCTCCTCCAAAAAACCATGCCATGTTATTGGCATCAGGAAGGGTGAGGCAGCGTTGGTCCTCCCTAGACTGATGGGGTCTGAGGGAGACACTGAGCTGGCGCTCAAGCCTCTCATGGTTGAGGCCGATGGAGGGGAGAGATTGGATGGCGGTGTGAGCCAATGCCAACTCTCCTCCCACCGTGATGATTAAGTCTAGGTTCCCAAAATGCACGTGTGCACCTGGGACCTAGCTGATGCCATGGCTAGCCATCCATGGCTAGATGTTTAACGTTGGAACACGCAAAGGTCCCCTACCTAGCGCACCAACCATCGGTGTTTCGAATAAACACCAACTAGTAAATTTATATTTGTTGTGAGTTAGGCCCGGATGGTGTGCTAAAGGACACAAGGTTTATACTGGTTCGAGCAGAATATCCCTACGTCCAGTTTACTACTGCTCATGTTATTAGCACTGAAAAAGGTTCATAGTAGGGGGTACAAATAGTAGAGAGAGGGACAGGTCTCAAGTCTCTAATAGAAAGGTCAAAATGATGCCAAGAGCTTGGTTGCTGTTTGGCTATGTGTTATGTGATGTGTTGTGTGTGGAATCAATCTATCCCCTTAGTGGGGTGCCCTGCCCTCCCTTTTATAGACCAAGGGGGAGCAGGGATTATAGATAGGAGAAAGAGGAAAACCAGAGGTAGAGAAGGTCCTTCGAAGGTGCCTTCTTTTTCCCTTGAGCCTGCCCTACTGACATTGAAGACGATGCCAGGGATATCACGTTTGTTGATCCTGATAGGGTCGTGCTCTGGCTTCGTTTAACAAGTGGTCATGTCCCATCTTATTCTGGCAGACGGTGCGGCATGCTAGGGTGCCGAGCCGTGACCCATTGGGGAGCAGACGGGGAAGTGACCATACTCCCGTTATTGTAGATGATGTGAGTTCCCTCTTGGATTGTAGTGGTTGTCGAATGCTTATGTCAGGATCCGTGTCCGAGGGCTAATGGCGGCGCCCACAACACTGTAAGACAAAAGTCGGCGCCCACAACACTGTAAGACAAAAGTCGGCGCCTACAACACTGTTAGAGCTCTGTAAAGCGCCTGTCCCATCATATCATGATGGTACTTTCCCACAGGTGTGTAGGGTATGGTCCTCGGTACTACGGTTGACCTGAGTGTCCTATCTAACCCTGTGCTCATTATTAAGAAGGAGCAGGGTGCAGACGTCGAACGAGGTGGAGCCATCCATGGGACATCGGGCGGGGCGGAGCCTACCCTTAAACATCGGGCGAGGCAGAGCTAGTCCTAGGACGTTGAGCGAGCTAGAGCCAGCCCTCGGACGTCAGGCGAGGTGGAGCCTATCCTCCAACATCAAGCGAGGCGGAGCCTACCCTTGGACATCGAGCGAGGCAGAGCCAGCCCTCGGACGTCGGGCAAGGCAGAGCCAGCCCCTAGACATTGGGCGAGGCGGGGCCAGCCCTTAGCCATCGGGTGATGCAGAGTTTGGCCCCAGACGTCGGATGAGGCAGAGTTTGGCCCCAGACGTCGGATGAGGCAGAGTCCAGCCCTCAGGGGGTTGGGCAAGGCAGAGCCAACCCTTAGGGGTCGAGCGAGGTTGAGCCAACCCTTAGGGGTCGGGCGAGGCACAGCCAACCTTCGATCGTGTGGGTAAGAAGTGTAGTTGCGCTCTTGTCTATTCAGAAGCATCAATGTTTGATGTTTATTAGCTCCTCCTCTTTGGGTACCCCAGTATTTGGTCCCTGACAAATATGCAAACATCAAGATGAAACACTTGCAACATATGTATAAAAACACATGAAACACTTGCATATATATATATATATGGAAGATCTCGATCTAGTTTTGCAACATCCAAATGAAACACTTGGAACATACGTTTGAAATAGATGAAAATTTGGAACATACACTTGAAACATATGTGTATAGCTGTCGATGTTTCGAGTTACCACCGACTAGTAAATTTCTAGTATTACGCGTCTGGCTCGGATGGTGTGCTTAGAGGACACAAGGTTTATACTGGTTCGGGTAGAAAGTCCCTACGTCCAGTTCATTGTTGTTGCTCGTGTTACTAGCACTAAAAGTTTGTAGTAGGAGTAACAAACGAGCAAGAGAGGGAAAGGATCCTAAGTCTTTGGTGGAAGGAATGAGTGGGTGCTGAGAGCTCAATCGCTACTCAGCCGTGTGCTCGTGTTGTGCTTTTGTGCGGATCTGAATCTGATCTCGATGGGTCAATCCCCCCACTTTATGGGGTACCCTGCTTTCCCTTTTATAGGCCAAGGAAAAGTAGGGGTTACAACGGAGGAAAAGGAGAAGAACGAGAGAGAGAAGAAGGCCTTCAGGATCGTTGGGTCCTTCTTCTTTTTCACGTGGGTCCTATCAATCATGTAGATGTCAATAGGGATGGCTCTACGTCACGGCCCTGTTCTGTAACACCTTGGGTGTTATGAGCTTGCTGAGCTCCTAGGTTAATGCCTAAGAGTAATTAGTAAAACAAGTTTTTAGGTTTAAAAGTTTAAAGCACAAGGAATTATAAATGAATCTTGTGTGACTCGCTTTCATGAATAAAACAAGCAAATAAGTGTCACTAGTCGACTTGTCTCAGTGCTTAACAACTTTTTAATAATCTCGTGGACAAAAGTTGTTTAGGGCTTGTTTTGGAAAAGTATGAAGAAAGTGCTTAAAATGCCTGATAGCAAATAAATGGCGAATGGCTTGTTTATTTGATTAAGCATAAAAACATTTTTTATAAACAAAAATAAAATATAACTTGTAATTGGTACTTAAATAAAATTTGAAGTGCAAGTTTAGTAGATGAAAATGCAACTTTGGTTTTGGAGAACGAATATTGTTAACTAGGGTTTTTGCCAGCTCAAAAATCGAATTGGAAATTAAAATTAGCCCTTCTCGTTGAATCGGCAAAAAATTGAAGTTGTGTTGAAAGTATACTCTTTGGAGATTTATAAAATGCAAAAATAGTTAAATAACACCCTGATGTTTTAGTTCTATTGTTTGGTATAAAGTGTGTGCTATGTCGTGAAATGGTTGTTGGTGAAGTTTGGTAAAGTTTTGACCGTTTAGAAATTCAACCAAAAGTGCTAGGGAGTGTTAGTTATAACTGGAACTTTGAATTTCTTTTGTCTAAAAAGATGATAGACGATGCTACTTCAACATTTAAATATCTGCAAAAATTTCCTAAACACCAACTTCATGTTTTTGTACCGTTAGTTGTGTCGTAGTGAGCACTTGAGAACAGTGTAGGTCGAGGTGACGATGGGTGTGATGGCACTCTTGTAGAAAGTGCCTAACTTCATTAGAACGCGTTGCGGACCATGAATTGCTACTTGGTTCGTAAACCAGCGCCTGCTTGATGAACCCATCCTAGCATCCTCCTATCTCCCTCTCTAGTCACTCTTTAGTCTTGACGATTGCTTCGCTGGATAGCCGGTGGTGTGGACTTTAGGTTCATGTAGTTGGTTGAGCCTTAGTCGAGCTTTTAAGCGTTTTTGGTATACTTTAAATAGCATGCACGGCACCATTTTATGTCTTTCAGCTTGCGTTCGCAGCCACCACCTAGTCAATGTGGCATTTCTTCAGCCGTTCATCCCACCTACCCCCGAGCCACTACTACCGCGCTGCTCCCTCACCCCGAACTTATCCCGCCCAGCTCAGAGTCATTACGCCGACATGACCATGCTGAGCAGGCCAGGCCACCTCCGAGCTACTACTGCCATGTGCCCTCGTACCACCTGGTTGGCACCTTCCCTAGGCTGCCCTCTGGCTATCTCTTTGGCACCGAGCGAGCCCAACCGTCTTTGCCATAGTCGGGCTGTTATAGCCGTTCCCGTCGTCGCCAGTCACCATGACCGTCCGTCCCTCTCCTCCAAATTTGTTGAGCACAACGCATCTCCATCCAATTCCTTTTAGACAAGAGTGCCTTAGGTTCCTAGCTTGCTCATAAATGAGATCGTGGTGGGAATCATCCACCAGAGAGCGCACCCGAAGCATCACCGTCGCCGCTGGCCACCGTGGGCATCGCACCAAGCTCGGCCATGAACCCCTCCTATCCCTTCCCTTTTTCTTTGATCTTCTCGCTGTTATTGCTCCACGTTGATGCCTCAGACTCACCTACAAAACAAGTTCACCGGAGCTCTAGTCGTTTGCCGGAACAACGATGACGCCACCGTTGCGCCAACTCGGATCCACCCCGCACATGGCCAACCATCTTACCAAGCCCCGCGGCCTCATCCAGCCCTTCCTTCTAGCTTATGGTGAGTCCCTTGTACTCCTAAGGTATCCGGTTAAACTAGTTGAGCCATAGGAACAATAGAACGCCTTTGTCGCTGGCGGTGAACTAGACTAGATGTAGTTTTCACGGCAAGCTCAAGTAGACACGGTAGCGGTAAAAATTAAGGCCCTTAGAATGGTAGTAGTACCTCATGGATGGATGTTTCATAGCTGTATGCCTACCAATTTGGTTCAGGTCACCAGTGTCGAGCTCACCGTGGCCCAACCCCGCCGCAGCATGTGTTGTCGCCGCCACACTGCACGGTTTTGGATGATTTATACCTTGATCAAGTGCGCTTGAGACGTAGAGTAGCTTAGCGTTATTGGATATGGCCGGAGGTGCCCATACTCACCGGCGTAGGGCCGAAGATGCCACGACATCCAGTCGAGTCTAGCCAGGGACTTCTAAAAACATGAATTTGACTTGTCCAGGGAGTAAAATGCGAATAGTATGACTCACAGGAATAGTGTCCTCAATGGTTTTGCAATTATGGGATAAAACGAGGACTCTTTAGAAAGTTTGCCATCGCCACTGTAGATCCCTCCTGGGCTGGCCTGCTCTCGCACATGGGCCAAAGGCCCACTCGTGCTGCACTAGCCCCTGCCGACTTGGGCCGAAATGGCCTACGAAGCCTTTTTCCTTTTTATCTTTTCATAAATTGACTGGAAATTGTAAAATCCATGATAAATCAAATAAAAATTGTAAAATGACAAATCCACTTTTGTTGGACTCTACACATATTGTACTACAAAGTGAACTCATAAAATCACATGCTTTAGTGCAAAATAATTTGCCTTAAAAATTAATCTATTGATTGTCGTAATTAATTAAATTAGTTTCCTTGCTCCAAATGCTATGAAATTTTTATGGTAGGTTCATCTTATGGTTAGGTGCCCACTATAAATTTTGTAGCTCCATAATAAATGGCTTGCTAAGATGGCTAAGGAGCCCTAGTTCGAATATATATTAAAATAATGAAATAAAGAGACACCTTGAAGGTCTCGGCTAAAACACTTGTTGGGAAATGACACCTTTCTCGATGATGTTGATACATAGATTAGTATGTTAGTCATTAGAGCTAGCTTGTTAGTTCGTAGTATGTACTCTATTTTAAGAGTTGTTGTTGCCTTGTTAATTATCTGTTGCATCATCTCTGCATCGCATTGCATACCATAATAGGGACGTCGATGGATCGCGGAGTCATCAGGAGTTGTTGTAGAAATGGTACTTTTGGAGATCATGTCACGAAGATGGAATGCTAACTTTCAGTTATATTTTACCTAGGCCAGCCCCGGTGCATAACCCTATTATTCTGCACTTTAATTTATGCTTGTGCATTAAGTTTTAAGGAGTTGAATGAAACCCACTTGCATATATATATCTTTATCCTATGAGTCTTACTAGTATGACAGGATCATGTAGATTGCTATGCTATAGGACTCTGGCAGAAGTCGAGTGATTGCCTGTCACTCGCGAATGATAATTGGCACCCACTTGCATATATATTATTGTTGTTACTATATTATTATCACCTGGAAAACATTTGAATGATAATTGGAGACCGGGCGGAATGGTACTTTGGATCTGGACTTGGTTTGGCATTTGTTCTGCCAGTGTCGGTTAAGGACCAGCCATTGCATTGGGTTCTAGGCAGGTCACATACTTATTATCCTAAACACATACTTGTGTATGGGCGTGGGAAGACTCATTGCTCTCTTGTCATGGGTTCCGGCTCTTTCTAGACCGACTGATTGGAGGCGGGGATGGTGGAGGTCTAAGCACCGCACTGAGTCCGGGACTCAGGAGTGGGGGCTTGGAGTCCGAGTTTGGACGGGGACCTAGACCCCATGACAGGAGAGGGGTGGGTTGGTCCTGCTTGTGCCTAGGGTACAAGTGGGGCGTGTGTTTCAGGGTACCCAGCTGGACACATTGATTCACAAATCACCGGTGATCCGGTACGACTTGTCTATAATCAGCATCGTAGTAAGAACTAGAAGATGAAAGATGGTAAAATAATTCTGATTTCTTACCACCTACTTGAAAGTAGCACAGGTGCTTACATAGAATGGTTAGTTAATAAACTAATGTTGACTGCTAATAAAATTAAATATAAGGATGCATGCTTAGTAATGCTTCCTACAGATGCAATAAACCCACAAGCCAAATAGTCTTGCATACCCTTGGAGTCTTCCTTTCCTGCTATCGGGTAAGTCTTGCTGAGTATAATCGAGTACTCAGGATTTTATTTCCTCCTGTTGCAGGTGACAGGTGGATGCTAGAGCTTATCCTTGTGTGTGGATTCCTCCTGGTGGGCTCAAAGAGGATTCCTTTACACTGCGATCATAGTCTTTATTTATAACTCTCACTAAATGTTTTTTATAAATAGAAGTTTTATAACATGTTGTCATAGTTTATATATCAATGTTTCTTCATGTCATGAATAGATATTTATTTCCGCTATAAGTCTGGTCACATGTTTATATTCCGCTGTTAAATTAAATTGTTCATAACTCTGATAACATGATTACATTCCGCTATTATAACAATAAATATTATACTCTGATGCTGCATGAAAAGTGATGTAAGAAATGACTAAAATATTGTAAGCTTTATTCTCTCATTTGTGATCCTAATGAAAAATGTGGATTTTTTGGTTCTCTCTTGGGGTCTGCTTGACGGAACTGGCAATTTGGTGTCATTCCTTGAGTACTTAGTGTCTAATGGAAGACGAGTACTCCTGGGAGGTATTAGATTAGGCAGTTCTACCACAGGTGGTATTAGAGCCAGGTTGAGGAAATAAAGCTTCAAAATCCTTTTCTAAACTAAAATTTGAAAACCTCTTTTTGCAAAAAGTTAGGGCGTTTAACTATGAAGTTATATAAGTTGCCCTATTACTATGGTTATGTATCCAAGATAGATGGCACTCTGCTGCCTTAGATTGGTTTAATCAATTTTTCTGCAGGTACACTGACACCGAGCATAGTCTGATAGTATCGACTAGCTACAGGGAAAGAACGAGGTGTCAAAAATCTAAGAACGGTTGCCCTATATGTTGGCAACAGTGGTAGGACATATAGGATGTGTATCATGCATATCCTATTTGTGCATTGTAGTGTTAGTATTGCTCGTAGATACACCATCCATAGGTGTCACACGTGTCGTATTGTGCACGACTAACTTATTCCTGTTCTGGAGTTATTTCTGCATTGTGGCTTCGTGCTCCGCATTCGCCTATGGTTCACGCCTATCATGACCCATGTCTCCCTATACTCTTTTCTACGCTCTGGTCGGACCCTTGCCCAGTAGTCGTACTAGTTATTAATGGCCTCAGGCATCGCTCGCCTCGAACGCGCAAAAAAAATGGTTGATTCATTCGTACTGATCCCACGCAGGAACCATGGGTGCACTGCGCCAGGACCACTAAATGCTCCACCTTTATAAGCAGGGCCTGGCTTAGCCATTGGTACCACCACTCGGTGCACTTTAGCTCGCCTAGCTTTTTCATTTGAGCAAGCTTTTCGCTCAGTCCTTCTTTGCAACCACCGCTAGGAATGGCAATAGCCTATGTTAGTAGTTACTGCCTGAATGTTGAGGGTTTTCCCCGAATCCTGCATGCGACCCTGCAAAAGCTTGGAGTCAAAGATCATCTCGAGTATGAGGGTCGTGAGTATGAAAAGCATGGCACCAAGTGGTGTGAGGTTACTGTCTATATTGGTAAGAGTGAAGAGTTCCCCAACATCACTAAAGCCTGGAATGTGACCACAACTGGGTTTTGCTTCGTCGACACCTACCAGGTTGTGGCTCACAAAGCCTTGCGGTACCTTTGCCAAATCTATGAAGAGCCCATTGCCCGTACCCTATGAGGTTCTTTCCACCTTTGGAAAAGAATCAACGAGCATGGAGGGCTCGCATGGAGGCATTGCAAGGGTAGGATGCACAAGAAGATAGTCCTATCATGGTGTACTTGACCACATACCTACTTACTCTGGATGAGTAGTATGACCAGCAAGCCTTGGAGCTAAGGACATGCCTCCGGCGAGCCAAGGAAGCCAAGATCTTCTCTAGGATGCTCTAGGTGCAGCTTGCCAAAGCGCATGCCAGTGTGGCAGCCATGGAGAGTTAGGAGACTACCATGTCGAAAGCTCTAAAGGAGGCTAAAGATCAGCATGCCCATCAGTTGGGAGAAGACTACCTTGTCACCAAGGCCAAGCGGAGGACACTGGCTGCTGAACGGTAGGATCCCTTGAACATGGAGGGAATCCCTATCCACCCACTAGAAAGAAGGAGAATCAGTGTAGCAGTGCCACCAGCACCTCCACCCTCAGAAGTGTCAGAAGTAGGACCCTTGATTCCTCTCACTCAACCGCTGCCCAGAGAGGAGGCAGATCCATAGCCGGGGTGGTAGAAGAATCCGCTGAGCCCAAGAATGAAGATGTGTGGTCTAGAGTAGATTAGTTGCCTTGGGATGCTATACCGTAGTAGTAGTGCTTTTCATCGCTATCCTCCGGTGTTGAACTCTTGCCGTTGTTTTTTTGAGATAGTCCGACCATAGGGAAGGTGAATGATGTGTCAAGAATGGGAGAGTGAATGCATGTATGTTGTACCCATATAAGACTATTGGAATGTGCATTTTGTTTATTTCACTGTGTTTATTGCGTCCATCTACCCTTAAGTTTCATGAGACGTGCTTAGAGTCTTTGAAGACAATGTTAAGTGGGTTACAAGAGAAGTTGCCATTCAGATGCTAGCAGACCAGCCGTGATTGGATAACATAGGACACTGTATCAACTAATTGTGGATGTCCTAGCAGAACACTTGAATCTCCTTAAATCAAATCCATCGTTGGTTTTGAATTCCTTGTTCCTTTTTGCGCAAGGAACCCTTGTTGTTTGAATCTTCCTTTGCAATACTCCTCTGATTCTAGGGTCTATGATCCTACCGCCTTCATTGCATGTAAGTTGGTAGTAGTTGCTTGGTTAATAGCTTATGGTGTCACGACGAAACTGAGGGCCCCTATGGAATAGCTGCCACATGGTGACGCTGCTTGGCACGCGATGGTATCGAGGTTATTGACCAAGTACCTTTACCAAGTTACACCACCATATCGCTTTTGCTACAAATATTCTTCTTGAAAATATTCGGGTGTTCGAATGGGAAATCCACTACGGGTTGATGAAATAGTGTTCGCTCAAGGTAAACAAGAGGATGTGGTTTTGGAGGAAGCATGTATGTTGCGATCTCAGTTCATACAAGGGGTTGTGCATATCATGGACAAGGAAGGGAAGGAAAGAAGAACACCAGGGAAAAGTTAGCCATGGGTAGTCGGGGTAGTTGGAAAAGCCTGAGTGGACGTCATGTCCCAAGCCCTGTGTCTAGCACGACCACGCTATGCATGCTGGGTCACCGTCTCCACGCATCCTACAGACGTTGTCTGTGTCAGGTCCATTAGCACCCCATTCGCGCATGGCCGCGACATCATGACACACTCACCATTTCCGTGTAGTGTGTGCTTCCCCTTTTCCTAGCATCCGGTCATCTCTCGACCCCCACACCCTCGTCCCTATACTAGACCCCCCCTTTCCCTCCTCTCATCTTTCTTCTTTTGGGGACACGGCCGCCCGCACGCCTTCCTCATTGAGCGAACCCTCTCCTCTCCTCTCCTTATCCTCTCTGCCGCTCACATAGGGAGTGCACCATGGCCAACTTTATCCCCATAGCGTGAACCGCTAGTGTACCCCATCCACGCCGCCTCCACTTCCGATGCACTATGCCCACCTTCATTCGCCACTATAAGATTCCCTTGGTCCTTACTCTTCTTCTTCATTCCCATCCACTTGAATCCGACGCAGAGCTACGAGACCTAGTCATCATTGTGGAGCTAGGTTCGTCAGTCTGAGGTGATTGTGTGATCTGAGAAGAAGGAATCTAGTTTTTGAAGAAGTCAAGTCTACCTTTGGTTAGTTTGGTCTTAGGGTTAACGATGTTTGATTTCTCAGTCTCCTATTTCTAGATCTATTGGTCATACTCCATGTTTTGGATAATCGTTATCTTGTTGTTTCTCCATTGCCCCCGTCTATCTCGACTTCTAGATTAAGCCTTGGTTGTACTAGGTTGCTCTTAACCACGCATCTCTAAATCCCCATGTGGTGTAGTATTCGAGGTCGTGTAATCTTTCGTGTAATTTCTGATCTACGAAATGTAATCACATTTCCCCTCTTCTGATTCTTGCTTCGAATCTCGAGATGCGATTCTTTCTAGGGGGGTTGGTTGTAACACATCAGGTGTTACGAGCTTGCTTAGCACCTAGGTTAATGCCTAAGAGTAATTAGTAAAACAAGTTTTTAGGTTTAAAAGTTTAAAGCACAAGGAATTATAAACGAATCCTATGTGACTCGCTTTCGTGAATAAAACAAGCAAATAAGTGTCGCTAGTCGACTTGTCTCAGTGCTTAACAACTTTTTAATAATCTTATGGACAAAAGTTGTTTAGCGCTCGTTTTGGAAAAGTATGAAGAAAGTGCTTAAAATGTCTTATAGCAAATAAATGGTGAATGACTTGTTTATTTGATTAAGCATGAAAAAACAATTTTTATAAACAAAAATAAAATATAACTTGTAATTGGTACTTAAATAAAATTTGAAGTGCAAGTTTAGTAGATGAAATTGCAACTTTGGTTTTGCGGAGCCAGCCCTAGGACATCGAGTGAGCTGGAGCCAGCCCTCGGACATTGGGCGAGGCAAAGCCTATCCTCGAACATTGGGCGAGGCAAAGCCTGCTCTCAGATATTAGGCGAGGTGGAGCCAACCCTCGGACGTCGAGCGAGGTAGAGCTAGCCCCTAGACATTGGGTGAGGTAGGGCTAGCCCTTAGCCATCGGGTGAGGTAGAGTTTGGCCCTAGATGTCGGACGAGGCAGAGTCCAGCCCTTGGGGGTTGGGCAAGGTGGAGCCAACCCTTAGGGGCCAGGCAAGGCGCAGCCAACCTTCGGTCGTATGGGTAAGAAGTGTAGTTGCGCTCTTATCTGTTTGGAAGCATCAATGTTTGATGGTTATTACCTCCTCCTCTTTGGGTACCCCAGTATTTGGTCCCTAACAAATATGCAAACATCAAGATGAAACACTTACAACATACGTATAAAAACACATGAAACACTTGCATATATATTGAACATCTCGATCTAGTTTTGCAACATCCAAATAAAACACCTGGAACATACGTTTGAAATAGATGAAATTTGGAACATACACTTGAAACATACGTGTATAGTTGTCGGTGTTTCGAGTTACCACCGACGAGTAAATTTCTAGTATTACGCATCCGGCTCGGATGGTGTGCTTAGAGGACATAAGGTTTATACTAGTTTGGGTAGAAAGTCCCTATGTCTAGTTCATCGCTGCTGCTCGTGTTACTAGCACTAAAAGTTTGTAGTAGGAGTTACAAATAGGCGAGAGACAGAAAGGATCCTAAGTCTTTGGTGGAAGGAATGAGTGGGTGCTGAGAGCTCGATCGCTACTCAGCCTTGTGTTCGTGTTGTGCTTTTGTGCGGATCTAAATCCGATCTCGATGGGTCGATCCCCCCACTTCGTGGGGCACCCTGCTTTCCCTTTTATAGGCCAAGGGAAAGTAGGTGTTAGAACGGAGGAAAAGGAGAAGAACGAGAGAGAGAAGAAGGCCTTCAGGATCGTTGGGTCCTTCTTCTTTTTCACGCGGGTCCTGCCGATCCTGTAGATGTCAATAGGGATGGCTCTACGTCACGGCCCTGCTCTGTAACACCTCGGGTGTTACGAGCTTGCTTAGCACCTAGGTTAATGCCTAAGAGTAATTAGTAAAACAAGTTTTTAGGTTTAAAAGTTTAAAGCACAAGGAATTATAAACAAATCTTGTGTGACTCACTTTTGTGAATAAAACAAGCAAATAAGTGTCGCTAGTCGACTTATCTCGGTGCTTAACAACTTTTTAATAATCTTGTGGACAAAAGTTGTTTAGCGCTCGTTTTGGAAAAGTATGAAGAAAGTGCTTAAAATGCCTGATAGCAAATAAATGGTGAATGGCTTGTTTATTTGATTAAGCATGAAAAAACAATTTTTATAAACAAAAATAAAATATAACTTGTAATTGGTACTTAAATAAAATTTGAAGTGCAAGTTTAGTAGATGAAATTGCAACTTTGGTTTTGGAGAATGAATATTGTTAACTAGGGTTTTTGCCAGCTAAATAATCGAATTGGAAATTAAAATTAGCCCTTCTCGTTGAATCGGCAAAAAATTGAAGTTGTGTTGAAAGTACGCTCTTTGGTGATTTATAAAATGCAAAAATAGTTAATTAACACCCTGATGTTTTAGTTCTATTGTTTGGTATAAAGTGTGTGCTATGTCGTGAAATGGTTGGTGGTGATGTTTGGTAAAGTTTTGACCGTTTAGAAATTCAACCAAAAGTGCTAGGGAGTGTTAGTTATAACTGGAACTTTGAATTTCTTTTGTCTAAAAAGATTATAGACGATGCTACTTCAATATTTAAATATCCACAAAATTTCTTACACACCAACTTCATGTTTTTGCACTGTCAGTTGCGTCGCAGTAAGCACTTGAGAACGGTGTAGGTCGAGGTGACGATGGGTGTCATGGCACTCATAGAAAGTGCCTAACTTCATTAGAACGCGCTGCGGACCACGAATTGCTACTCGATTCGTAAACCAGCGCCTGCTTGATGAACCCATCCTAGCAACCTCCTATCTCCCTCTCTAGTCACTCTTTAGTCTTGACGATTGCTTCGCTGGATAGCTGGTGGTGTGGACTTTAGGTTCGTGTAGTTGGTTGTGCCTTAGTCGAGCTTTTAAGTGATTTTTGGTATACTTTAAATAGTGTGCATGGCACCATTTTATGTCTTTTGGCTTGCGTTTGCAGCCACCGCCTAGTCAATGTGGCATTTCTTTAGCTGTTCATCCCACCAAACCCCGAGCCACTGCTACCACGCTGCTCATCAACCCGAACTTATCCCGCCCAGCTCAGAGTCATTACGCCGACATGACCGTGCTGAGCAGGCCAGGCCACCTCTTTGGCACCGAGTGAGCCCAACCGTCTTTGCCATAGTTGGGCTGTTATAGCTGTTCCTATCGTCGCTAGTCAACATGACCGTCCCTCCCTCTCCTCCAAATTGGTCGAGCACAACACATCTCCATCCAATTCCTTTTAGACAGGAGTGCTTTAGGTTCCTAGCTTGCTCATAAACAAGATCGTGGTGGGAATCATCCACCAGAGAGCGCACCTGAAGCATCCCCGTCACCGCTGGCCACCGTGGGTGCCGCACCAAGCTCAGCCATGAACCCCTCCTATCCCTTCCCTTTTTCTTTGATCTTCTCGGTGTTATTGCTCCACGTTGATGCCTTGGACTCGCCTATGAAACAGGTTCACCAGAGCTCCAGTGGTTCGCCGGAACAGCGATGACGACGCTGTCACGCCAACTCGGATCCGCCCCGCACGTGGCCAACCATCTTACCAAGCCCCGTGGCCTCGTCCAGCCCTTCCTTCTAGCTTATGGTGAGTCCCTTGTACTCCTAAGGTATCCGGTTAAACTAGTTGAGCCCTAGGAACAACAGAATACCTTTGCCACCGGCGGTGAACTAGACTAGATGCAGTTTTCACGGCAAGCTCAAGTAGACACGGTAGCGGTAAAAATTAAGGCCCTTAGAATGGTAGTAGTAGCTCATGGATGGATGTTTCATAGTTGTATGCCTGCCATTTTGGCTCAGGTCACCGGCATCGAGCTCACCGTGGCCCAACCCCGCCGTAGCATGTGTCGTCGCCGCCACACTGCATGGTTTTGGATGATTTATACCTTGATCAAGTGCACTTGAGACGTAGAGTAGCTTAGCATTATTGGATATGGCCGGAGGTGCCCATACTCACTGGCATAGGGCCAAAGATGCCATGACATCCAGTCGAGTCTAGCCAGGGACTTCTAAAAAACATGAATTTGACTTGTCCAGGGAGTAAAATGCGAATAGTATGACTCACAGGAATAGTGTCCTCAATGGTTTTGCAATTATAGGATAAAACGAGGACTCTTTAGAAAGTTTTCCATGGCCGCTACAGATCCCTCCTGGGCTAGCCTGCTCCTGCACATGGGCCAGAGGCCCACTCGTGCTGCACTGGGCCCTGCCGATTTGGGCCGAAATGGCCTACAAAGCCTTTTCCTTTTTATCTTTTTTTAAATCGGCTAGAAATTGTAAAATCCATGATAAATCAAATAAAAATCATAAAATGACAAATCCAATTTTGTTGGACTCTACACAAATTGTACTACATAGTGAACTCATAAAATCACATGCTTTAGTGCAAAATAATTTGCCTTAAAAATTAATCTATTGATTGTTGTAATTAATTAAATTAGTTTCCTTGCTCCAAATGCTATGAAATTTGTATGGTAGGTTCATCTTATGGTTAGGTGCCCACTATAAATTTTGTAGCTCCATAATAAATGGCTTGCTAAGATGCTTAAGGAGCCCTAGTTCGAATATATATATATTAAAATATTGAAATAAAGAAACACATTGAAGGTCTCAGCTAAAACACTTGTTGGGAAATGACACCTTTCTCGATGATGTTGATACATAGATTAGTACGTTAGTCATTAGAGCTAGCTTGTTAGTTTGTAGTATGTACTCTATTTTAAGAGTTGTTGTTGCCTTGTTAATTATCTGTTGCATCATCTCTACATTGCATTGCATACCATAATAGGGACGTCGATGGATCACGGAGTCATCAGGAGTTGCTATAGAAATGGTACTTTTGGAGATCATGTCACGAAGATGGAATGCTAACTTTCAGTTATATTTTACCCAGGCAAGCCCCGGTGCATAACTCTATTATTCTTCACTTTAATTTATGCTTGTGCATTAAGTTTTAAGGAGTTGAATGAAACCCACTTGCATATATATATATCTTTATCCTATGAGTCTTACTAGTATGACAGGATCATGTAGATTGCTATGCTACAACACTCCGGTAGAAGTTGAGTGATTGCCTGTCACTCGCAAGAGATAGGGAATATATTATTGTTGTTACTATATTATTATCACCTGGAAAATATATGAATAATAATTGGAGACCGGACGGAATGGTACTTTGGATCTAGACTTGGTTTGGCATTCGAGCGAGGCTCGGATTTCATTTGTTCCGCCTATGTCGGTTAAGGACCGACCGTTGCATTGGGTTCTAGGCAGGTCACAGACTTATTATACTGAACACATACTTGTGCATGGGCATGGGAAGACTCATTGCTCTCTTATCATGGGTTCCATCTCTTTTCGGACCGACTGATTGGAGGCGGGGATGGTGGTGGTCTAAGCATCGCACTGAGTCCGGGACTCAGGAGCCAGGACTTGGAGTCCAAGTTTGGATGAGGACCTAGACCCCATGATAGGAGAGTGGTGGGTTGGTCCTGCTTGTGCCTGGGGTACAAGCGGGGCATGTGTTTCAAGGTACCCAGCTGGGCACATTGATTCACGAATCATCGGTGATCCGGTACGACTTGTCTACAATCTAGCATTGTAGTAAGAACTAGAAGATGAAAGATGGTAAAATAATTTTGATTTCTTACCACCTGTGTGAAAGTAGCACAGGTGCTTACATAGAATGGTTAGTTAATGAACTAATGCTGACTACTAATAAAATTGAATATAAGGACGCACGCTTAGTAATGCTTCCTACAGATGCGATAAACCCACAAGCCAGATAGCCTTGCATACCCTTGGAGTCTTTTCCTTTTCTCCTATCAGGTAAGTTTTGCTGAGTACAATTGAGTACTCAAGGTTTTATTTACCCCTGTTTCAGGTGATAGGTGGATGCTAGAGTTGATCATTGTGTGTGGATTCCTCCTGGTGGGCTCAGAGATGATTCCTTTACGCTACGATCATAGTCTTTATTTATAACTCTCACTAAATGTTTTTTTATAATAGAAGTTTTATAATCTATCATCATAGTTTATATATCAAAGTTTCTTCATGTCATGAATAGATATTTATTTCCGTTGTAACTCCGGTCACATGTTTATATTTCGCTGTTAAATTAAATTGTTCATAACTCTAATAACATGATTACATTCCACTGTTATAACAATAAATATTATACTCTGATGTTGCATGAAAAGTAATGTAAGAAATGGCTAAAATGTTGTAAGCTTTATTCTCTCATTTGTGATCCTGATGGAAAAATAAGGATTTTTGGGTTCTCCCTTGGGGTGTGCTCGATGGAACCGTGCAATTTGGTGTCCCCCCTTGAGTACATAGTGTCTAATGGAAGATGAGTACTCCTAGGAGGCATTAGATTAGGCGGTTCTACCACATGTTCGTCAGTGGTGCCATGCGCGGATGTCATCTGCTGGTCATGGCATTCTATTTCATCCCAGCGGACGTCGTGGTGAACTAACGCATCTATCAGTGTTCATACAAGGGTCAGACAGAACAACACCGGCATGCCCGATGCTGTTCTAGATGTGAATCCTCAGGTATGACCCATCATGGCCACAGGTTACATTGAGTTATGCCAATCTCTTCCCTAGTGTCAGAGTTTTGACCTAGGCCCATACGATTGGACCTAGAGTGGTCGGCGGCGGTATGGGTCCCCGTCGAGCGAGACGGAGCACAAACTCAAGGGTCAGGCAAGGGGGAGCCTATGGCCTTAGGGTCGAGCGAGGTGGAGCACTAACCCAAGGGGTCGAGCGACGGTGGAGCCCATGGCCTTAGGGTCGAGCGAGGTGTAGCATGAACCCAAGGGGTTGGGCATGGCCTTGACATCGAGTGAGGTGGAGCCCGCCCCCGAGGTCAGGCGAGGCGGAGCTCGTGCACCTGGGGGTCAGTTGGAGTTGTAGTCACACTCTTGACTTCTTGGATGAATCAATGTTGATGACCATTAGGTCCTCTTCGGGTAGCCTAGTATTGGTCTTCGACAGTAGCCCTCGAGCCTACGGAAGAGTAGAATACTCCTTTGGAGGTTTTTTAACAGGATGACTCTTATGGCCTTGGCCTTCTTTTGTCGCCCACGGCGTGTCCTAGGGACGGCGATTCCCTTTCGGCGTGATTGAACCCCTCGGGGGTATAGCCATGAGATTTGGTGGGTCAAAAAAGGTCTTTCCTGATTCCAACCCCTACGGGGCTCTATCGTTCTACGACTGCGTGTTTGGTCTCCTTGCGAGTCCAACTTTCCTTAAGCCCCCTCCCATAGCAGGGGTCCGGTCGAGGGTCGGCTCATCTTTGTGATCGTCTTCCCTCAAGTGTTTTTTCTGATAAAAATGGAGGGGCTCAGCCATGCCATGATTTTCCTCTATGGACGAATCATGGTGCTTGGTGAACTATTAACGGGTTAGTCTGAGTAGGGCCTCGGCATCCTATTCATGGGGGTCTAGCTTGGGTCAGCTAGTGACCGACTCCAGATTCTCAGCGGTCAATCCATATAGTTCTTGGGTCTGTTCTGAAGGGACCGTGATGCCTAAGAGCGGGGGGGGTGAATTAGGCAACTTAAAATTCTAACTCCAAACTATGGCCTCTTTTTCAACCTCTAGCAAAACCTATGCAAAAGATAATCTATCTAAATGTGCAACTACGGTTTTGCTAGTGTGTTGCTTTCTCTACCGCAAAAGATAATAATATGATCAATGTAAATGCGGAAGCTTAAAGAGCAAGGTAGAGATATGCAAACTCCCGTCGATGACTCCGATATTTTTACCGAGGTATCGAGAAGCGCGCAAGCTTCCCCCTAGTCCTTGTTGGAGCCCCTCGTAAGGAATCCCTCGCAAGGGCCAAGCTCCCGGTCGGGTGACTCCATGGATAGCCTCGGGCCTTCCCCACGCGCAAGTGGGTCTCCGATGTGCCTCATGGCAAGCCTCTCCCGGATGCTCCCCGCCATCTTCACTATCAAGCTTCCAGCCAAAACACCGCGGGCCTTGTTCCCTTCGGTACACGGTGGCGGCCGCACCACAAATGCGGTTGGTGCGATCTCGCAAGACTTCAAGCCCCTCCGATGTACAACACTTGTGCTCACAAGCACGGGGTGGCAAGAGGTATACAAACCTCACTAAACACTAGGCAAACACCTAGAGCAAGCGCATGAGCGGTGGTCTAATCAACCTAAGCACTTCGCAAAGCACTTATGCTAATCACCTAATAACACACTAAGCACTATGCATGTGGAGATCACTAAAATAGTGCATCAACACCCTTGGTATGTTTCATCAGCTCCACACCCTTCAAATGGCTAGTTGGGGGTTGTATTTATAAGCCCCACTGAGAAAGTAGCCGTTAGGGTCAAACTCCCGCAATTCTGCTACTGACCGGACGCTGAATCGTCCTGACCGGACGCGTCCGGTCGTCCCGACCGTTGTAGCCACGAACCACCGATCGGACGTTGCTAGCGTCCGGTCGCCTACCACCGGACGCGTCTGGTCACAGTTTCGCGCGCCTGGAACCTCTCTGTACTCGATTGGACGCTGTGTTTCTGCGTCCGGTCGGTTGCCGCTAGTGTCCGGTCCTCGCGTCCGGTCGCCTGTCTGCCAAGCCACTGGTCCAGCGTCCAATCGCGCTTCCAGCGTCCGGTCGCCTCTGCGAGCTCATTTCTTTGTGATCTTGTGTACGGCTTGGTTCCTATCTTCGTGCTTGGACTTTGCTTGATATCTTGTGTCTTCACTTGTGCTTCTAATTTCTTGCTTGAGGTGTTGATCATCGGATCATCACGTCGCCTTCGTCCAAGTCACGTCTTGCACCCTATTGGACTACAAAACAGACACTTGCAAATTCATTAGTCCAATTTGGTTGTGTTGGTCATCAAACACCAAAATCCAAAGTAAATGGGCCAAGGGTCCATTTTCCTTACAATCTCCCCCTTTTTGGTGATTGATGCCAACACGACCAAAGCAAGTAAATAATAAAATTTTTAAATTTAACAACTACCTACTTGCTAGGATGCAATGCAAAGGGCAAGTTTATGATGCTAAGAGATACTACATGAAAGACTATGATACCAATTAAAGACCTAGCTTGCCCTTGCAAATGTCCCCATGTGGCATTATGGATTAAAGTTTTGCTTCTTATAAATTCTCCCCATTACTTAAACTAATCCATAATCCACTATCCTCCCTTTCTTGGACCATTACCATTTGTAAACATTAACTTAATGCTTGCCTTTGGTCCTCCAAATTCTCCCCCTTTGGCATCAAACACTAAAAAGGAAGATATTAGTAGCACAAGGGAGGGTCAAATTTCATGATCCTTTGTGTATAGAGTGAAATGGATCACAAAATTTGACTCTCGCATTATATAGACTAAGCTCCCCCTAAATATATGCATACATATGGTAGAAAGCAAAGCATATGTATAATTAGCAATTTGTTGCACAAGAGAGTTTAATCTATATAATGCATGGAGAAAGCATATAAAAATGAATGAAATCAACATGATGATGCCAATTGAAGAATGATGCTTAACTCCAGGGACTCCAATTTCCTTACAATGAGACTACTACACATGTGATAGGTTTGAAAAAATTGATACCATTTTGAACAAGTGTTAGTCTCAAAGCATCCAAGTTGTAGATTAAGCTCCCCCTAAATTTGTGCACACAAGTGTTGAATTCTTGTAAAATTTGTGCACATTGATTTAAGAATCAAAATACCATTTGAAAGATGATATTTGGGAGAGATTATCTACAATTTGGACTTTGGCACATATTAGATAATTAATTGTAAAACAAGCTATGTGTCGT